>NC_043716.1:23565105-23592065 GCF_006229205.1 Suricata suricatta
TGATGAAAACTATAGAAAACTTATGAAAGAGATTGAAGAAGACACCAAGAAATGGAAAAACATTCCCTGTTCATGGATCGGAAGAATAAACATTGTGAAAATGTCATTACTACCCAAAGCAATCTACACATTCAATGCAATCCCCATCAAAATTGCACCAACATTCTTCTCAAAGCTAGAACAAACTATCCTCAAATTCATATGGAACCACAAAAGAAAAACCCTTCCTAAGGGGCATACTGGTATATGGATCTATAGCAGTCCACCAAGCTCTCAACATAATATTTATTCATTATTCTTTGAAGACATCGAAAACATATTTTTTATATAAATGCCTTTACTGCTTATGTTCTATGTGATTATTATTATTATTTTTTTGTTTTATTTATTTTTGACACAGAGAGAGACAGAGCATGAGAGGGGGAGGGTCAGAGAGAGAAGGAGGCACAGAACCGGAAGCAGGCTCCAGGCTCTGAGTTAGCTGTCAGCACAGAGCCTGACGCAGGGCTCGAACCCACGAACGTGAGATCTGACCTGAGCCGATGTCGGAGGCTTAACCGACTGAGCCACCCAGGTGTCCCTCTATGTGATTATTATACAAGTATATATAATAATCAAAACTCACCAAACTAGACATTTAAAATCTATATTTAATTTCACACTAATTATACCTCAATTAAAAATTAATTTGGCCCCTTCCTACCTACCTATCCCAAGCCTGCTCTGTCCTTTTTATCTCTTCCCAGAATTCTCATCTCTGGAGCAAGCTAATCAATATTATTAATTTCCTATACATCCTTTCCTGGGAAGTTGTTTTTGTCTAAGGAAAGAAAAACCTACATTTACAGTCTCACATATTAAAAGGAAGATGACATAAACAAGACAAAGTACACACAAGGTCTAGTTAAAAAATACCAATGCCTAGGGTGCTTGAGTGGCTTAGTTGGTTGAGTGTCTGACTTCAGCTCAGGTCATGATCTTGAGGTCCGTGAATTCAAGCCCCCTTTCAGGCTCTGTGCTGACTGCTTGGAACCTGGAGGCTGCTTTGGATTCTGTGTCTCCCTCTCTCTCTGCCCTCCCCACCACTTGCACTCTGTCTCTCTCAAAAATAAACATTAAAAAATTTTTTTAAAAAATGTATCAATGCCTTACAGTTACATTTGCTATGATACTTCCACCACACAGAAAAAATTTTTTTTAAATATTTATTTGGAGGGAGAGACAGAGTGCGAGCAGAAAAGGGGGAGAGAAAGAGGGAGACACAGAATACAAAGCAGGATCCAAGCTCAGAGCTGGCAGCACAGAGTCTGATGCAGAGCCTGAACCCATGAATGGTGAGATCATGGCTTGAGCCGAAGTCAGACGCCCAACTGACTGAGCCACCCAGGTGCCCCAGAAAAAATTTTCTGAAGTCAACAGGAAGATCTGTCACTTCAAACTTTCCTGACAAGCAACAGAAGCATCTTCTACTCTATGAAGGAAGAAGGCAGAAGTAGTAAACCACGTGTAAAGGAACACATAAGCCCAAGTGCACCTGTGTGCTTGTGCTGTGGCCATGTGACCAGCACAGTGGGACTGGAGACTCAGGCTTAGCTGCACTTCTAGAAGAGCCTAAAGAGCAAGCATAAAGATTTTCTCTCTAGAGCCACCAGTGCTTTCACTTTCTCCTGAAGTTCACTTTCTCCAGGATGCAGAACTTGTGGCACTTCTCATATACCGCACTGAACTACAATTAATGGTCTAGATGACCGCTCTCTCCTTCTAGCCTGTATGCTCCTTCAGAGCAGGAACTAGCAATAACATGTGTAGAACAATTACTTTCTGTGTACAACACAAAATCCTTACACAGCAAAGGTGTTTTAAACACTGCCACAGGGAGGGTTTTATTCTCAAAAGAACAAAATTCCTATTAGTTCATGGCTTCTTTCTTTTATGGTAGGCTCCTGTTCTCTCAGGAGAGAAGGCAGGGGTGAAACATACCAGGATAGGGGGAAGCCTCCAGAGATCCAGCTTCTTGGTTGCCAAGCAGTGGGTCTTACACTTAGAACAGTAGTACATTTCATTTTCCCCTAGCTCCTCCTCACTGGTGAAAGCACGGAGGCAGCTGTCCAGGTTGATGGGCTCAGCTTGTGCTCGCCGACTCTGCTCCACACTCTCATGTTCATCTACAACCTGGAGGTGGAGGGAACAAGAGGAATAAGAGAAGGGGTGTAAGGGAGGAAGGGAGTTTAAAATGCTCCCATGCATGGCTATGTATCATCCGTTAGGTGACTCACTCTCATTTTACTCTACATGCGGAAAAAGAAAACATAACCCAAACTAGAGTCTGAGCAAATGCTGTATTTCCATTAATCACATCAATAACCTCCTGGATCAAATTTCTATTTATATGACCATAATGGCTTTTCTTGAAAATTTTCTTAATTCTTCAATAAGATAAAAACAAGAAACTGCCTGTTTATTTTACAACTTTTTAATTTAATGGTATATTTTATTTAATCCAATATATTCAAAACAGTATCATTTCAATGTGTGATCAATAAAAGAATTATTGATGACATGTTTTAGATTCCTTTTTACTAAGTCTTTGAAATCTATAAACTTCTTAATTTGAATCGGGCACATTTAGGTATTCAATAGACTAGTGGCTATTGTACCTCATTTTTATAATTTTGAAATCCGAAAACAGCTTACATGTGAGCTCACCCTCAAGTCTGGGGTGAGTCTCAGGGGTGTTGAGATTAGACCATTTATTTTCAACCACAAAGACAAAACATTATTAATATGCTGCAGGCTTTATAGCGGCTAGGAGAAAAAAATACCATTGAAACACAGATGCCAGTTATAGATTAAATAAGAAAGGGTACCAAAAAGCTCACCATGAGAAGGCAACATACCAGAGCATGAAACCTCACAGGATAAAACTCATTTGCGTTAATATTCCCTCTCCCGTTCTTGGCTGCCACTTAACAGCACTGGAGAACCACAGTGGGCGAGGCCTAGCACCAGCACTTTGAATGCTACCACGAGACTTCACACACAGATCTTTTCATCCCAGGGTGGGGCCTTGACACGAAGTCCAACAATAAGTGCCTCTCTTTCTGGGGAAAGGGCACACACATGTCCACTACCAAACTTCTTACTCATCCCTTCCAGAGGCAAATTTACTCTTTTCCTGAGGCAACTTCCCTTCTGTTTTCCTTCCTGAACGCATGCTGGGAACATTGAGCTGCCTGGCTTACACACTGGCATGGCTGAGCACATTCAGCTTATAACAGGTTTTCACATGTGGCTTTTTCCTGACATGAGAGGATAGCTGAGTCACAGGTTGTCAAATGCTGGGGCTGATCATGCAATTAATGGTTTTAGCAGGTTTTAGCATTGCATCACTACTCGTTTCTAAAGACCTCATATAAAAAGAGGATCTTAGAGGAAAGTCCTCTTTTTAAGAATGGTAAATCTAGCCTGATTTTAGGTTACTCCCTTCTTTTCTGATACTAACTTTCATCATCTTTAGAGCTAGTCCTCCGAGGGAAAAACTGAGATGCTTCAATGTCAGTGGAAATATGTTGCATCCTGGTTGCTGGAATCAGAGTAGAAAAAGAGTAATATTCTTTTCTCATAGCCAGTCAAACATTATCCCCATTATCTCTATCAGGGATGCTTTATGACCAACTACAAATTACCATAAGCTAGTAAAGACCGTAGATCTTTATTGACTATATTTCTTACAGAACACATAGGCTATAGAGCTAGATGGAGACAGGGAGAAAGGCTGATAAAAAAAATGTATCTGTGGACTGACAATAATTTTTATTTACCAATAAAACTTCACTAACTGACAAAGAATCCTTTTTTATCTCCCAGGATCCATTCTCAGATCCTCTACCACTGTTCATATAGTTTAAATCACTCATCAGCACCCTCCTTCTATCTGAAAGCTCATTGTTAACAAAAAATATAAAAAATGAAAACATAGCTTTCTCACATGATAAAGAATATTAGAAAAAGAGGGAGGTATAAGAAGCTATCTAGTTCAATTATCTATTGAGGAATGTGAAGTGTAAATAAAAAGCAAGTGACTAAGAGCAATTGTCTTTTTTTCCTATTTACCAAATAAAACATTCACATAGAAATTTTGGAAAGTATGGGAATACATAAAAAGGCAGGGAAACTTTTTTATTCTTAATACAAAGACAAACACTGTCAAAATATTGGCAGCTTTTCTTCTGTCCTTTCCCTAAACAGTATTTTTTTCATATTGAAAAGATTTCTCAGTATATGCAATTTTATACCATTCTTTAAAGAAAACCCATGATACCTCTTTGGTTAGGTTTATTCCTTGGTATTTTATGGGTTTTGTGCAACTGTAAATGGGATCAATTCCTTTATGTCTCTTTCTGTTGCTTCATTATTGGTGTATAGGAATGCAATGAATTTCTGGGCATTGATTTTATATAAATCCTAGGACTTTGCTGAATTCATGGATCACTTCTAGCAGTTTTTTGGTGAAATCTGTTGGGCTTTCCACATAGAGTATCATGTCATCTGAGAAGAGTGAAAGTCTGACTTCCTCCTGGCTGATTTGGATGCCTTTTATTCCTTTATGTTGTCTGACTGCCAAGGCCAAGACTTCCAATACTGTGTTGAATCAGAGTGGTGAGAGTGGGCACCCCTGTCGTGGTCCTGATGTCAGGTGGAAAGCTCTCAGTCTTTCCCCACTGAGGATGATATTAGCAGTGGGTCTTTCATATATAGCTCTTATGATCTTGAGGTATGATACTTTTATCCTTACTTTCTTGCGGGTTTTTATCATGAAAGGATGTTGTATTTTGTCAAAAATCTATACACTGAAAACTATAGAAAGCTTATGAAAGAAACCAAAGACACACAAAAAAAGGAAAAATATTCCATGTTTCTGGATTGGAAGAATAAATATTGTTATAATGTCAATATTACCCAAAGCAATCTACATATTCAAAGCAATCCCTATCAAAATAACACCAGCATTCTTCACAGAGCTAGAACAAACAATTCTAAAATTTACATGGAACCAGAAAAGGCCCTGAATAGCTAAAGCAATCTTGAAAAAGAAAACCGAAGCTGGGGGCATCACACTTTTGGACTTCAAGTTATATTACAAAGCTGTAATCATCAAAACAGTATGGTACTGGCACAAAGACAGACACTCAGATCAACAGAACAGAGAACCCAGAAATCGACCCACAAACATATGGACAACTCAACTTTGACAAAGCAGGAAAGAATATCCAATGGAATAAAGATAGTCTCTTTAGAAAATGGTGCTGGGAAAAGTGAACAGCGATATAAAAAACAACCTGGACCACTTTCTTACACCATACACAAAAGTAAACTCAAAATGGATGAAAGACCTAAACATAAGACAGAAGCCATCAAAATCCTAGAGGAGAAAGCAGGCAAAGACCTCTTTGAACTTGGCCACAGCAACTTCTTACTCAATATATCTCTGGAGGCAAGGGAACAAAAGCAAAAATGAACTATTGGGACTCATCAAAATAAAACACTTCTGCACGGCAAAGGAAACAATCAGCAAAACTAAAAGGCAACCTTTGGGTTGGGAGGAGATATTTGCAAATGACATATCAAATAAAGGGTTAGTATCCAAAATCTATAAAAAAACTTATCAAACTCAACACCCAAAAAACAAATAATTCAGGGAAGAAATGGGCAAAAGACATAAATAGGCACTTCTCCAAAGAAGACATCCACATGACTCACAGACACATGAAAAATGCTCAACATCACTCATCATTAGGAAAATACAAATCAAAACCACACTGAGATACCATCTCACACCAGTCAGAGTGGCTAAAATGAACAAATCAAGAGACTATGGATGCTGGCGAGGATGTGGAGAAACAGGCACCCTCCTACACTGTTGGTGGGAATGTAAACTGGTGCGGCTGCCCTGGAAAACAGTGTGGAGGTTCCTCAAAAAACTATCCATAGAACTCCCCCGCTGCTAAGAATTTACCCAAGGGATACAGAAGTGCTGATGCATAGGGGCACATGTACCCCAATGTTCATAGCAGCACTGTCAACAATAGTCAAATCATGGAAAGAGCCTAAATGTCCATCAGCTGATGAATGGATCAAGAAATGTGGTATATATATACAATGGAGTATTATATGTTGATGAGAAAGAATGAAATCTGGCCATTTGTAGCAAAGTGGATGGACCTTGAGGGTGTCATGCTAAGTGAAATAAGTCAGGCGGAGAAAGACAGATACCATGTTTGCACTCATAGGTCTAACAGGAGAACAGGAGAAACCTAATGGAGGACCAGAGGGAGGGGAAGAGGGAAAGAGAGTTGGGGAGAGAGAGAGACTACTGAATACTGAAAACAAACCGAGGGCTAAAGGGGGAGGGGAAAAGAGGCGGTGGTGATGGAGGAGGGCACTTGTGGGGAAGAGCACTGGGTGTTATATGGAAACCAACTTCACAATAAACTATTTAAAAAAAAAAAGAAAAAAAAAGAATGGCTAACATTAACAACTCAGGCAACAATAGATGTTGGCGAGGATGCAGAGAAAGGGGAATACTTTTGCACTGCTGGTGGGAATGCAAACTGCTGCAGATATTCTGGAAAACAGTATGGAGGTTCCTCAAAAAATTAAAAATAGAACTACTCTATGATCCAGCAATTGCACTATTAGGTATTTATCCAAGGGATACAGGTGTGTTGTTTTAAAGGGGGACATGCACCCCAATGTTTATAGCAGCGCTATCAACAATAGCCAAAACATGGAAAGAGCCCAAATGTCCACTGATGGATGAATGGATAAAGAAGATGTGGCGCGCACACACACACACTATCAAAGTACTACTAGGCAATCAAAAAGAATAAAATCTTGCCGTTTGCAACTACATGGATGGAACTAGAGGGTATTATGCTGAACCAAATTAGTCAGAGAAAGACAAATATTATATAACTTTACTCATATAAGGAATTTAAGATGCAAAACAAATGAACATAAGAGAAGGGAAGCAAAAATAATATAAAAACAGGGAGGGGGACAACACATAAGAGACTCTTAAATATAGAGAACAGAGGGTTGCTGGATGAGTTGTGGGAGGGGGGATGGGCTAAATGGGTAAGGGGCATTAAGGAATCTACTCCTGAAATCATTGTTGCACAATATGCTAACTAACTTGGATGTAAATAAAAAAGCAAATTAAAAAATACACGACATTGTTAAGTATCTTCCCATATGTTAGTAAATACTCCTGGTGACTACATATTTTATCCAATCAATACACTATGCTTTATTTAACCAGTCTTCTAATGTGGGACAAACACAAGTTGTCTCTAATTTTTTTAGTGTTCTAAAAATTGCTATGATGAATATTTGTCAGCACTGAAGTATTTCCCTAGAATAAATTCCTAGAAGGGAAATTTTACTGGGATAAACAACATAAAATATATGGGCAATAATGTCAATTTTGTACCAAGGTATATCATTTTGTCTATGTGACTCTCTAAGCACATGCAGAAATCACAGGTAGGAAGAGAAATTTAGTAAGAAGAAATTAGTCATGTGGCTACAATCCCCAGCAAGGCAGGATATCTCAAGAGCAAGCTGGTTTCCATGGTATCCTAAGAGCATCACTGTAAGTGGAAATGGGGTGAGATTTAACAGGTCACGTAGACCTTTCTTTCTATAAGCAGAATGGCCTCCCGAGCTTTTCAGATTATACACTGGAAATTTCCATCAAGAGCCTCATAAAGCAAAACTACAATTCTTCATGTGATTAAAAAAAAAATCCTTTGATTCTATTGCTTTTATTTCTCCATCAGATTCATCATATCTCTATCCACCAACTATCTACCCAATCTATCCTTCAACAATATTTGGCAAATATTTTGAGTTAGTAGTCTTTTTGAAGTAATATTTTAAAAACATGAACATTTTCAAAATGTAAAAACTGTTTTGGAAGTAGAGGAATTTAGTAAGTGTGAAGAAATAGCCACTGACACTTTCCACAATAGCCAAATCATGGAAAGAACCTATATGTCCATCACCTGATGAGTGGATCAAGAAGATGTGGTATAAATATACAATGGAGTACTATATGGCAATGAGAAAGAATGAAGTATAGCCATTTGTAGGAAAGTGGATGGACCTTGAGGGTGTCATGCTAAGCGAAATAAGTCAGGCAGAGAAGGATAGATACCATATGTTTGCATTCATAGGTCTAACAGGAGAGACCTGGCAGGGGACCATGGGGAGAGGAAGGGGGAAAGAGAGCCGGGAAGAGTGAGGGACACAGATCAAGGGAGACTACTGAATACTGGAGACGAACCATGGACTGAAGGGGAAGGGGGAGGGGGAGGGAGGGAGGGGGTGATGGTCATGGTGGGGGGCACTTGTGGGGAGAAGCACTGGCTGTTATATGGAAACTAATTTGACAATAAACTATTATAAAAAAAAATAGCCACTGAGATACACTCTTAGGTGCCCAGTCTTAAAACATTCAATCTTTTCTTTAATTTTTCTGATAACCATGCCCATTAAGCACTACAGCCCTGGGATGCCTTTGAGCAAAGTTACAGTGGTTACCAAATGCTATAGCTGTAATAATTAATAAATAGGCAAAAAGGTACTTATTTATTGCTTGGTATGTGATGGCCAAACAATATAACATCTTAATCATACCCAGAGTTTTGAGATTTACTGATTAGTGGTATTTTTTGGAATGTAATGTCCCAATACAAGTGGGAAAACGGAAACATCCATGTAATCATGTCACTGTATTAACTGCCACAGGGAACAGCAGTGAATGTTTTTCTGATTGTATTTAAATCACCTAAAACAGAAATGTCACAATACAGTAAACTGGGGAATTTTTACGTATGAAAACTACCATTTTACGGTGGCCTTGAGTACTTACCCTTTCCTGTGATGTTTGATAGCGGAGGTGAAGAGCTGTGGGGTCCCAATCTACAGCAATATAGGCATTTCCAATGAAAGCTCTGTCTTCTCCACAATCAATTTTACAGCCTCTGCAAAATCTAAAAGGGTGAAAATGATCTATTAAGGAAGGAATAATTATGCAAGACTCAAAATTTTTCTTTTTCAGAAAATTCTCCCTTTCTACTTCTCCACTTTCTTTCTTGGGTTCAGAATCTGTCATGGGCTTCTAACTTAAGACTGATAAATTCATGAAGATGTATTAGTAATTATTATTATTTTAGGGAAGCATGCTTATCTCTTCTCAAGTCTTTGGTTTTTCAAAGCACTTGATAATCATTTGTTAATCCACATGAGTATGTGGACTTTATGGGAAATAAATGACATGGGGATTGGATGTCTGAGATAATACACCTCTAAGAAAATTCTAAATTTAGTCATTTAATGCCTTGAGGTAGGACAATTCATCTGATATAACAATGCCTATTTCCTTGTTTGTAAAGTGGCACACTAAAGAAATGTCTGTAAAAATTTGAGAAGGGAAGGACTATGACAAAGCCATGATTTCAATGCCTATTTAGATTCCATCTGCTGAGTCTATTATAGTTCTCTGAAAGTGGACTTCAGTACTCAGGTAGTTTGCACACTGCAACAGTACTGACCAATCAGTCTCCATAATTCTTCTAAAAATCAGAAACAGATTTCCAAGAAGTCTAGTAAGTAGACAATTATATTCTACTGGGCTCAGAATTGCTAAGCTGATTTATATATAAGGAGAAGGTATAAAATAATAAATGTTGATCGTAAACTATAAATTCAATGAGGACCACAGAGTTTACACAACCAGCTAAGGCTCAAGAGCAAATTCAGCTATCGACTGCACAAGAAAAAGATGAAACAACAATGGGGATGTTTATTTCAAGCTTATTATTTAATATTACTTCTAAAAACTGGAATCCTCACAAAAAAGGTATAGCATGTGAAGCTGTGATGCTACTAAGATTTTTCTTTTACAGAAGGTTACGTTACCTATACCACGGGCACCAAGCACAGGAGTTCCCGTCTTTCTGCACAACTCGTAGAGTGAAGGGATACTGATAGCCCATACTGTCATCACTGAAACAGAATATAAACCGAAGAGTATAAAAAACATATCTGATTTGAGGTCTTAACTCCTTTTCATTTTCTCTTGAAGTAACCCTAGGAAGGAGCATCTGTCAGAGCAGTATGCTCACGGTTGACAGTTGAATGTTAATTATTTTAACCCATTAGCAGCAGCCCTGTACCACCCCCACTCAGGGCTCCCATGTTCTATCCCTGCTTACAGAAGGGTAGACAGACTAGACTGCCAGATGTCTCTGAAAGAGTACATGTGGTCCACATAAATTTTATAAGATAAGCTAATCATGAAACCAAATACCAATTATCTTTCAACCCTAATTCTATCACAAGATTTAATTCATATTAATTCATATTAAACTAAAATAATTAGGCCTTTCCAGGACAAGAACATTGACACAGCACAGAAAGCCTAAAGATCATAAAGGTTTTTAGAAGAGCTGACTATATATTTAGAATTTTTTTTTAAGTTTTGATTTAGTAATCTCTATACCCAAAACTCACGCCCTAAGATCAAGTCACATGTTCGTCCAACTGAGGCAGCCAGGTGCCTCAGAATCTTTCTTAAATCTGATCCTGATGTAGTACATTGTGAGGCACCCCTTTTCTCTGCCTAACTACTCAAAGCTATAAGCTACCTAATATTTTTAGAGTAATGTCTTTTAACTGCAAGACAGCCTTGATTCTCCCACTTAAAGTATTCATCCTTGCCCCAATAAGAAGCAATGCAAGACAACACATTTGGCAATTGGTAGTAGTTGTTACATGGTTGCTAAAGGTAATGAAACCATGATACGGACTTTACCACTTCCAAAACTCTCAGTTCCATGTATCCTACTTTGCAACAACTACCTCTTATTTTTAAATCATTTATTCAAGTATCATTAATAATTCTTTGACCAAAGAGAAATTGTTAATTATTGCCCTCAAATCCTCCCTTTCCTCCTTATCCACTGTTGCTCAAAATAATCATATTTTATATAGATCCTTGATTCCAGGAATTTGTCCATCTAATCTAAACACTCAAATTTACTGACATTAACTCCCACAAAAATAGAGAACTGTACAATGAACCCCCATGTATTGGTCACTCAACTATCATAATCATCAACCATCTATACCCTTACTTAGCTCAATAAGTTCTTTTATTCCATTAAAAAAAATAAATAAACCATGGGAAAATATGTGGAGCCCAATGTGGGGCTTGAACTCACAACACTTAGATCAAGACCTGAGCTGAGATCAAGAGTTGGATGCTTAACCGAATGAGCCACCTATGCACTCCTACCATTTAACCATTAAAAAAACCTTTTTAAAAATGTTTTTATTTATTTTTGAGAGAGAGAGAGAGACAGCATGAGCAGGGGAGGGTCAGAGAGACAGGGAGACACTGAATCCGAAGACAGGTTCCAGGCTCTGAGCTAGTTGTCAGCACAGAGCCTGATGTGGGGCTTGAACCCATGAACCATGAGATCATGACCTGAGCCGAAGTCAGACGCTTAACCGACTGAGCCACCCAGGCGCCTCATTAACCATTTTTAAGTATACAATTCAGTGGCATAAATGCATTCACAATGCTGTCTGTGCAACCATCACCACCATCCATTTCCAGAACTTTTTCACCTTCCCAAACAGAAACTCTATACCCATTAAGCAATAATACTCTTTTACTCCCAAACCCTATTAACTTCTAATCTAATTTCTGTCTATGAATTTGCCTACTCACTATATCTCTTAAAAGTGAAATCATACAGTATTTATGAAAACATAATCATGTTTTCAAGGTTCATCCATGTTGTAGTGTGTATCAGAACTTCATTCCTTTTTATGGCTGACAATTACTCCATTGTATACACATACCACAGTTTGTCCATTTGTCTGCTGATGGACATTTGGGTTGTTTCTATCTCTTGGCTATTGTGACCCACTAGATTATTTTGAAGGAAATTAGACGCATTTTATCATTTTCATTCATTCAGTGTGTTATCTCTAAAAGGCTAACTTTTATTATCTTTTTTATTGCCGTAGGACTATTTTCTCTTTAACCTATTCTAACCTCCATGCCTTCATCTAACCATTCCATCTGTACTAAAAATAGCTTTGCAAAGGTCACCAAAGACTGCCATCTTTTTTTTTTTTTGCCCATAATCAAATACTGAAAAACTGACACCAAAATAGGAGATGACTGTTGTATACCTTACAAAATTAAACATAATTACATTATCTTGGTAGATTAACTGGAATTATTGAACTGATGAGGCTTTCTGCAATATAACACAAATTCAAGAGGTGCTGTGGATCATTAGTGTTGCTTTCTTCTAAATGAACACCCTTCTGTGAGTCTGGCCTTTCCTCCCGTTGGCTGGCACAACACTGTTGAACAGCCTACACAAAGAACCACCGTCTGAGCATGGCTGAAAACCGTGGTAATCTTGTAGCAACTTGGACATTTTACATCCATAAAATAGGAGTTTGAGCTTTGAACTAGCCGTTTCTTTTTATGTTTTTTCTTTTCCTCTTCCAAAAACGGGTGGAGTAAATCTCTAGCAAACGAGGAGGTGTCCATTCCTAGCCAGGGACTCCAGACCTAACCAAAGACTGCCATCTTATCAAGTCCAGTGGTCAGTTCCCAGGCCTCTTCTTACTAAATCTGACCATAGCATATGAAACTGATCAGTTCTTCCTTTAAAAACTTCTTCACTTAACTTCTGGGACACTACTCACTCCTAATTTTCTTTTCATCACTGGCTGCTCCTTCTCAATCTCCTCTATTGTCAATTTTCAACCTCCAAATGTTGGAATGCATCAGGAATTACACTGGGGGTATCTTCTCTATCTCTTACTCTCTAAATGTTATCATCTGGTCTCAGGGCTTTAAATACCAACTATTTGTGGATGACACCTATATTTTTATACCTCCAACAAAGGACACTTAAGTCTATTTCCCATTTAAAAACATTTTTTTGATGTTTATTTATTATTGAGATAGAGATAAACAGAGCATGAATGGAGGAGGCACAGAGAGAGAAGGAAACAAAGAATCCAAAGCAGGCTCCAGGCTCTGAGCTGTCAGCACAAAGCTGGATGCAGGGCTTGAACCAACGAACCATGAGCCGAAGTCTGACACTTAATTCACTGAGCCAACCAGGTGCCCCTATTTCCCACTTGAAAAGATAACATAGGTCTTGAATTTAACTTGATTCCTGTCATCTCTTGCTCAAACCTACTCCTTCCTCACATTAAATGTTACCACCATTCACAATTTGCTCAGGCTGAAAACCAAGCGTGGGTTCCTCTTTCCCTCATATTACATATGCAATTCATTAGCAAGCCCAAGAAGGAGTCCTCATCTGAAAATCCTTCAATTCAATCACACTTTCACTTCAAATTGAATTCTGCCCTATTTTCATTTTTACAAAACATGACATTCCTCAACTAAATTGCTTATTATTTGTAGTTTTCCTTTAAAATTTATCTTTTACTTAAATTATTATTTTTTTAATTTGAGAGAGAGAGAGAGAGAGAGAGAGAGAGAGAAAGAGAGAGAGAGAGAGAGAGAGAGAGAGAGAGAGAGAGAGAAGGGTAGAAGGAGAGGGAGGGAGGTAATAAGAGAGAGAGAAGGAGAGAAAGAATCTTAAGCAGGCTCCATGCTCAGCAAAGACCCTGACATGGGGCTCAATTCCACAACCCTGGGATTATGACCTGAGCCGAAATCAACAGTCAGACACTTAACTGACTGAGCCACACAGGTGGCCCTCCAAGTTAAACTAACAAAGCATGCAAACAATCCAAATGAATCATCTGTTATGGCACGGGGATTTTTCAGAGTTCATGTATAGAAATGTACATGACTGTTTCCATTCTGCATTTCAGCAAGTTGAGAGTATACAAATTCCCTGGTGAATTCATAACTCTAGTTTTGCAGTAACAGAGGTCAAGGATAATACCTGAAGCATTTAAAACATTAGCAGGAGGGACTTCAGGTAAGAGAGTCCAGAATGAAAGGATTATTAGACACTTGAGTGTCTAGGTCATAAAAGGAAGCTGTATAGTCTCTCCTACTCAAAAGATCAAACCAAATGGTTGAATTATACGCTTTCTGATTGGCTTTTCAAAGAGTGATAAACCTAACATGGAATGTGTCCTATATTTATACAGAATTCATATAAATTCTTCTTCTGCCTGAGTTTGGAAACCACCTGTCCGGGCTGATCCTCTAAACTCACCAATCCTGAGCATGGTTACTGGCTTCCTGAGGTGGGAGTGGGCTGGCTAATCGAGACACCTGAATCCAGACTGCATCATACAGGTCCTTCTTCCGGGTATTTACAGTACATGGAACAATCAGTGGCATTCCAAAAAGGCTGGGGCGATTCTTCTGAGATGAAAGGAAGTACAGTTCTGTCCTCATCTGTATGTATAAACAAAAGAAGAAAGGGCTGAGAAGACAGGCCTTTGATTCCTCCCTTTTGTTCTTCTAAGACTGCCAATAACAGCCTTCAGTATCATTTTCAAAGCAGTCACTACCACACTTCTCTTTATTTATAAAACCACCTTTAATTAATATAATGAGAATGGTTATTTATTTATTTTATGGCTTTAAAAAAATTTATTTATTTTGAGAGACAGAGAGAGACAGCACGAGCAGGGGAGGGTCAGAGAGAGAGGGAGACACAGAATCTGAAGCAGGCTCCAGGCTCTGAGCTGTTAGCACAGAGCCTGACACGGGGCTCAAACCCACAAACCGTGAGATCATGACCTGAGCCAAAGCCGGACGCTCAACTGACTGAGCCACCCAGGTGCCCCGAGAATGGTTATTTAGAGTGGAGTCATGGAAAGGTTGATGTATTGCCAGTTTTAAGACTGCTATCAAACTTGAGTTTTCAGCATTTAATATTTTCAAACTAGTTTTCTCTGATAAGTATTTCTCACACACACGGAATCACATGTAAAAACTAGTAATAATTTCCTAATGCAAGTCTTTTAAAACCACTTAAAATCCTTCCTCTAGAAAGTATGCCAGTAAGCCAAAACTGCCTCAAAATGTAATTTTCTAATAAGGTGTGGATAACTGCTGTTAGAGTAGTAATTCCTAAATGTTTGGGAAGACATGAAACCCAGCCACTTAATGTTGTAACAACTTATGCACCTTCCCAAAGGAGCTGAGCTGACTTTAGTCTTTTTTTGTTTTTTAATTACATGATAAAATAAAAGAAAAGTAAACTTTAAAAATAGTTGCTTTTAGTCTGTTAAGGAGATTTTTATGACATTCTTTAACATAGAGATACTGCACAGAAGTAGCCTGGAAATGGCTACCTAATAAAACAAAAGTTTAGTATAATAGAAAAGTTGACTGGAATTCAGGATAACTAAAAAAAAAAAAAAAAAAAACCTGCTGAGCACGTGGACATTTAATTCTTTAAGTGTGGTCTTTATGTAGTTAGAGAAGCTAAATCAACAACTTATAAATTCACTAACGGTTATTTAGTTTCTAAGTGAAAAGACTTTCATTTCACATTCTCAAGCATTTTATCTTGCCATTATTCATTTTTAAAATTATTTTTTTAAAGATCTTATTTTTAAGTAACATCTATACCCAATGTGGGTTTCAAATTTACAACCAGGAGATCAAGAGTTGCATGCTCTACCAACTGAGCCAGCCAGGTATCCCTTGCCATTATTCATTGAAGCTTAGCTAAATACATGATTCTAAGACTGTATTTCATGTGCTGATGTTCTTATAAGACTCACAGATATGTGGACAGAAGTCAGAACAACTATTTTTCAAAAATCTAAAAACAGGGGCACCTGGGTAGCTCAATCAGTTGAGCATCTGACTCTTGATTTAGGCTCAGGTCGTGATCTAAGCTCTGCATTGGGCTCTGTGCTGGGTGTCGAGCCTGCTTAAGATTCTCTCTCTCCCTCTCCTTCTGCCCCCCAGACCTGTGTGCATACTCTCTCTAAAAAAACCCAAACAACCAATCAACCAATAAAACAAAAATCTAAAAATATAGGTTAGTTCTTCTCTCCTTAAACTTCTACTGTTCTTCCACTCCAACTCTCAGCAGATGACTTATTTTACTAAATAAATGAGATCATCTAAGCAATGACCTCTTTCCTCTACTCTTAGTGTAGCTCTTATCTAAACCTACACAAAATTTTCATCCTCTTGAATGTAACTTCTCCTACTACCATTGGGATATACTACTCAGTTCCTCATGGGAATAACACTCCCAGCTTTCCTAATACCAGGAATCCTCTTTTTGCTCTCTCCTCACAACTTTTCCTCTCGGCTGAAAAAACTCATTGACCCAACTGTTCAAAGTACTTGCTCCATTTCTTTACTTGGTTACACTGCAAAACTGCAATTTTTACTCTTTTGACTTCTCTGGTCCATGTAAACCACTTCTTTCTTTCTTTCTTTTCCTTTAAATTGACTTGTCCTTTATTTGTTGCATTAATACCGTTTTCCCATTTCTAGATTTTCTGAATATTCTTGCCTATGTTGCCTTGCCTCTTTCCAATTAATCTTTTACCTTGTAGAAAGAGACCAAAAAAACCCCACCTACTTTCAAAGTAATTCAATCATGAGATCAAAAACGTCTGAAAGAAGGTGGCAATGAAAATGCAGAAATTGTAAATTCAAGTAGTATTTTAAAAGAAGAAATTAAGGGGATGGGTGCCTGGGGGGGTCAGGTGGTTAAGCATCTGACTTCGGCTCAGGTCATGACCTCACGGTTCAAGAGTTCAAGCCCCGCATTGAGCTCTGTGCTGAGATCTCAGAGCCTGGAGCCTGCTGGGGATTCTGGGTCTCCCTCTCTCTGCCCTTCCCTCACTTGTGTTCTTTCTCTCAAAAATGAAAGAATAAATTAAAAAAAAAAAAAGAAAGAAATTAAGGGGCGCCTGGGTGGCTCAGCTGATTGAGCGTCCGACTTCAGCTCAGGTCATGATCTCGTGGTTCGTGAGTTCAAGCCCCGCACATCAGGCTCAGCTGTCAGCACAGAGTCCACTTGAGATCCTCTGTTTCCTTCTCTCTCTACCCCTCCCCCATTCATGATCTCTCTCTTTCTCTCTCTCTCAAAAATAAATACATTGTTTTAAAAAAAAGAAGAAATTAAAGGGCATAGTGATATAGTGAATATAGGGTTTTAGAAGTGGGGAGAAAACCTAAGGGCACTTACTCTCAGCCTTTAGCGTTAGCATGAAAGAATGAATGGTGCTGACTTTCACAGAAATAATGGGAAAAGGGATTTGACTTGAGACAGACAGATGGTAAAATCAATTTTAGGTATTCCCAAGCAGCTGTCTAGATAATGAAGGAAACTGGAAATAGGAAACTGGTTAAAAGGTGAAAATTAATAAAAAGAGAACTACTCTATGACCCAGCAATAGCACGGCTAGGAATTTACCCAAGGGATACAGAAGTGCTGATGCATGGGTCACAGGTACCCCAATGTTTATAACAGCACTTTCAACAATAGCCAAATCATGGAAAGAGCCTACCTGTCCATCAACTGACAAATGGATAAAGAAGATGTGGTTTATATATACAATGGAATACTACTCGGCAATGAGAAAGAATGAAATCTGGCCATTTGTAGCAATGTGGATGGAACTGGAGGGTATTATGCTAAGTGAAGGAAGTCAGTCAGAGAAAGACAAATACCATATGTTTTCACTCATATGTGGATCTTGAGAAACTTAATAGAAGTTAGGGGTAGGGGAAGGGGAAAAAAAGTTACAGAGAGGGAGGGAGGCAAACCGTAAGAGATTCTTAAATAATAAGAACTGAGGGTTGATGGGGGGTGGGGGAGAGGGGGAAGTGGGTGATGGGCATTTGTTGGGATGAGCGCTGGGTTTTATGAAAACCAAATTGACAATAAATTACATTTTTAAAAAAGTGAAAATTAAGAGTTGACAATGTGGCTTCATGGTCTAATAGTTACCAAAAAATGTATATAATGCATTTATAAAGTACTTACCCAGTGCTTTATAAAACATATTCATGAAAATTCAAGAGAGCTGGTTTCTAAGAAAGACTTTTTAAAAAGTAGCTGAGGAGGGGGCGCCTGGGTGGCTCAGTCGGTTAAGCAGCCGACTTCGGCTCAGGTCATGATCTCACAGTCCATGGGTTAGAACCCCGCGTTGGGCTCTGTGCTAACAGTTCAGAGCCTGGAGCCTGCTTCAAATTGTGTCTCCCTCTTTCTCTGCCCCTCCCCTGCTCACACGCTGTCTCTCTCTCTCTCAAAATAAGATAAAGACATTAAAAAAAAAGGACATGAGAATTCTTAATTTATGATCAGATCATACTTGGTAAAAAAAAAAAAAGAGAGAGAGCGAGAGAGAGAGACATAGGGAAATGCTGATAGGAGTAGATGGAGCTATACTTAAAGACAATTCCAAGTACAAATGGATCCCTCAATTCTCTGTCCACTCATACAATCCCATACAATCCTGTCTAGAATACGGCCCAAAGAACGTCATCCACATGGTCAGGAGCTCACTTTAAGTCACGAGTTATTAATTCAAAAGGGGATAAAAGTACATTTTAAAGAAATATCACAAAGCAAATAGTTGTATAATCACTAGTCAAATCAAAACAGTATACAGCTAACACTCCAAAAGCCTCCCTCTGCTTCCTGTCAATCACAATTTCTTCCTTCCTCCAAAAGTTTACAGTTTTTCTGAATTTTATGGTAATCACTTCCTTGCTTTTTCTTTATATGCATAAAAACAGTCAATTTCATTTTCCCTGTTTTTAAAGTTTTTATTTATGAAAAGAATCATATTTCGTGTCTGGGTTCTTTTCCACATTTGGTTTATGAAATTCATTTATGTTGAATATAACTCTACATTCATTCATTTTCATTGCTGTATAACATTCTGTCATATGAATGTCTCAACTTCCTTATCCTTTTTCAGCTTTGGGCGACTACAGATAATGCTGCCGTCTGAATGAATATTTTCATTACATATCTCCTGATACACACGTCTGTTTGGTAGATATTTAAAGAGGAGAACTGCTTACCTTTAGTTAGAAAACTATTTCCTAAAAGAGCTGTATTATACTCTTATTAGCAGTGTATGTGAGTACCTGTTGCTCAAATATCCTAACCATCACTGTCAGTCAGTTTAATCTAAGCTGTTCTGATGGGTGTGCAGTGAGATGGTAATGTGAATTTAATTTGCATTTCCCTGGTTAGGAGTGTGGCTGATCACTTTTTCATATGGTTATTGGCTATTTGGATATCCTTTTTGTGAAGTGCTTATTTAAGATCAACCATTTTTTATTGAAAAAATTTTTTATTTGAGAAAGAGAGAACATACAGGGAGAGGGGCAGAAGGAAAGAAAGAATCTTAAGCAGACTCACACTCAGCACAGAGCTGAGGCTCGGCTGTCAGGTTCAATCCTACAACAACCCTGGGATCATGACCTGAGCCAAAATCAAGAGTCAGACACCCAATTGGTAAAGCCACCCAGTGTCCCGAATTGTTTTTTTCCTTAATGATTTATAGGAGTTATTTATATTCCTTTCTGGGGGTGTAGGAGTTGCAAACATCTTCTACTCCAAGGCTTGCCTTTCTATGCTCTTAATGATATCTTTTGATGGAATTAAAGTTCTTAACTTTAATAATGTCCAATTTATTAATCTTTTCCTTTATGGTTAGTACTTTTTGTATCCTATTTAAGTAGTCTTTCCCTACATCAAGGTCATGAATGTATTCTTCTTTATTATCTTCTAGGAGCTGTTTTATTGTTTTGTTTTCATATTTAGTTCTGTAGTCCACCTGGAATTGAACATTATATGGTAAGAGGTAGTTGTCAAGTTTCATATGGCTATTCAATTATCTCAGACCATGAAAACTGTCTTTCTCTCACTGATCTGCAATGCCACCTTTGTTGTAAATCAAGTGTTCATACATTTGTGAATCTGTCTCTGAGTTCTCTATTCTAAACCACTGGTAACTACTTGTCTTTTCTCACACCAACATCACAATGTCTTAAGTACTTCAGTGTTATGCTTTGCTCTTCAAGAGTGTCTTGGTTATTCCAGTGCTTTGTACTTCCACATTTTTAAAATTTTAATTTACTTTTTTAATTAAAATAATATTTTTAAAAATTATTTTGAGAGAGAGCAGAGGAGGGGCAGAGAGAGAGGGAGACAGAGAATCCTTTTTTTTTTTTTTTTACTTTTTAAGTAAGCTTTATGTCCAATATAGGGCTTGAACTTATAATCTTGAGATCAAGAGTCCCATACTCTACTGAGCTAGCCCAGTGCCCCTCTGCTTCTACCTTTTAGCATCAGCTTATCACGTTTACACACACAAGCATACATACACATAGTCTACATTTATATTGGGATTGTTCACTGAATCTGCAAATCAGTTTGTGAAGAACTCCGATTTTTGAAATATTTGGTCTTCTAATCCATAAACATAGTCTATTCTTTCAAATATTTGAATATTCCTTAATTTTTATCAATAATATTTTATCGCTTTCCATACAGATGTCTTGCGTACCTTCCTTTGGAGGAAGCACAGCCCTGCTGATTTCAGATGTCTTAAGATGCCTAAACAACTATGAAAGAATAAATTTCTGTTGTTTTAAGCTACAAAATTTGTACTAATGTGTTATAGAAGTCCTAGGAAAAATCTTGTTTAACCCAAAAACATTCTTGTTTCTCTCCAAAAAACCAACCAACCAACCAACCTCCAAATATATCCACACTTACATGGCAGAGAAGATGTACATGCCTATATGAACATATGGGAGACACAAACTTTTAAAAGAAAGTTGTATTCGGATGTACAAGCCATCCTATTGCTGCTTAATATGAGTGAGAAAAGTTATTTCAAATTTTTAAAAAATGTTTACCCATTTTTTGAGAGAGGGAGGGAGGGAATGTCAGAGGCAAGAGGGAAGAAAGAGAGAGAGAGAGAGAGAGAGAGAGAGAGAGAGAGAGAGAGAGAGAGAAAACGAACAAGTGGGGGAAGGACAGACAGAGAGGTAGACACAGAATCTAAAGGAGGCTCCAGGCTCTGAGCCATCAGCATAGAGCGTGACATGGGACTCGAAACCATGAACTGTGAGATCATGACCTGAGCTGGAGTTGGACACTTAACCAACTGGGCCACCCAGGTGCCCCTGAGGAATGTTATTTCATACACTGGCCAACATGTGTGATACTCAGTCCTGGCTCTGATCATTTACAATAGCATACAGAGCACCCTGAAAGTGAACACAATGAAGAGGTTTCAAAGACAGAAAGTGGCTATTTTTCACAAATGACATTGGTAAGATGAGCAGTAAGTTGCCTAATTTAAACTAACCATTTTTCGGTGGACTGCAATGATGTAGCCTGTAAAGGAATTGTCAGGAAGAGATGGCATATGACCATTCACCATTCCATTTGTGAAGTTCTTCTCAGTTCCACATGGCACAACAGTGTTTGGCATTCCGTTGGGTATAAATATTGGTCGGGGCAAGTCCCCGTTGGTTGTTAGGGTAAACATTCCATTTGTAGACGGGGAAGATGAGAAATCTACAAATTCAAAGATAAGTACAGCATCATAAGCTTGTGGTGCTTCCATCTTTTCTCGAATAATATGAGGACTAAGAATCACTATAGTAGAGTCTCTTTTAGCAAAGGATGGGGAGAAATAATAATTCAAATAATTCTAGACTGATCAGAAGATTTTAATTTCAGACTTTACTTTTATAACTCATACTTAAGATGAAATGACAAAGCAAGACTAACAGCTGGAAGTAACTGCTTAGAAGTGTTAAGTAAAAAAAAAAAAGATTTTTTAGTTTTCTGAAAAATAAAAGTAAAATTTTTATAAGAATCTATATCAGCACCATATTGTTGCATGCAAATAGTTCTGCCACTTGTTTTCTTTTCCCTCTCTACAAATTCATTTCTTGATTCCCCTAAAAATGTTGGGTTGAAACAATTTCTAGCTAGATGTAGCCTTTTCTTTTTAGTTTTTTTAGAGCAGTTTTAGCTACACAGCAAAATAAAGAGGAAGGTCCAGATTTCACATATTTGTCCCCACAAATGCAAGGCCTTCCTCATTAGCATCTCCTCCTCAACCAAAGTGATATATTTGTTACAAAGGATGAAAGATGCCTTTTAAATTCAAATTAAAAATGTATTTCAGTCTCAACAGTGCTCAACAGTTCACATGACTTGTGGATATTCTATTGGATGGAAAAGATTATAGAAAACTTAAAACTCTCTCCATCATTGCAGAGTTCTATTAAACAATGATTCTCTAAACAGAAAAAGAAGTACTAAATCATCCATCAACCCACTATCAATACTATCTACTAAGTGCAAACAACAGGAGCTTCATTCTCTATGAGGCCCTTTATCGTTGGGGAATAAACCTAATTATAAGCAGTATAAAGAATAGACAAACAATATTAAATGGTCAAAAAGATTCAGTGGATAACCATATTAAATCACATGCATATTAGATAAACATTTTTTTTGTTATTTCCTATCCCAATGAACAGATTCCTTTTTAGTCATGTTTGTTTTATTCTCTGATCTTATATTATATACCTTTCACATTATCTGTTGCCATGTTAGTATTAGATAAAATAATTACAAATCTGAATTTCAGTGGTAGATTCAGTTAAATAAGCATCTGCTTGTCACTTACGTTGCCTGAATTTTAGCTTTCTCATCTAAAAAATGAGAAATCTGAGCCAAATGATCACCAAAGTTTCCATCAGGCTCCAAAATTCTTTTGCATTCTTAGCTCAAGTAAGTATAAACCCTTAGGCCAATATTTAAAGCCAAAATCACAAGAAAAAGCTCTAGTTCTATCTTACCTGTCTGTGTTGGAGTAGAGGCTGAAATCGGAGATCCAGGAATGGGAATTTCAAATGCACACAAAAATCCACTCACTGAGAGTCGTACTTTTTGGTTGTCCTGAGGGAAATTCTACAGAAAAAGAGGATGAGAAGGGGGAAGTGTTTCATATAAAATGGAAAATCATCTCTCTGATACATCTGAAACAAATGTCTTAGATGCTTTCACCAACAGAACAAACAAGATGATTGAATAATTTTTCTCAAACTAAAAGATGAAAGCTTGATAAACTGACTGAAAACTAATCTCACTGACAAAACTGTTACCCCTCTCCATAGGAAAGTAGTTGTTTTGTATAATTGACTGCTTCTGTTTTGTCCTTCATTTGAAGCATCTAAATCCCAAACCTCAGAGAGATCTTATGTTTGCATTACACATGAGAAAACATCAATTACTTGGGAGTTTGTTCAGAAAGCCCAAAGATGAATATAAATAATATCAATGGTAGGAGTTTAACTGAGGGTAGGCAATGTTACTTTATTAATTTTTATTTTTATTTATTTTTGTTTCAAGTTTTAATATATATATATATAGTGCAATATTAGTTTCAGGCAATGTATTTATTAAATTGCTTGCTTCTCCAGCTGGTATGCATGAAAAAGTGATTTATGTCAATCTGTCTTTGGTAACTTCTTAGTGTTTTGAAAGGCCAGGTATGTACATTCATAAATAAACAGTAAAAGCACACATTTATAAATATGTAAAATACTTAAATCAAGGAAGAATTCTAGTGAGAGTGGTGGTAATACAAAAGAGCTGTAAAGTATAGCAGCAATAGTTACTGGGGAAAATCTATACTGTAGTGATATATCTAGATTATTCCATACAGATAGCACTGGGCTTTCTTCTTTTATATTTTGAGAGAGAGAGAGACAGAGTGTGAGTGGGGGAAGGGCAGAGAGAGAGAGAGAGAGAGAGAGACATAGAATCTGAAACAGGCTCCAGGCTCCAAGCTTTCAGCACAGAGCCCTATGCAGGGCTTGAACTCACAAATTGCAAGATCATGATCTGAGCTGAAGTAGGATGCTTAACCAACTGAGACATCCAGGCGCCCCTATTTCCCTTCTTTTAAAATGCCACTATAAGGGCACCTGGGTGGCTCAGTTGGTTACGTGTCTGACTTCAGCTCAAGTCACGATCTCATAGTCATGGGTTTGAGCCCCGCGTCGGGCTCTGTGCTAACAGCTCAGACCCTGGAACCTGCTTCAGATTCTGCGTCTCTCTCTCCTTCCCTCCCCTGCCTGCACTGTCTCTGTCTCTCAAAAATGAATAAAAACGTTAAAAAAATTTCTTTTAATGCCACTATCATTATTACTTCTTTATGCTGGTAGACAACCCTTTTTAATGTTTCAGTGATGGGCAACTTAAGTTTTTTTTGTTCATTCTTTGTTGTGTTTTGTTATCCCCCTCAGTTGTTTAATAATTGAGAAAACTGTGATCTTTAAGGATGGAGTCAAGGGTATCCTAGAAAGAAAAATTAATATTACCTTTATGTTGGAACTATGTACTTCTGCAAGAAGGATTTGTTCTGATTTAAGTCCACAGAGATCACTCAGCTGTTTTTTTAAACCTGTGTACTTTTCATCCATATTCAGTCGTAGTCCATATCGTACAGGTGTAGTACCATCCAGCTTAATAACTAGTAAAGAGAAAACGTCTTTTATAAGTAAACCACACTTTTCACTGAAAGCACTACAGAGTGTGTTTGTGTGTGTGTGTGTGTGTGTGTGTGTGTGTGTGTATGACTTGGAAATAGCAAATATTTCAGTCTAGAATTTTTTATTTTATATGTGAACTACAACAGATGGTTGTATTATCAGGGATGATATTGAGTGAAATCATTACTTTTTGATGTACATCTGATATAGAAGTATGAGTGGCTTAAGATTTTAAAGAGTTTCTGGCATGTTTGAAACTAATAGAGGTATCAGTGGGCACAATGCACAGTTCCATGTTCCAAAATCTGGAGTTCCTGCCTGAAGTTAGATTTCTAGATTAAAATATGCTGACCAATTTTTTATGAGACTGTATTATAATGTTTATTTTAGAGAGAGAAAGACAGAGAGAGACACAAAGTGTGAGTGAGGAAGGGGCAGAGAGAGACACACACAAAATCCAAGCAAGGTCCAGGCTCTGAGATGTCAGAACAGAGTCTGACGTGGGGCTCGAACCCATGAACCATGAGATCATAACCTGAGCTGAGGGGTGCCTGCGTGGCTCAGTCAGTAGAGCGTCCAGCTTCGGCTCAGGTCATGATCTCACAGTTCATGGGTTCGAGTCCCGCGTCAGACTCCGTGCTGACAGCTAGCTCAGAGCCTGGAGCCTGCTTCAGATTCTGTGTCTCCCTCTCCCTCTGACCCTCCCCTGCTCACGCTGTCTCTCTCTGTCTCTCAAAAACAAATAAAAAACATTAAAAAAATAACAAAAAATAACCTGAGCTGAAGTCAGACACTTAACTGACTGAGTCACCCAGGAGCCCCTATGAGAATGCATTATAAAGAAATGACTATACTTACAAACTTAGGCTACCTGATCAAAGTAAAAGACAATGGAGTTAAGTAAATGTTCAGAACTTTGTGACCTACCTGTTATTTCTAAGTGCATATAACTGTCCATTGGTAGTGGCAAAGATAAAAAATTGAAAGGGTCAAATCGGACACTTATATGCCCACATGTTTTGCATCTGACTTGGGACCGCAGCTGCCCATGGAACAAATCTACAACAATCGATCTATTCCTTCTCAGATGGTTGTCCCATGCCTAGCAAGGAAAAAGATTAGAGAGCTTTTCTTTTTTTTCAAAATTCAAAGGATAATTATTTCTATACAAATTCATATAAATTGGTTAAATATTTTAGGTTTAAATGTCAAGAATATAATCCTCTGAAACTAACATAACATTGTATGTCAACTGTACTCCAATAAAAAAAGAACATAATCTTTAATCTTCATTTAAGATACAGAAACTTTCTGCCTGCAAATTTACAATTCAGATATGAAATTTAAGATGTAATGCCTACTGAGATAGGAGAGAAAACCAGTTCTCAAATAGAATGCGATTCTTTCTATTCAACCTATATGATATTAAATTTGGATGGAAAATCCTATTTTTTTGTTCTTACCATGGTAACAATGAGTATCTAAGTTCTTTATCCATTAAAAAGCAGATAAAACATGCATATTCATCACTGCACACACTGTTTAAGCAATTATGGGTAAGTTCTACTGAATAACTAACTATTCCTGCATCCTTTCCCTAACGTTTACAATGTAAAAAGGGAACATTTAGAATTTTTCATTAAAGATGCCTGGTTTTGGCATTACTGAACAAGAATCAAGGAGAGAAATATAAATTCTTTGACTTCCACAGTAGAATTCTGATCACAAAATAGTTTAGTTAGCATTCAAGTTGTACAACACACATTTGTGGCCAGAACATTTATCTATTGCTTACGTTAGAAACTCAAAACCGACAAACCTCTGCAGCTACTTCCCAGTCTGGTCGGCCATCACTGTCCTTCAGTTCCACATACGGCTTCTCATGGACTCGGTTGAGATCCTCATGAAGACCATCCAAAAGAAAAGCCAGGAGTTCTTGGGAGTCTTGTTGCTGGAACCCATTAAACCTGGGAGCATATTTTGCTATGGTCCACTATAAATATAACAGGAATCAAGCTCATTATTTGCTACCCCATAAAATTTGGAATGAACATGCCCCATAATCCAATCAGAGGCATTATAAGAAGGTATTTAGTCTGCCTCTATTTCAGCAAATATAATCTCTCTAGTCTTAATCTCAAATGACCAAAACAACAACAAACAATCCCCCCAAAATCCACAAAACAGAAAAGAAAACAAAACAAAACATAAAAGCATTCTGGCCAATTCTGTGTCCTAGTTCAGTATCGTATAAGCAAACAGTTCTTTATGTACACAGACATTATTTAAGACAGGTAAGACAAATATATATATATATATATATATATATATATATTTTTTTTTTTTA
>NC_043716.1:23592165-23754954 GCF_006229205.1 Suricata suricatta
CATAAAATAATTAGAATAATTTTGCCTAGAAGTGGTTACGTAGTCAAATTTTTAGCTACTATGATTATTAATTTTAAACTAAAAAGTTTTTGTACTGTTCTTAAACAAAGATAAAAAAATAACCCTAACTTTACTACATATGATATTAATGTAAAATTTGTATCCATAAATTTCAGTAATTACATACTTTCTGCTTTTTAAAATTCTATAGATAGAACTAATTACCTTAGTAATGTTAAAATGTATGGAGTATCATTAACTAGACTCAGGTATATCATGCAGTTAGAACACCGCTAATAGTAAAGGACTAACAATGGAAGACTTACTTTACAAACAAGTAAGATGTCTGATAAATTAGTAAACTGAATGACATTCCAAAATTTAGACTGTGACTTTGATTGTTTCCTAACACTACCTTTATAGAAGTATTTTGCATACACATGAACAAGAATTTGATACCTACTTTATGACTAGTGAAGGATCTAAAAAGCATTAGTTAAACTAAAACTAAAAAAGCTAAACATAAAAAGCATGTGCAGAAAAACAATTACATAAACATCTGCTTAGGACTAAAATACTTTCATAGTATTTTAACCTGCTTACCCGAAGCTTTAATGGGGCAACATTCTTCTGAGTTCCGCTCCAAAGTTCCTGTACTAAATCCCCATAGCATTTAGCCATATGCCCCTTCATACCAATGGGGTTTGTCCTAGAAGTTTAAAGAGGAGAATTTTTGCCAAAAATCCCATAAATCACAATCACATGGGCACAGAAATGCCACATCTATTTTCTCACATCAAAATATCTTTTTTATTTTATTCTTTTATTTTTATTTTTGTAAAATAATAGTTTATTGTCAAATTGGTTTCCATATAACACTCAGTGCTTTAAACAAGTATCCCTTCATCCTCATTTCATATACTAAATAGGGCAAATAAGACTTTTGGGTTCATATCAAAATTATAAAAAGAGAGCAAAGAATCAAGAAATATTACCTATTGAGTTCATACAGATGTCTCCCTGAGATAAAATACTGTGTCAGTGGCTGTGTGTTACTAACACATTGGATGCTCGAGTTCATGAAGCATGTGTTTCCCAGGTTACTCAGACCTGTGGCTCCTTTTTCTGTGGGAACTGGAACAAACAATATGAGAAAGAAGCCTAGCTATAGTAAGATGCTGCAAACCAAACAGTTACTTGTATTTGATATGATTTTTATAATTCTTTTAGTCAGCTAAACGGAGCTAATACTTCTTTATCCAGTCTTGGAATGCAAAAGGTAGAGCAGGTTTATCATGGGATGTCACTGGCAATCATGATAATCCAAGCTCATTTGTGACCTAAAAGTAGCAATGATTCTCTTTAATTGCTGTGATAGTTTTTTAGAATTTAAACAATTCTCTCCTGGTATCAGGTCTTTAAAAAGATATAAATTATTTAATTTTGAGGTTAGAAAAAAAAATGTGATGCTTCAGGAAAAAGTTAAATTAAAGGGGACCTAATTCACTTTTGAACTACAGGGCCAAAAGTTGTTAACACTTCAATAGATGAGAAAATTAATACAAAAAAAGAAGAAGAATTTTAAAATAATTTTTACAATCTTTAAAAACAATACATCAGAGACTTACCCTTGTGTCTATCTATTTTACTACTATTTGCTATAAAGGACATTTCCTCAGGCCAACTCATATCTTTGTTGCGAACTGGAAAGACAGAAAAGGTGTTAATTTCTTATCTATATCCACTCAATTGCTTGTTTTTTGTTTAAAGAGTTTATTTCTAAATAAACCAGGAACTGAAAAAAAAGGAGTTAATTTTATAATTGATTCTAAAACTATTCCAACTCTATAATGGAGACTTTACAGTCACGTAATTAGAATTCATTAGTAAGCTATTCCCTCAATTACCTGCCTGAATTAAAATAATACTCAAATATCAAGAGAAGTAATTAAAGCTCTTAAAGTCAATGCATTCGAATTATCACAATTCCTTCTTAAACTATGACAACTGTTGGAGTAAAAATCTATTTTAATACAAAGGCAGCTAGCAATGTTTCAAAAAATCTTGGTGAGAAAAGATACATTTCAAATTTTCAATGACATGTGCTTGCTACTATGTAAACGTATGTGTGAATATACAAGTAAGTTGTGTTGGTGAGTGCCACTAACTGTGACAGAAAGTTTTCTTACTCAAACTCAAAAAAGGCAGCTTGAAATTTTTAAGGAAGTTTGTAAACTTATAACTGAATTCACTTGTTTCTGCCTGCCATTTCCATCCCTTGCCAGCCAATGAATATTCACATATTTTTCTTTTAAAGCAATCATGATAGTATGTAGGATTATATAGGAGCTTAATAGTTTTTCTTTAATAGAAAAATTATAAAATGGATTAGTGAGTAGCTAAATCTTTAAATTCTTTCCCTAAAATCAAATACAGATGCATGCTTCCATCTTATACCTTCAATTACCAGATGCTGCTCATCCTGGATTTTCAAATATTCCAATTTATGATCCTCATCATCCAGAAGAGTAAGGTAATTCTGGTATGGAGAAGGAAATGTTTTTGTTAAATTGACTACTAAGCTTAAAACAAAATGGAAATAAAATAAATATGAATGACAAAACAATTAATCACATCCTTGAAGTTCCATAATTCTTATGACAGATATCTGGCATGTTACAGTAATTCAGAAATATTTAGATTTTATGTGGAAACAGAGAAAAACAATGTCCACTTCATAAACAAATACTTTATGTCAAAAACAAAGTTATAACAGAATTTTGGGGAGATCAGAAGACTCACTACACATCAAACTAAAATTCACTGAGATTTACATTTTCTGAAGCACTTACAGAACTTTGTTTAGTATCTGGTATGAAATTCAGTAAACATGCTTGTGATCAGGATGAACCAAAAGTAGGGGTGCCTGGGTGGCTCAGTTGGTTAAGCATTCGACTTTGGCTCAAGTCATAATCTCACAGTTGTGAGTTCGAGCCCGCATTGGGTTCTGTGCTTGGAGCCTGCTTTGGATTCTGTGTTCTCCCTCTCTCTCTGCCCCTCTCCCACTCGTGTCCTCATTTTCTCTCTCTCTCTCTCTCAAAAAGAAATAAGTATAAAAAAAGATGAACCTGTATAAAATCATACAGAAGAATTACATGTTTTTGTTTGTGCTCACCCTATTTAAAGTGCTCATAAGGTTAAGTCATTTAATTCTAAGATAGATACTATTATTTTGCCTGTTTACTCATGAGAAAATTGAGACCATTAAGTAACTTGCTCTGGGTTATACAACTCAAGTGGCAGAGCCAGGATGAACCCCTGGCAGTGTGGTTCAGGAATCGTGTTATTAACTATTATACCATAGATCTCAATGGAGATCGAGGAAGATGTTTCAAAGAGGGAACAATGGAATACAGAGCTGGTTAAAACTATTTATGATCCAATTTCAGAGTATAATCTGAAAACATATTGCACATGTTAGGAAGAACATATAAGCAATTAATAGCACTGCCTCTGAGGAGAGTGGGAGATAGATGGGAACAAAGAATTTTCATTGTATACTTTTGTACTGTTTGATTCTTTCCAACATGTGTGTATAAATTACCTTACAACAGGAAATTACTTACCTCACTGTTGTATAGCCACAGGCGCATATCTTCCTCTTTGATGCGTAGCCTCTGAGATAGATATTCATGAATTTCCTTGATGGTCTGCATTCGACTAAAACAGCCTGTATAGGCTAAGACCCGCTTTAATGGTGCATTCGGAGAAGGTACATTTCCTATGTTCACAGTAATCATGATAAGGAAAAAGGCAGATGTAAAAAAAAGCTCCCTCCTCACAATGACTATTTCAGAAAATAATTATGAGAAATGAGAATGACAGCTTTAATAATTTTATAAATTAAGAAGCTTTAGGAGCACCTGGGCAGCGTAATCAGTTAAGTGTCCAACTTTGGCTCAGGTCATGATCTCATGGTTTGTGGGTTCGAGCCCCATGTCAGACTCTATGCTGACAGCTCAGAGCCTGGAGCCTGTTTTGATTCTGTGTCTCCCTCTCTCTGCCCTTGCCCTGCTTATGCTGTCTCTCTCTATCTCTCTCTCTAAGAATAAATATTAAAAAAAAGAAGAAGAAGCTTTAAAATAAAGCTTTAAAATGATGACAGGAGACCAACTGTGTTAAAGTATGTTCAAAGTCTTAACTTTGAAAGGAAGAGCAACAAAATCAGAGGTCCAAATAACAGGCAGTACTTGGATTCCCCAAAAGATAGCATACATGTATCAACAATCGACACTGATTATCTTGGCTGTCCTCAGCAGGGTCACAGGCAATAGCAAAACCAAAATTCAATGTAAGAATGGGGAAGATAATATAGGACTGGATTTGAATTCTACCGATAACTGGATTCATTGAAAAGAAAACCACTGGCCTAAAACGGTGTGACTTAGGTTAAAGCCGTAAGTCAATAAATCAAGACTTAACAGTTAACCTAACTGTAAGTTTCAAACCTCTAGAAATGTAACCTTTAACCAGTCAACATGGGAATTTCCTTGTCAGTACTAGAAAAAATACTGATAGACCCCTGCCATTTCCCTTAAGAGGGACACCTTGCCTAAAACAGTGGAATCTTTGCTAATAGTTTCTTTTTTTCCACCTTTAAAAACCTTTCCTTTTCTGTAAGTCCTTGGGAGCTCCGCACTACTTGCTAAATGGGATGCTTCCAAATTCATAACTTGATTAATAAAGGCAATTAGATCTTTAAAATTTACTTGAAACTTTAACAACCTGATCCATTTTCTCCCTTTTTTAAAAGTTTATTTATTTTGAGAAAGAGCAAGAGAGCATAACTGAGGAGAGTCAGAGGGAGAGAGAGAAAACCCCAAGCAGGCTCCACATTGTCAGGGCAGACAGAGCCCAACATGGGGCTCAATCCCACAAACTGTGAGATCATGACATGAGCCAAGATTAAGAGTCAAATGCTTAACACCAAATGAGCCACCCAGGTACCCCCTGGCCCACTTTCTTATAATAAACTGTGAATTACTAATCCCATCACCTTCAGTCATTAAGTACCCCAATAATCTAGCACATTGGAAAAATTACACTAAGTAGGCATAGATAGACTCTGCCAAGCAGAGTTTAAAGTGAAACCTAGAACCTTCCTGTGACCAATCAATCAATCAATGAATAAATAAATCACGCTGCTGAAAAGGTAGGAGGAAAACCATATACTGAGCCTGCCCGCTCAGTAAGATGATAGTAGACATGATCTTGAATTACTAGAGGGCTCAAGAAACAAAAAGAATGGCAATAAGGGGAAAGAGTGAAAAGTGAAGAAAGAATATATCAAGTTTAACCACATACTTCAAATGAGAAGGTGGATGAAATGACAAAAGATTATGGAAATCAAAAATAGGTTGCTAAACCAATCTAATAAACCCTGTTAATTTTTCAGCCCACGCCCAGGCAAGAGCTACAGCTTAAAATGGTCCTCTCTAGAAACAGTAGGTTATAGTTTACTGAGCAACCTAAAAAAAAACAAACCAAAAACATCTTAGCACACCAATATAATCCATCTAGGGTACAGGGATACATGACAGGCAATTTTCCACCCATTCAAAGGGGACTTAGCTTTTTTCCTCTTATTAAATGCATGTGAGTCTTCACCTACTGAACAAAGAGAAAGGTATTGGTATCATCTGCTTTCTTTTTAAAATTTTTTTAAATGTTTTTTTTTTTTAACTTATTTTTGAGAGATGGAGAGAGACAACGCGAGGAGAGGAGGGTCAGAGAGAGAGGGAGATACAGAATCCGAAGCAGACTCCAGGCTCTGAGCTAGCTATCAGCACAGAGCCCAATGCAGGGCTTGAACCCACGAACTGTGAGATCATGACCTGAGCCGAAGCTGGACGCTTAAACGACTGAGCTACCCAGGCACCCCTGGTATCATCTGCTTTTTAAAGAGCTTCCAAAACTAATTCACTCACCTAAAATAGGCTGAAAAATCATACAAGAAACAAAGGCCTCTGTAGCCTTCTCTGTCAAAAAGGCTATACTGAAGGCTTTAAACTGTGGCACAGTTTGTACATCTGTCACTTCAAAAGGAGTTAAAGAGCCTACTAGATAGCCCTAATAAACTGAGGAAGAAGAAAGATGAAAACTATGTTACAGCAGAACAAAACATAACCATGATCAATTTTTAAACACTCAGCATAGAAAATCTTTTACTATTATCAGTGAGCAATGGATAATTCCTAACAAAATAAAAGAGCAAATCTCTCCAATTATACATCAGAGGATTAGTTATAAGATTACAGCAAGAAAGCATGTTTTTATAAACTTCAAAATGATTAATAATTGATTTCAGAACTAATTAGTAAGGAATAAAAATTTCAAATTAAGAATAGATTTGGAGCAATAACTACCCAGTTCTAGGATTCAAAAGCATTTCCAAGTATAGTGTCCAAGTCAATTTCTATTGTCTTAAGCCACATAAGAAATTTATTTGAATTCTAGACAGTTTTTATAGCATAGCTCATTAAGCAGGCAGCCACTTATTACACATACTTTTGTGTTTTTGAATAACACCAACAGATCTGGTGGAATTTACAGAAGCAGCAAAAATCTAGGATCAGCACAAGAGTTACAAAGAATACTTACTAAAAGCGCAACAACACATCTTGCCTCTCATGTTATCTTTTAAAGAGAATTGAAAAAAAATATATATGCTATGGGCGCCATGGAAGTAAGGCAAAAACTTTTATTCAATGGAAAATTAAATCAAGAATATTTCATAGTGATTCTCTTTCACTGTTCCTTGATTTTGATATTTTCCCCAAAGACAAAGTTTGGCGAGGCAGAAGCCAATGCTCTGCTATAATAGCAAATATGTGTAAGAATCGCCATATATTATCTGAATATAACCTTTAAGAAAGGCATAAAACTAATTCTATTTGATTTCAAAGGAGGGATGGTGATTATAGGTTTGGTTTGGGTTCTTGTATACTAAGTTTTATTAATTATAACATTCTGGCATTGTTAACACAAAGTCTGAAATTTTGTGTAAATGGATGAACTCACTACTTCTGCTGAAGAACAATATCAAATATTTGCAAAGTAAAAGCAAAGACAAGTCCTGCCTGTCAATAAAATTTAACATCTCAGAGAAATCAAAGGGGAACTTTCTGCATGTAATACTTCAAATTGGGATCTTTTATGTCATTTTGATAGGCTTGATGTTTTTCAAAGCCAATGTGTCATTTTAATTTTCAAGTATATCCTTCATTTTATATATATTATCTGTCTCTTATAAAGGCTCTGTGGACTAAGCATGAGATATGTATTGTGTTTTATCAAAACACAAAGTCCCCCCAAAACACCAACCAACAAACAAAAATATGATATTTCAAAAGAAATTACTTTTCAGATATCTGAATGGAGGTGAAAAGATCAGTTAGTCATTGACAGATTTTACTTTAGGTCCAGGAAATAATTTACAATGGCTGGTTTTCAAAGAAACAAAGTATGTGAAATGTATTTCTATTTGTTTTCTTTGTATGTTGACAAGCCAGAAAAGGAAACAACTCTTTTCAGTTTGCTGAGATTTTGCCACTACCCATCTAGTCTTGCGCATGATCATAGATCTAAGCCCCAGATGGGAATGTGTATTAGTACAGTGGCACCAGACTTTGAGCAACTTGGGTTTTTTTTTGTTTGTTTGATTAGAGAAATGCATAGTATTCTTGCTGCATTCTTAAGTTACCTCTTGGTAAATGCTGAGGAAACATTCTCAGGCTCATCATACCCATATTCACCCAGATGTTAGACTGCTGTGTCCGAGTGGCAGGCTGCTGTCTTAGGAAGAGAAGATATCGAGGAAATAACTCTAGCTCTGGGATTTCTGTCTTGGTATTCTTGATCACCTGTTGTTATAAAAGATATAATGTGATCACTATAAAAGAAGAAACAAAACTTGTCATTTTTATCTAATTTCTGAGATTTGCTTATTTATTTTAAAGTTTATTTATTTATTTTCAGAGCAAGAAAGAGTACAGGGGAGGGGCAGAGAGAATGTGAGAGAGAATCCCAAGCAGGCTCCCTAGAGTCAGTGCAGAGCCCAGTGTGGAGCTTGAACCCATGAACTGTAAGACGACCTGAGCTGAACTGGACAGTTAACTGACTGAGCCACCCAGAAGCCCTATGGACAAATTCCTAGGACTGGAAGTACAAGTCAAAAAGTTTGGAAGGTATTATCATCATTACCTACAAGTCCTTTTGCCAAAGTGTAGCAATTTTCTCAGAAGCATATGTACACACTTCTCTCATAAAATATTCTCTGAAATGTATGAATGTTTATTTTACAATATTCTTAGAAATCTATGAATATACTTCTCTCATAAAACCTTATCATAGGACATCATTTGAAAACATCTTGTTTCTCTAATAAAGAATATAATAAATTTGCTTAAAATTTTATTTCATATATTACTACTAATTTTCATGTAAAATTTTCATATAAAAATTTATTACCCAGAGGCACCTGGGTAGCCCAACTGGTTGGGCAACTGGCTTGATTTTGGCTCAGGTGATGATCTCATGGTTCATGAGAATTGGCCCTACCGATATTGGGCTCTGTGCTTGTTCGCAATTCTCTCCCTCCTCTACCCCTTCCCTATTCTCTCTAAAAAAAAAAAGAAACCTAAAAAAATTTGCTATCTATCTTCTACTGTGTAACTGGTTTGTTCAATGTATTTTTGTCTATGACTAAAACAACTACATTGGTTGCAAAACCACAAAACTGAGAATTATGTTGTTGAAACAGGGTTTTTCTAGGGCACCTGCGTGGCTCAATCGGTTAAACATCTGACCCTTGATTTTGGCTCAGGTCAGGATCTCACAGTTTGTGGGATCAAGCCCAGTGTCAGGCTCCACGCTAATAGCATAAAGCCTGCTTGGGATTCTCTCTCTGCCCTTTCCCGACTTATACTCCCTCTCAAAATAAATAAGTAAACTTAAAAAAAAAAAAAAGAACAGGATTTTTCAGTAATCTCCTGCAATAATGTGCTTGCCAGCCCAAAGATACAGGAAAACATTTCATTATAAAAATACTGCTCTATGAATTTTAAGAGTAGAACATTATCAAATTAGTATCCCCAAAATGATAGCTTTAAAACATAAAACCCTACATAATCTTTAACAGCCTCAGTGATCAGGCTTCATTTTATTTCCCTCTGCCCTAGTAACCAGTGCCTTCTGCAATAGAGCATTTTTCAATACCAAGAGGGGGTAGTAAAGAATCAAATAAAAACAATGCTACAACCCACACTTTTAGTACTTTTTCTTAAAAGTATTCCACATATTCTGATATGCTCCATTTGGGAGCTTTTTCAAATCCTACTTAAATGATAAGTAACTCTCCCCCTGGTATTCTCTTCTAAGACTGCTAGAAGTCTGTCCACTTCTCGACAGGCACTGACAGCTACAAAGCCAACCATCATTTCTTATGGTTTCAGTTTTACATGATTTGAGGAAAGATTAATAATTCAGTATCTGAGGCACCGGCCTAGCTCAGTCACAGGAACGTGTAACTCTTGGTCTTGGGGTCAGGAGTTCGAGCCCCATGTCGGATATAGAAATTACTTAAATAAATTAAATAAATAACTCACTCGGTATCTATAGTTGTAAGGCTATATAAAAACATACCTTTGGCAGAATCTGAACTGATAATGAAGCAGTGTCATGCATCTTGTTTGCAAAAAGTGATTTTGTGAGCAAATTACAAATTAGCAAATTCTTATGTACATACAAAACACATTTATTTACATTTTAATTTTTCTTGTCTTTGAACTTTTTAACTTCAGTGACAACTGGCAAACAATAGATGCAATTCCATTTGCAGGAATTTACCTTAAAGAGATCATCACACATGTTTGGGAAGAAAATGCTCACCAGAAATTTTTTATCCCCGGAAAATTTTCTTTTTTTTTATCAGTTAGGTGCTAGAAGCAAACTAAATGCCTATCAGTAGGTGACTGGTTAATAAATTATGATTTATGTACATATTCCATTCCAGTGTATATGTATGCAAAGTATACAAAGGAACACTGTGCAATTACTGAAAATAATAGTAAACATCTAGGTTTATTAATCTAGAATGACACCCACAGCATCTATGTTAGATTGAAAATAGCACGTCATAAAACATCAAGTATAAGATCATTCAATTTCATAAAATTACCCACACATATACCTATATATGTATATGAACAGGCACAGAGGAATGTACACCATTTGGAAAAATGCACACCAAATGTTAATAGTGATTATCCCTTAACTAGTAGGATTGGACATTATTTTTATTCCTTTATTTTTTCTGTGTCACTTATCACTGAGCATGTACAACATGTATAAATTAAATATTTTTTTTAATGTTTTATTTATTTTTGATACAGAGAGAGACAGAGCATGAGAGGGGGAGGGGCAGAGAGAGAAGGAGACACAGAACCGGAAGCAGGCTCCAGGCTCTGCGCTAGCTGTCAGCACAGAGCCTGACGCGGGGCTCGAACCCATGAATGTGAGATCTGACCTGAGCCAAAGCCGGAGGCTTAACCGACTGAGCCACCCAGGTGCCCCTAAATTAAATATTTTTGTAAAATACTTTTATTTCTTTTTGAGAGAAAGTGATTGCGAACAGAGGAGGTACAGAGAGAGAGGGAAAGAGAGGATCTGAAGCAGGGTTCACGCTGATAACAGAGAGCCAACATGAAGCTGGAACTCCTGAACCATGAGATCATGATCTGAGCTGAAGCTGGATATTCAACTGACTGAGCCACTCACGTTCCCCCAAATTAAAGATATATATTTATATATTTTAATATCCTTTATCTTATTTAGAGAGAGAAAGACTGAGCACAAGCAGGGGAGAGGAGCAGAGTGGGCAGGGAAGAGAGAAAGAGAGAAAGAGACAGAGAATATCAAGCAGGCTTTGTGGTCAGTGCAGAGACTGATGTGGGGCTCGATCTCACAACTGTGAGATCATGACCCGAGCTGAAATCAAGAGTTGGACGCTCAACTGACTGAGACACCCAGGTTCTCCGAAGATATTTGTAAATAAATAGTATGACTTCTGTAAGTATGAAGGTGAAAACATTAATTTTTAACCTGGCCATGGCAATACATTTAGTATTCTCTACTTGAAAACACATTTAAAAAATTTTTGCAGCACTTTTTCCTGTAATAAGGCAAATTTAGAGGTGAAAAACATACTATTAAGCCAGGAAATGCAGCTTTGATCTAGTAAAATTAATATTTGTCTGACATCATTGTAAAAAACATGACCTTGTATGAGGCTCTGAGAAAACTCATAATGATGATGATATTAGCAATAGTTAACATTTACTGATGACTTACTATAAATCAGATGCTATCCTAAACGCATGTATTATTTAATTATCAAAACAACTCTTATGAAGTAGATATTGTTATCTTCACCTTACAGAGGAAGAAACTAGGACTTAGAGATTGGAACACTGGTAATCCAAATCTAGGCAGCCTCTAAAATATCAAAGTTTATGTATGTCAAACACAATTATCACAGTGTTTTCCCTGTAGATGTGGAATATTAAAATACAGCAGGAAGTCTCAGAAATTAAGGGGCGCCTGGGTGGCTCAGTCAGTTAAGCGTCCAACTTTGGCTCAGGTCACGATCTCAGTTTGATGGTTCGAGCCCTGTGTTGGGCTCTGTGCTGACAGCTCAGAGCCTGGAGCCTGCTCCAAAGGGAGATTCTGTGTTTCCCTCCTTCCGTGCCCCTCCCTCATTAGGACTCTGTATCTGTCTTTCAAAAATGAATAAAAACATTAAAAAAATTTTTTTAACATACAGCAGGAAAAGTTCCAGAAATTAAGTGACTAACTGAAGGACCACCCCACCTCCCCATAAAGAATAAAGTATATATAGTTTATGTATCTATGTTTATTCATATTTACATGTATCTATCTAGGAGTCTTGATGACAGATACAGTAGGAAACTTCTGGAGCCAAGAAACACAATACTAAATTCCTGATTCCAACTTAAGCACAATTTTTAATAAACATAATTATTAATAACTCAAAATCAATATCAAAATTATACACTAAGGCTTTATAGCAGACTTTTACTCTTTTTAGAAGTGATGTAAGTAACTATATCTCATCTATGCAAACTTTTCTAGTATAAGAAAAGTTCTATGTTGGGGCCACCTGGGTGGCTCAGTCGGTTAAGCATCCAACTCCTGATTTCGGCTCAGGTCATGACCTCACGGTTTGCGGGACTGAGCCCCGCACTGGACTCCATGTGGCCAGCTTGGGACTCTCTCCCTGTCTTTCTGCCCCTCGCCTGCTCACACATGTTCTCTCTCTCAAAATAAATAGATAAACTTTTTTAAAAAGAAAGTTCTATCTCAGAAATTGTATGAGGGAGAGTGTTTCTTGATCTACAAAAAGAACCTTCTTACAAAGTATTCTATTGCACTGACAATGCCGAGTATTCAGTAATGAGTCCTGCTGTTTACTGTATAAGCACAACAGATGTTGTACAATAAACTCATTAATATTTTGATATTATATAATTCAAATCTTTTAAATTATTTTAGAACATTTTATTTATGCTCTGAATGACTTATCCTAGTAACGGCAACAATGAGAATTCACAAGTCTTGAATTCCTGTTATTATTTGTTGTGATCATTTTTGTGCCCTTCCTTCAAAAAGACAAAACACAAAAATCCACCAACAGCTATGGGAAGAACCAATCTCTAACTGGATGCAAATTAGTTTCAGAAGTAACTACTGCATGACTTCCTCTATATTCACTGAACTTTTGGCACTGGATCTCAGACTTCTGCTCAGCCTAAGTCCTGCATTATCCTAAAGTCTGTTTTTATGTGGGTTACTTATTTAACAGCCTAGCCTCATAATATCCTTGACTTTATTTAGTTCAGTGACTATTCTCTCCACTCCATATAAGCCACACACTCCCATAAGCACATCACTGAATAGTTGGTACCTAATACAGGGCTCAGTAAATGTCTGAACAAATGAATGAATATATACAAAGGAACCTAAATTCTGTCCAACTAATTTACAGGTACTGAGTATTCTGCTGTCACAGGTAAGAAATAATTTGTGGATAGTGAAATTCATTTAGAAAAGGAGTCGAAGACCCAAACGAGGACTGTTCCTTAGATAAAGCACAACTAGTGATACTTACAGGTCTAGGTAGGGCCAGGTTTGCTCCATACCAGTGATACAGTGCTCTCCACACAGGTTCTGGGACCATTTCATAATCTCTTCCATGGATCAGCTGTGGGGTTCGTTTTAATCGTCCTCCTTCTAGTGTTAACGATGTAGCCTTAGAAAGAATGGAACACAAATGCTGATTTTTAATATTTTTTAGTATTTATAGTCTCATGTGTTTTAACAAAACATAGACACATAAAAACAAACACATGTCACTACTCAGTTTTATGTTACTGAAAAAAAAATAGTCTAAAAGAGATTTTTATTTTTAACTTTCAAAATAAATTATTTAAGAACGAGAACTCAAGGCAAATCATTTGAAAAATCATTAGAGCATCTGGAAATAAGACTGGTTTTCACAGATTTCTTTCAAACAATAGAAAATATTATTTTAGGGAAAAAAATTCCACATGCACATAAAATATTTTCCAAGTAGCTATTCTATGTAAGAATATTTTTAAAGATTATTACCCTGTTTCCATGTAATTACTAAATCATAAAATACTCACAGATGTGTACTATGCAGAGATATACCAACAGATTAAATGAACCATGAATATACAAATGTTGTGCTATGTGTTAAAACCTCTAGAATGAAAATTATTTGCCATGTGAAAGAGAATTATTTTAAATAGATGTCAAATCACTTACCTTTACTGGTTCTTGAGTTACTAATGGCTGGTTATCAATAGCCCCTGGTTTCTGAGGATTGAGATGTAACAAAATGTTCCCATTGGCTCCTAGCAAACATTGGTTGTTGTTGTCAGAAGTATTATGTTGCCGAGCAAAGCACATATCTGCCCCTGGTGTGGCAGAATACAGAAAGCCTATAAGGGAAAACAGGATGGAATCTCTTTATTTTTAGTTATTATACATAGGCTTGTATTAGGTTAATGCTATTTTTGTGTTGGCATGTTAGCATAAGATTCTGATAACTCTGTAGAGGATAGGAAATATACATGTATTCCTTCTTGAAAATACCTAGCATAACACTAGGTGGAAGGAAAGCTTTAAGAACTTTTACTGAATGAACATTTAGCCAATGTCCTAAAATATCTAATAAGTCACAAGAACCACATCCTTTGACAGGAAAAGAAGTGTGGCCAAATAGCTGCGCTCTCACACAGTCAGCTTTAATTCTTCTCTTTCACCTATAAACACATTCCAAATGTTCTTAGTAGATAATGGTGATAAGTAGTATCCAAAAAAAAAAAAGAAAGAAAGAAAGAAAGGGAGAAGGAAAAGAGAAAAAGGAGAGGGAGGGGTGGGGGGGAAGAGGAGGAGAAGTCTCTAAACCAAAGGGAAGGAGCTAAAATAGAAGAATGCCAGAGCGGGGGAATAGTTTCCTAACAAATTTATTTTAAAGGAAGGCATAGAGGTTACAATAGAAAAATGCACACAGAAAAATGATTAATGATGACCTACAGTTGTGAACCTCAATGGTATTTTAAGGTATTTCAACTCTGAACTATAGGCTAATCTAGAGCAAATATTCTAGACATCAATCACTTTAAATCTTTTATCTGTGGCACTGTTCAGCCTGTGGATAGCACAGGTCAGAGTGAGCACATATCAAAAAGGACCTTGAGGGGGTGCTGGGGTGGCTCAGCCAGTTAAGCGTTCGACTTCAGCTCAGGTCATGATCTCACAGTATGCAAGTTCGAGCCCACGTCAGGCTTCACGTTGACAGCTAGGTGCCTGGAACCTGCTTCAGATCCTGTGTCTCCCTCTCTGTCTGCCCCTCCCCACCTGCACTCTGTCTCTCTCTCTCTGTGTCTCAAAAATAAAATAGAAACATGAAAAAAATTTTTTTTAAGTACTTTGAGAGGGTTAAAAAATAATCTTGGTGTTGAGGCTCATTGGCAAGAGCAATTCTAGGACTGCTGAGTGATCACTATAATGTCAGATGAGGAACAAAGAGTAGATTCTACAAAGAACTTTGTAGAGAAGATGCTAGCTCTGTCCAATCTGTCTGCTCCCTCCATGGAAAGAAGAAAAGATCTCAAAGATTAAGTAACAATAGAGTAAGGCTAAGAGTCCTGATACTGTTATCAGCAGAGTAACAGGGATCAACCCAATTCAGCTGAGCCACAAAAATATCAAGCCATTTCTGCCAAAAGTATAGAAACGCTGAGTTTTAGATACATACCAGAGACTGAAGGGGATTAGGGGAAGCATTGTAACTTTTGTTAATAGTTTTACGAAATAACCCCCCAATTCTGGCCTGTAGAATCTTATATGAGAGATGTATTAAATCCAATGAAAGCAGAGAGAGTCTTAGAGATGGAAATTTAGATTTTTCTTAAAAACTGTCTTTTCAAATCTAAATTTATTGACAAAATAATTTATTTTTTTAAGTTTGTTTATTTTGAGAGAGAGAGAGAGAGAGAGAGAGAGAGCGAGCGAGAGTGAGAGAACAAACAGGGGCAGGTCAGAGAGGGGAACAGAGTATCTGAAGCAGACTCCATGCTAACAGCACAGAGTCCAATGTGGGGCTTGAACACGCAAACTCTGAGATCAGGACCTGGGCGCAAGTCCTCTGTTTAACCAACTGAGTTACCCAGATGCCCGACAAAATAATTTAATAGCAATATGGAGAGAAGTGGCTTAATCAGTGAATATATTTTCAAAATAAGAGATTAAAGTAGATGACAAGATACTCTACGTGGAAAACCCAAAAGACTCCATTAAAGAACTGCTAGAACTGACACATGAATACAGCAAAATGACAGGACATAAAATCAACATACAGAAATTGTGGCATTTCTATACACCAATAATGAAACAGTAGAAAGAGAAATGAAGGAATTGATCTCCTTTACAATTGTACCAAAAAGCATAAAATACCTAGGAATAAACATAACTAAAGAGGTAAAATATCTATATGCTGAAAATTATAAAAAGCTTATGAAAGAAACTGTAGACACAAAAAAATAGAAAAACATTCCATGCTCCTGGATTGGAAGAACAAATATTGTTAAAACTGATACGACCCAAAGCAACCTAAATATTCAATGAATTCCCTATCAAAATAATACCAGCATTCTTCACAGAGCTAGAACAAACAATTCTAAAATTTGTATAGATCCAGAAAAGACCCCGAATAGCCAAAGCAATCATGAAAAAGAAAACCAAAGCTGAAGGCATTAAAATTCTGGACTTCAAGATGTATTACAAAGCTGTAATCATCAAGACAGTATGGTACTGGCACAAAACAGATACTCAGCTCAATGGAACAGAATAGAGAACCCCAAAACGGACCCACAAATATATGGCCAACGAATCTTCGACAAAGCAGGAAAGACTATCCAATGGGAAAAAGCAAACGATGTTGGGAAAACTGGACAGCAACATGCTGAAGAATGAACCTGGATCATTTTCTTACACCATATACAAAAATAAACTCAAAATGGATGAAAAACCTGTATGGAAAGACAGGAGACCATCAAAATTCTACAGGAGAAAACAGGCAACAACCTCTTTGACATCGGCTGCCACAACTTCTTACTAGACACGTCTCTGGAGGCAAGGGAAACAAAAGCAAAAATGAACTCTTGGGACTTCATCAAGATAAAAAAGCTTCTGCAGCAGCAAAGGAAACAATCAGCAAAACTAAAAGGCAACCAACGGAATGGGAGAAGATATTTGCAAATGACATATCAGATAAAGGGTTAGTATCCAAAATCTAGAAAGAATTTATAAAACTCAACACCCAAAAAACAAATCCAGTGAAGAAATGAGCAAAAGACATGAACAGACCTTTTCCAAAGAAGACATCCACATGGCTAACAAATACATGAAAAGATGCTCAACATCACTCATCATCAAGGAAACACAAATTAAAACAGAGTGAGATACTTCACACCACCTCACATCTATCATAATGGCTAAAATTAAGAAACCAGGAAACATCAGATGTTGGTGAGAATGCAAAGGAAGGAGAACACTTTTGTACTGCTAGTGGAATGCAAACTGGTGCAGCCACTCTGGAAAACAGTATGGAAGTTCCTCAAAAAATTAAAACAGAACTACCCTGCAACATAGCACTACTAGGTATTTATCCAAAGGATACAAAAATGCCCTCTAAGGGGCACATGCACCCCAATGTTTATAGCAACACTATCAACAATAGCCAAATTATGGAAAGAGCCCAAATATCCTTTGACTGACAAATGGATAAAGAAGATGTGGTATATATACACAATGGAATACTGGTGATCAAAAAGAACGAAATCTTGCCATTTGCAAAAAAATGCAACAATATGGATGGAACTAGAGAATAGTATGTTAAGTCAAATAAGTCAGAGAAAGATAAGTATCACATGATTTCACTCATATGTGGGATTTAAGAAACAAAACAGATGAACACAGGGGAAATGAAGGAAAAATAAGATAAAAAGAGAGAGGGAGGCAAACCATAAGAGACCCTTAAATACAGAGAACAAACTGAGAGTTGCTGAATGGCTGTTTGGTGAGGGGATGGGCTAAATGTGTGATGCACATTAAGGAGGGCACTTGTTAGGGGCACCTGGATGGCTCAGTTGGTTGAGTGTCTGATTCTCGGTTTCAGCTCAGGTTGTGATCTTACATTTCTGTGAGTTCAAGCCCCACACAGGGCTCTGTGTGCTAACAGTATGGAGCCTGCTTAGGATTCTCTCTCTCCCTCTTTCTCTGCCTCTCTCACATTCACACTCTTTCTCAAAAATAAATAAAATTTAACAACAACAAAAAGGAGGCACCTGTTGGGATGAGTACGGGGTATTATATGTAAGTGAAGAATCACTAAATTATATGCTTGAAGTCATTATTATATTATATGTTAACAAACATGGATTCAAATAAAATTTAAAAATAACAGACACCCCCCTCCCCAAACTTATTTCTGTGACTGGAAGCCTCATTATATCCTACCAAGCACACTCTCTGACAAAGTAGACTTCTTTAAGAAGTAACCCCAAATAAACTATATGGGAAACAAGTCATACTTACCACTGCTGGCAGTTTCTGAGGCTTCAGATGCAGTAGAAATGTTGTCTGAAAATTTCTCTTCTGTGTTCATATAACTGAGGTTACCACCTCCAATTCTATCTTCATTCTGCTCTATAGGGTGTACTGCTGTTCCAAATGAGTGTTTTCCTTCATTCAGAATAGATGATGGCTCAATTACAACAGGACTGGCATCCTAAAAATCATAAAGTCAGAGATTAAGAGGTATAATCTAATAATCTGATAACTAGCAGCCTTCAAAAAAGAATCCCTAAGTTATCTATTGCTTCTAATTCTCCTATAGTTAGCTATCACCAACTAAGAACATCTTTTTAATAGAGAAGATTAAATTTTTAAAAATATTTTTGAATGCTTTATTTTTGGGAGAGAGACAGAGCACAAGCAGGGGAGGGGCAGAGAGAGAGGGAGACATAGAATTCGAAGTAGGCTCCAGGCTCTGAGCTGTCAGCACAGAACCCAATGTGGGGCTTGAATTCACAAGCTATGAGATCATGACTTAAGCCAAAGTCGGATGCGCAACCGATTGAGTCACCCAGGCACCCCAAGAACATTCTACTGTATAACTAAATGTTAATTTTTTCAAAGGGGAAGAGTTGTGTATAAACAGTATTGGTAAGGCCGACTAGGAACATATTGCAAAGCACTCTGTAACACATAGTGAGTGAGTGATGTATGTAAGTATGTATGTACATATGTATTTTTAACGTAAGCTCATGCCCACTGTGGGGCTTAAATGCATGACCCTGAGATCAAGAGTCACATGCTCTACCAACTAAGCCAGCCAGCCAGCCAGGTATTCCTGACATAAAGTAACTTAGAGTATATTCTGTTGAAAATTGAAAACCATGGAAGATGTTTTTATTATTAAAAAATTAAATATTTGGTTTTATTATTACAGATTACAGTGTTACTGTAGGAAATATAGAAAAATATGAAGAAGAATATCGTAAGTATTCAGATTCCACCATTTAGCATTAGCTATAGTTGACATTTTGATGTGTTTCCTTTAAGTAAATTTCTAAGCGCCAGTTTCTTCAAGGGTAAAAATCAGGATAATATTAGTATTAGTATCTATCTCAGAGTTATTATGAAGATTACATGAGTTACACATGTAAAGTGCCTGGTGTTTAATAAATGTGAACTATCATTCTGGTTGTTATTAAATAGGTATAACATTTTATTTACTTCTTTTTTTTAATGTTTTTCATTTATTTTTGAAAGAGAGAAAGAGAGAAAGCGAGAGTGCAAACAGGGGAAGGGCAGAGAGAGAGGGGAACAAAGGATCTGAAGCAGGCTCTGAGCTGACAGCAGAGAGCCCAAGACAGGGCTGGAACTCACAACTGTGAGATCATGACCTAATGGCCTGAGCTGAAGTCAGACACTTAACTGACTGAGCCACCCAGGTGCCCCAGTAGGTATTACATTTTAAAAACAGCAATGGTTATTTTATCTTTCACTTAACATTATATTCACAGGAGTTTTCTGTGAAAGGCTTGCAAACAGGGAACAATAATAATCCATTTTTTGCTTTAAAACTAGAGGCAGAATTTGAAAACTGAGACACAAGCTAGAAGATTCCTACAATAATTCAAGGCCAGAGATGATGAGGTACTATACCATAAAGCTAGATCCAGAAATAAGGAGATGGAGAGAACATGGACTTAGGACATGTAGGAGGTAAAAATTCAACAACTGTGTATGACAGAGAGGCAAAGATAATTCCAAGGTAGAACCTGAGGTGCTGGTGTAAACCACTAGATCGGAGTTCACACTTTTATAAGATTAAGTATGTGAGATAATGGGATCATTTGGGGAATGAGCCTATTTGGCGATATTCTTGCTTGAGTTACCTGGACACTTGAGTCTTGTGCTCAGGACAGAAAAAAACTGAATATAAAAATCTGGAGCTCAAGAGACATAAGAAAATGTATGTAGAACAATGAGAGAACAATATTTACAAAATAGGCAATGAAAAAAATCTGAGAAGGACACTGAATCTGCATGATGAGAGAGAAATCAAGAGATTATACAGTACCAGAAATAGAGACCACTTGCATAGAATTATTTTCTACTAAGTTTAGTGATGGAAAAACTGAAAGATGAGACTTGTAGAGAATCAGGAGGGAAGATGCTATGAGAATGTGCATCTGTGAATGTTTTTTAGAAGACACAGAATATTTGTAACTGAGAGGGTAAAGAGGAAGACTGAAGGAATTAACCAGTGAAAACAAGATCCCAGAGGCGGAGGCACCTGAGGAGATACACAATAGCATGGGCAGAAGAACTCAAGTGGCATTCCGTAAACAGATATGCATTTTAGTAGATAAAATTGATCACTGAAGGCACTGCTTATAAAGTAAATAACTGCAACCCAGGGGGGAAAAAACCATCAAATTTAAAAGACAAACTACAAGTAACAGCATAGCAATAGCACAGTGGGTGCTTTAATTCCTTTTAATGCAATTAGAGCATCTCTAATTTTAGCCGAAATAGGAAGACATTGTAGCAACATTTTATTATACGCTTTCTCCTCTTTGATCTATAAGCCAGGTGAATACTATCAACCTGTCCATTCTTCAGAAGCCAGCTCGGAAGGAATTTCAGTGCCTTTAATACAAAGAATGGCAAGAAGAATGAGAATAAAACCCAGGTTTCTTTCTACAGACCAATTCACTTTATGGGTTAAATTTTTAAAAATAGCAATTGTTTAAAACTTCAAACAATTCAGAAGTATACAAATTCACTTTTTCGTTTTATTTATTTATTTTGAGAGAGAGAGAGCGAGAGCAACAGTGGGGGTGGGGGTGGGCACAGAGAGGGAGGGAGGAAGAGAGAATCCCAAGCAGGCTCTGCACTGTCAGAATGGAGCCCAGTGTGGGGCTCAAACCCACAAACTGTGAGATGGTGACCTGAGTAAAAACCAAGAGTTGGAAACTTAACCAACTGAACCACCCAGGTGTCCCAGAGATTCACATTCTTTACTACAGATCCTAATGTTAGCATCTTCTGTCAATTATTAACTTTCCTAAAGTATGGGAAAGGTACCAGATTATTTTGGGTATTAAATAACACTAGTTCAGTGAAAAAAGTTAGTCCCTATTCAATTCTCTCTCACTTCCTCAGATTACTTCAAGGAAAGGGTCCCAGTTTAAGTGTGCCTCAGTCAGTGAAGCGTCCAACTCTTGATTCTGTCTCAGGTCACAATCTCCAGCAGAGCCTACTTGGGATTCTCTGTCTCCCTCTGCATCCCCCTGCTTATGCTCTCTCTCTTAAAATAAATAAACATCTAAAAAAATAGATTAATATCCTAATCTAATACTTGATCTATTAATGTAATGTTTAATAATTTCTCTTTTTAACTGAGAACAGGCTTTAACACTAGTCTTTAAAGCGCAACACTATTCGGCTAGAATTTGATATTGTATCTTATTTTCATTGAATTTATTTTTATTTTGACCTATTTTTGGAGTGTGACACTGATTTTCTATTTAAGACAGTGATATGAAGTTTATTTTTAAAATACATTTACAGGGGTGTCTGGGTTGTTCAGTCGGTTAAGCATCTGACTTTGGCCAAGGTGATGATCTCGCAGTTTGTGAGTTAGAGCCCCACATTGGGCTCTGTGCTGATAGCTCAGAGCCTGGAGCCTCCTTCAGATTCTGTGTCTCTCCCTCTCTCTGCCTTCCCATGCTCATGCTCTGTCTCTGTCAATCAATAATAAATAAAAATGTTTAAAAAAACTTTAAAAATAAAAAATACATTATGTAAAAATGATAGTTAATTGTATAAACATATTAAGCAAATAACAGCCATGGCAAAATATGATGGCCATATTACACAAATGACTAGAAATTGGGAATCTACATTAAATAGGATTTGGGGTCATCTGTATATATACATATATATTTTTAAGTAAGTTCTATGCCCTACGTGGGGCTTGAACTCATAACCCAGAGATTGAAGAATTGCATGCTCTACTGACTGAGCCAGCTAGGCACCCCCATCAGTATTTTAAATTACATTATCCATCAAAGTCAAAACTGTATGGACAACAGAACAAAAATGGTAAAAGGACCTATGGCCAAAGTAGACATGTAAATTAGGCTTGAGTAATTTACATCATTTATCATATGTTTGGCTTTCTGTGTGTCGATTTCGTGGCAACATCTTAGGGATAATATTTTCTCAAAGTTTTTCTGATATTGAGTCCGTATCAACAAAAATGCATTAAATTTAGATTTCAAAAGAGATTTTCAGTGAGCAAAAATGACTTACTTACATTAATTCAATCTTTTTTTCAATTATGCTTTCTGATTCATTTGATCTGGAGCAGAACAGAGGTTTTTCTTTTCTTTTTTTAAAGGTCTTTATGTGATTGTAGTATGCAGTCAAAATTGATAGGCATTGTCCTAGTGAGGATTATGGTCTCACTTTTATTTTCATAATGTGCTGTAAATACTGAGAGTGTGTTAGTAACTGATTTCTTATTGAATGTATAACTTGTTCTGGAACTTGCTTTTCAGGTCCAATAGTTGATTTTTTTTTTCTTATCTGCCAATATAGTCTTACTTCCTTCTGGGGAGAAAGACTTTTAAATTTCTCTCTCAGTTTTCTCCAACTTAGTGGCACATTAGCATCACTTGGGAAGCCTTTAAAATCCCAAGGCCAAGATGGCACCCAAATCAATTAACTCATAATCTCTGAGGTGAGATCAGGGACTCAGGTATTGTTTCTTTCTTTTTTTAACCCAGGCGATTCCAATGTGCACTCAAGTCAGAGAATCACTGTTCTGGAACCATGTGCACACCCCTGAAAAAGTGGTAAATTACATATAGGCTACTTGTTTTGTATTCAATGCCTTCCACATAAAAATAAAATCTGAGAAGGAATAGAGGTTATGGGGGAAGGATACTCTCAGGATAAGACAATATGCCTACTACGTGGCCTACTGTCACACCAGTCCCAACCAATAGGTCACATTCAACAAGAAGTGTGGTTGGGGTCTGAACCCAGGTTCTCTTCTTGGCAGTCAATTTAGATTTGGATTCCTTAACTAGACATCCTATCTCAACAGGGTTTATAGTTGTGATTCCCAAAGTCTTTTACAGTTCTCTGATCGCAGGAACAGGATTCCATGGAATAGGGTACAGAGGAAGATAAAGAATCCTAAAACTTAACAACCAACAGAGGGAAGTCTCCCTGTTTTACACATCAAGGGCCCAAAACCAAACTCAATATAGGATGTGTGTATAAGGAGTGAACTGCTAACCGAGATACAAACTGCCTCTAAAAACTGCTGGGAGGGGTGCCTGGTGGCTCAGTCAGTTAAGCATCCGACTTTGGCTCAGGTCATGATCTCACTGTTTGTGAATTTGAGCCCCACACTGCACTCTCTGCTCTCAATGTAGAGCCCGCTTGGGATCTTCTGTCTCCCTCTCTCTTTCTCTCTGCCCCTACCCCATTCATGATCTCTTTCTCGCTCTCAAAAATAAACATTAAAAAAATAAATAAAATTAAAACTCTAAAAAGATTAAGATTTTAATGAGCTTTTGGGTCATTTACTTCTTTCATATAAAGGAATAAAATTCATAGCATAGCCATTTTGAAAGAATAACTTTTGAAAAATTAAAAGTCTTCTCCCAGATCACACCATTATCTTCCAAAAATCATTTTATTTTTGCTATAGCGTTCTGTGGTGTCTGCATAACTATCACACAGTTGACAGGAAACACTTTTTAAAATTTATATTCACTTCTCTATTCCATTTATGTTAAGTTTGTTCAGGCACTATAATTACTTTTAAAAAATATGTAGTAATATATTTTGAGGAAGATAAGGTCTCCTTAATTCCACTTGACAAATTTCTTCGAAGTTTTCCTCTGTGTTTGACACTTCAAAGAATTTCAACAAGAAATATTTGGAATTGTAGTTTTTAAAAGTTTATTTGTTTGTTTCTTTTGATAGAATGAGAGTAGGGAAGGAGCAGAGAGAGGGAGAGAATTCTAAGCAGGTTCTGCAATGTCAACCTAGATCCTGATGTGGGGCTCAAACTCACAAACTACGAGATCATGACTTGGGCCAAAACCAAGAGTTGGACACTTAACCTACTTAACCACCCACACATCCCAAGAGATTATATCTCAGATGTTTTAATGGCTTTGGAAATCTTGTAGATAGTCTATACTCCTAAAGAAAATTTACATGAAACCATTCTTATTTCTTATTCTGAACAGCTTAGTCCATAGAATAAATCTATATAATTGGTAAGAAAACGGCAACAAAAATATTGCCAGGAATTAAATTTGTTAAGTTTTACAATAATTTACCAATAGAATGATTTTAATAGTTTATTAGACGTTGAAATCTTTGCTGTCAATTACTGCACACTATACCATATGCTTTTAACATGGTGCAGTGAATGATACCCTTTTTAGACTTGGAGAATAAGGACTTTTCTTCACTATTTTCCAATGTTCCCACTGGAGTGGTCTGTCTTCTCACCATCTGACTTTCTTTGCTATTCTAGGAATCTACTGCTCTCAGTGTCCGGCACCGCCTGAAACTGTCACCATTACTCAGGTTCTTTCCTCTTCCCCCTTCTCTCCTCTATTTTTCAGGTCATTGCTTCCACTCTTGGCTTTCAGTGAAATTGTCAACACTTTCAGTCAACTAACCTTTCCTTCTGCATGGTAAACAAATCAATAATGGTCATATACTGGAGTCACTGGCTCTTTTTGAGAGTGTTATTTCCAGTTGCTCTGGGAAATTTTTTTTCTCTAAATATCAAAGAATCTTGTTTTGTTTTTACTGACTTCTGGGTCTAGAACTATCAGCAACTATCCTGTGTTTTTAGGAAGATAGGCCTCTACGGTAAAGTTTTATCCAGGGTGAAAATTTTCCTCATTCTGAGTTGATGATTCCTAAAAAGGGCTATGTGGCACTTTAACATAATTCTATTTTGAGCATTTCATGATTCCTTTTGAGTCGTATCAAATGATTAATGATATTTCAAAATAATCACTGTCTTCTCTATCAGTGATGATGCTACTTCTTTTTATACATTTATATACTCCAAGAATAAATGAACATAAACAACTACTAGTAATGTCAATTTTATATTAAGCAAGTCTACAATGCTGGTTTTCAAAAAAATGGAAGGTAGTATGGAGTAATGGAAAAAGCACTAAGGTTGGAATCAAGAGACTTGGGCTCTAGAAATCTAGATCAGGTAGTAAAGTAACTGCGTAACACAACTCCATGCAATTACAAAGCCTAAAGGGACCTCAGAGGGCTTGTCTATAAGTTTAAAAAAGAGAAGGGCTCAAATGCTTTCTAGATGAGAAGAATTATGTAATAATAATAATAATACAAAATAAACAACAAGATTGGCACATGAGGAGTATACTGCTCCCTCAGTTCTCAAATAGGAGGAAAGACAAAAATTCGTCCTACAGTGATGACAAAGAAAAGAGATTTCACCATTTCTCATATTTTTACAAAGAGAGATTTCACATAATAGAAATACCTCTGCCTCATTAAAGAAGGAACAGATTGCATCACCAGATTCAAACTCAAGTCAATCATAGCAAATCTGAGATAAACCACTATGCCATTTTATGAAGACATTAACTAAAGCTAATGATCTTATATAGGTGGGCAGATAAAGCCCACACTAAGATCAAATTATCCAAAACGTTAAAAACACTAATTTTTGAGGCACCTGGATGGCTCAGTTGGTTAAACCTTTGACTTCGGCTCAGGTCATGATCTCATGCTCGTGAGTTCGAGCTGTGCATTGGGCTCTGTGCTGAGAGCTCAGAGCCTGGAGTTTTCTTCAGATTCTGTGTCTCCCTATCTCTCTGCCCCCCCCCCATGCTCTGTCTCTCCGTCTCAAAAATAAATTAAAAAACACTAAAAAATAAAAATTAAAAACACCGATTTACTTTTCTTATTTATCAAAATTGCCATATATACTGGAAAGGTAAATAAAATCGTTAATTACTATTGCTACTGCTGCTAAAACCACTATTAATATTACTACCATTACTTCCCTAACTTTACGTAGGGTTTCTACTCACCAGGCAGGGGCCAAGTGCTTCACATGTTAAAATATTTAATTCTTTATAACAACCCTATTGAAATAACCTTGTTGTTCATATGAAGAAACCTAGGTAGGGAAAGGATAAGTAACTTGTTCAAGGTCATACAGCAAGTAGCAGGACCAGGACTCTAACACAAGGAGTACAAGCTCACTATTATCCTATACTGTTTTCTCAGACAATTAAGTAATACTTGAGTACTTACTATGTACCAGACACTGTTATAAAGTGCTTCATAGGGGCGTCGGGGTGGCTCAGTCAGTTAAGCATCGACTTTGGCTCACTGTTTGTGGGTTTGAAACCTGTGTGGGGCTCTGAGTTGACTGCCCAGAGCTTGGAGCCTGGTTCAGATTCTGCGTATCCCTCTCTATCTGCCCCTCCCTGCTCATGTTGCCTCTCTCTCAAAAAAAATAAACATTAAAAAAAATTTTTATAATGCTTCATATGTATCAGCTCCTTTAATCTTAACATGCTTTGATGCAGGTTATTGTTCTTAATCTCATTTTACAGATGACGCCCAGAATGTCACTTTTTTAAAAAGTTATTTACATATAAAACAAAGTTACCTTTTATTTAGTAAAGATCACTTTTCTAATTAACAGATACCTTCAGAAAGGACTGCTCTTATTCAATTTACATTTCCCCCTTATTAGAGATCTTAATAATAATAATAATAATAATAATAATAATAATAAGCCTTAAGTCTCTGCTACTTTTCCCTACACATAAATTGATACCTTTCTCAACAACAGTTAACCAGTTTCATTTTAAAGTAAATTTTAAGTCTGCATTTAACAGACACATACTAGACAATAATACAGAATTGCCACAGTGGGGAGAATATGACACTTAAGTGTAGATTTCCACCTCCACATCGCTCCCTTACCACTCTCCACTAATTCTTCTCATGCACAGGTTTATGGCAGGCAAGAGCAAATCAGGTTTGTGTTCTCAGCACTGCACTTCTGTCTGATCAGGAGGGATGTGCTGCTAAGAACAAGACCTGTCATGTTCTGATAGGAAATAAAAAGTAACACTTCAAAACACAAAACTAGGTTTTTCTTTGAGTCTGTAGCCAGTAAAACTTTAATAACCACTAATTCTAAGGTCAATCTAAGAATATAAAGAACAAGAAGCATTTCAAAAAAGACTGATGCTTTACCTCAATGTTTTTGTTTTCTACCTACAATCACCATCATTATCTACCTACAAAGTTTGAAGTCATTTGCTTACTTCTACTCCTTCAATAATATCAATCTATTTTTCCAATTAACATATTTTATATGTGAAAACACAATATTAAACTCTGCAAAAGGGAAAAAGAACCAGTTAGAATAATGAAGTAAATAATATAAACAGTCTACTAATATTCTGATAAATAAACCAGGACAGAAAAGGACATACAGGAAAAAATATGAATCAAACTATCAGGTTAGTGACCATTTGGTAACTAACAATGAATCTATATATCAACTGGCTCTCCACCAATGGAGAAATTTGATTCCTGGCATAATTCTGAGTCTTTTCATTCTGAAGAAAAATCCATTCTTTGTTTTAAATAAGACTCTAGGGGCACCTGGGTGGCTCAATTAGTTAAGCATCTACCTCTTGATTTCAGCTCAGGTCGTGATCTCATAGTTCATGAGATCAAGCCTGTCTGGGATTGCCTCTTTCTCTATGCCTCTCTCTCGCTTGCGCATGATCTCTCTCAAAATAAACAAATAAACACTCAAAATACATACATACATAAGACTCTAGAGTTTTCACTAATGAGAATTTGTTTAAACTCTTTATTTGGAACAATGGCAGATTATCATTTATTTAATTTTTTATGACTTTTATTTATTTTTGAGAGACAGAGAGACACAGTGCAAGCAGGGGAGGGTCAGAGAGAGAGGGAGACACAGAATCCGAAGACAGGCTCCAGGCTCTGAGCTAGCGGTCAGCACAGAGCCCAACGCGGGCCTTGAACCCACGAAACGTGAGATCATGACCTGAGCCGAAGCTCATTTAGAATCAAATTAACTTTCTTCAACAGAAAAATCAACACTTCTTACCAAAAGGTCTTCAACATTGTGATGAAAAAGGTGAACAAATGAAGGATAATGTAAATGATGTGGTTGAGATACCATTGGCTTAACTGTCAGACCTTAGGTTTGATCCCAGAACTTCCACCCTGAGCAAGATATTTAGGTTACCTTTAATATCAGCCTTAGGTTCACCACAGGTAAAATGAACAGAATAACTCCTTCCTCCCATGGATATTGTGAGTATTAAAGGAGGCAAGTAAAATGGATATACATGTATCCATGTGTCCTTTATCCCTTCCTCACAGAGTTGTTGCAAGGGACAAAATTTATGTGGAAGTATAAGCACAGAGCTTGGTCCATAGCAAATATGTCACATAGTATTCCTTTCTTTCCCCATCAAATCCTCATCTATGTAGAAGGATTTTATTACTGGCCAGGAGTCACATAAAGTCAGATAGAGTGGAAAATCCTATGAAATACTACATAGGTGAGTCATACTTACATATTTGACATACTCTTTCCACTGCTGCCACCACTGCATGGAGATGATAAACCAATTGTGTCCTGGTTGCAGACCATACCTGCTCTCTCGTTCTAACCATCCTCTGTACATACAAAAGACATTCAGTACATCAAATAGTATGAAACAGATGACCACACATCCACAAATTATCATTAGAAATTTTTACAAAGGAAAAACATGACACAGATCAATTCAGGGGGCTGTCATAGTTTAAATTAGTGAAACACTGGTAAGACAGTTTCAGGAGTCATAATACCACTAGTCTTCATAGTGATGTTTTAAAAATAGTGTTATTGAGGAATAATTTACATATCATAAAACTTACCTAATCCAGAGTACAACTCAATGATTTTGGTAAATTTATAGACATGTGCAACCATTACCACACTCCAATTCTAGAATATTTCAATTATCCCCCAATATCCTATGCCCACTTTTAGTTAAATCATATTACCACCCTCAGCCCAGGAAACCACCAGTCTATTTTCTATCTGTTACAAATTGCCCTTTCCTGAACATTTCATATACATGGAATAATACAACAAATAGTCTTTTATATCTGGCCTCTTTTACTTACCACAATGTTTCTGAGGTTCATCTATGTTGCAGCAGATATCATTAGTTTGTGCTTTTTAATTCCATTCCAAATATTACTAATAAAGCATTCCAAAGGTTTGTATACACATTTTGCTTATCTACCTAACATCTGATAATCTGAAACTGGCAATCTATTTTCCAAAGTGGCTGCACCATTTAACATTCCCATCAGTAAGGTACACTGGTTCTAGTTTTTCCACATTCTTGGTAACACTTTTTATTATCTGACTTTTCTATCATAAATATTCAGGTGGGTGTGAAATAATATCACATGGTGATTTTATTTTATTTATAGTTTCTTGCCAAGTTGATCTCCATAAAGCACCCAGTGCTCATTCCAACAAGTGCCCTTCCACAAGGTGATTAAAAAAAAAACTTTTTACAGAGGAGAAATTCATAATGTAAGGTGGTGGTTGCCTATTTTGAATGTACTAATGCCAGTAAATTGCTTTAAATGGTCAGTTTTATGTTATGTGTATTTCTCCAAAACATTTTCATACATCCCAACTGAGCAGTAATACACTAGGCAGTTATTCCCTATTACTCTCTTCCCCCAGCCCTTGACAATCACCATTCTGCTTTCTGTATCTATTCACTTACCTATTCTGGATATTTCATATAAATGGAATCATACAAATTGTGACCTTTTATAGCTGGCTTTTTCATTTGTGAGGTTCAGCCATGTTGCTGCATATAGGAGTACATCATTCCTTTTTACAGCTAAATAATATTCCATAGTACACATATACCACATTTTATTTATCTATTCATCCACTGATGGCTACATGGGCTGTTTCCACTTACTAGCTATTGTATACAGTGTTGCTAGGAATATTTGTATACAAGTAATTGAGTCCCTGTCTTCAACTGTTTGGGGTATATACCTAGAAGTGGAATTGCCAGGTTACATGGGATTCCATGTTGAGGAACTACCAACTTTTCTGCACAGCAGCCATATCATTTTGCATTTCCATCAGTGATGTATCAGTGTCCCAATTTCTCCACATCCTCACGAAATTTATTTTCCATTTTTAAATTGATAAAAAGCCTAGTAAGTGCAAAGCAAAATTATTGTGGTTTTTGAGTTATGTTTCCTTAATGACTAATGATTTTGAGTATCTTTTTGTGTGCTTGATGATCATTTGTATGTCATCTCTGGAGAAATGTGTATTCAAGTCCTTTACCCAGTTCTTACTTGAGTTTTGTTTTTGTTAGTGAGCTATGAGAGTTCTATATATTCTTGTTAGTTGTTCCCTGGCAGATCTAGGATTTATAAATATTATCTCCATTTTGTAGATTGTCTTGTCACTTTCTTGACAATGTCCTTCGATAAAAAGAAGTTAAAAAAATTTTTTTAATACTTATTTTTGAGGGGGGGACAGAGAGAGAGGCAGACACAGAACCTGAAGCAGGCTCCAGCCTCTGAACTGTCAGCACAGAGACTGATGTAGGGCCCAAACTCACAAACCATGAGATCAAGACCTGAGCCAAAGTCAGGTGCTTATCTGACTAAGCCACAGCCACCCAGGAGCCCTGATAAACAGTTTAAAATTCTGATGGTCAGGGGCACCTGAGTGTCTCAGTTGTTAAGGGTCCCACTCTTTTTTTTTTTAGAATTTATATGGTCTTTAAATCGTTCGGCATGAAAACAACATACTTTAAAATATGCAAATTAACATGGCTACCATCAGTCAAATCCATTTTACTGGATCTCCTTGCTTTTTCTTTTTTTATAGCTTATTGTCAAGTTGGTTTCCATAAAACACCCAGTGCTCATCCCCACAATTGCCCTTCTCCATGCCCATCCCCCCTTCCCATTTCCTCCTTCCCTTTCAGCCCTCAGTTTGTTTTCAGTATTCAAGAATCTCTCATGATTTACCTCCCTCCCTCTCCCTATATTCCCCTCCCCTCCTCCACCGTCCTCTGTTAAGTTTCTCCTGTTACACTTATAAGTGAAAATATATGGTATCTGTCCTTCTCTGCCTGACTTATTTCACTTAGCATGACACCCTCGAGTTCCACCCCCATTGCCACGAATGGCCAGATTTCATTCTTTCTCATTGCCATGTAGTATTCCATTGTATATATACACCACATCTTCTTGATCCATTCATCAGTTGATGGACATTTAGGCTCTTTCCATGATTTGGCTATTGTTGAAAGTGCTGCTATGAACACTGGGGTCATGTGCCCCTATGCATCAGCACTTCTGTATCTGTTAAGGGTCCCACTCTTGATTTCAGCTTGGGTTATGGTCTCATGGTTTGTGAGTTTGAGCCCCCCAACAGTGCACTGACAGTGCAGAGCCTGCTTGGGATTCTCTCTCCTCTCTCTATGTCCCTTCCCCCCACTCAGTGTGCACAAATCTTTCTCTCTCGAAATAAACAAATTAAAAAATTTAAAAATTAAAAAAGTAAATTTTGATGGTCAAATTGATCTTTTTCTTCCTATTGGTTACTCATGCTTTTAGTGTAAAGAATTCAACTTAAAATCCAAATCACTTTTGAAAAAAATATTTTTCCTAGATACAGAATAAAAGTAGCAGTCTGCTCAATTCTGGATTCTAAAATTCCTGATGAATGAACTTGCTGTAAATCTTACTGAGGATCTACCAAGTGATGGATAGTTCTTCTCTTGATGTTTTAAAATTTTTCTCTGTCCCTGGCTTCTGACCATCTGATTATAATGTGTCTTGGTATAAATTACTTACAGTTCTATCCTTTTTGGGGCTTGATGAGCTTTTTTAATGTTCAGGTTCATATCATTTTTTTAAAATGTTTTTATTTCTTTTTGAGAGAGAGAAACAGCGCGAGCAGGGGAGGGTCAGAGAGAGAGAGGGAGATACAGAATCCAAAGCAGGCTCCAGGCTCTGAGCTAGCAGTCAGTACAGAGCCTGGCGCAGGGCTTGAACCCAAGAACCGTGAGTCATGACCTGAGCTGAAGTCGGACACTTAATTGACTGAGCCACCCAGGCGCCCCAAGGTTCGTATCATTTATCAAATGCGGGGAGTTTAGACCCATTATTTCTTCAAGTAACTTTCTCCCTTCTCCTTCTGGGATTCCTATGTTTATGATGGTATGGTTGCTACTATTTCACAGGTCTACTAAGCTCTGCTCATTTCCTTTAGTACTTTTTCCTTTTTACTACTCATTCTCAATAGTTTCAATTGACCTCTCTTAAGATTTTAACTTCTCTCAGCCAGGCTTTATAGTTCTCAGGGTACAAAAACAATGTAAAAAACATTTTTAGGTTGCAGGCTGTATAAAATCAGGCAGTGGACCAAAATGAGCCAATGTGCCACAGTATAATAATCCATAGCTTAACATACAGTCTGTCCTAGACAATATCACATGTGTACTTGAATATGTACTGTGTTGTTATTGGGCGGAGTGGTCTGCTGCTGGGTGCATATACATTTACAAACTTTATATTTTCCTAATGAATTAAAACTTTTATCATTATAAAATGTCTGTGCAGTAACAATTCTTTGTCTAAAAGCCAGTTTTTCCTAAATATGCATGGTTATATTTATTTCAGCATTTTACTTTAAATCTATTGTGTCTTTGAATCTCAAGTATTTGGATTAAAAAAAATCAGTCTATCTTTAGCTTTTGAAAATGGTTTAATCCACTTATATTTAAAGTAATTATTGATATGGACTTGTGTCTACCATTTTGTCACTTGTTTTTCATTTATCCCAAGTATTTTTGTTTTTCTAGTCCTCCTTTACTTCCTTCTTTTATATTAGATACTATGTCATTTTAATTATTTTTAATTAAAAAAATTTTTAATGTCTTATTTATTTTTGAGAGAGACAGCATGAGCAGGGGAGGGTCAGAGAAAGAGGGAGGCACAGAATCCGAAGACAGCCTCCAGGCTTTGAGCTAGCTGTCAGCACAGAGCCCGACATGGGGCTTGAACTCATGAACTGTGAGATCATGACCTGAGCCAAAGTTGGACACTCAACCAACTGAGCCACCGAGGGGCCCCTTAATTAAAGAAACTCTACTTGGGTTTATTTTCTTATGGCTGCTTTAGAGTTATAAAGTAAAGCTTAACACATGCTACTTCAGATAAATACTAATTTACTTCAGTAAAATATAGATGCTGCTCAAATATGGCTCTAGTTCCTATTCTCTTCATTGTATTATTATTGTCATGCATATGATGTCTTTTTATGATGTAAGAACAACACAGCTTTCAATTTATTGTCTTATGATTTTGTATTTTAAGTCAGTAAAAAATTGAAATAGAAATGTACTGGTATGTCATTATGTTTACTGGTGCTCTACATTTATGTGATTCAAATTATTGTCTGGGGTCACTTTGTTTTAGCATGAAGAAGTTCCTTCAATATTTTAAGTATTTTAATCCTTCAGTATTTAAGACATGTTAACTAGCAACAGTGTTTATATGGACTGTTTTCAAATTACCTTAATTTCTGAAAGATAATTCTTCTGCATAAAGAATTCTGGGTTAACGGTTTTTCCCCCCCGAACATTCTAAATGTCATCACACTGCCTACTGACCTCTAACACTTCTTAAAAAAAAAAAAAAAGGCAGCCATTAATCTTATAAGGTTGCCTTCTACAGAAGGGGTCATTTTTCTCTTCCTGCTTTTAAGATTCCTGCTTGTAACTTGGAACAGTTTGTGATATGTTTAGATGTGGATCTGTTTTTAACCTACTTGCAGTCTGTTGAGCTTCTTGGCTTAATGACTTTCAATACTTTTAGAAGATTCAGCCATTATTTTGTCAAATATTTTTATCTGCTCCCTTTCCTCCTTTTGGGACTTCCATTATATGTGTATTGGTATACTTGTCTCTGGTGTTCCACACATCGCATGTTCCGTTCATTTTTATATATCCTCTCTGCTCTTCATACTGGAAAATCTCTAGTCATCTATATTCTATTTTGCTGATTATTTCTCTGCAGCTCTAATCTGTTGCTGAGCCTTTGTAGTAAATTTTCATTTTATTTATTCTAAAGTTTCAACTCTAGAATTTCCACTTAGATCACTTTAAAATTTTTTCTCTCCTTATTGATATTTTATATTTGACTAGTTACTGTCATTATACTTTTCTTGAAGTCTTTAAACAAAGCTTCCTTTAGGCCTGAAAATATTTATTCCAACTGCTATTTGTGCTAAGTCAACCTTCTGGGGCTACTTCAGTGACAGTTTCTATTAACTAGCGTTGTCATGAGCACCACCGTAATGGTACATGGGTCATGTTTTCCTATTTTGTTGTATGTTTCATGATCTTCTGTTATTGCAAACTGGAAGTATTTGATTATATATTTCACCAACTCTGGATTCTGATACCGCCTGTGTGTTTTGCCTTGTGACTTCCTGGACTAATTCAAGAGTCCATTTTCCCTACAGTATGAGGCTGCTCAGGCTTCTTTATTATTATTTCTTATATTTAAGTTTGGCTTCCTTGGGGAAAGCATAATTTACTGGTCAATGACTGGTGAGGGGCTATGCTGAAATATCTTGAACCAGTAACACACCTTTTTCTTGATGGAACAGTTCAGTTTGGGAAATGATACAAAGTTCGGGCAGATTATGAAGCTTTTTTGGCTTTTACATTTTGTGTGTGCAAGGCCTCACATTCAGTCAGGAATGAATAGATAGCTAAAGCCCTCCTTGGTTTCTGCTGAGCTTGCCCCTAGCCTTGTATATATGAATAGCCTTCCAGATCATATGGGGAAATATATCAATACTCATTATGGTCATCTTGTTCTCTGGATCTCTTGGTTAAAATTTTGACTGGTCTGTCAGTCTAGTGGTTTCCTTAATCGGTATCTCAATGCCAAGCTAATGATGTTCCCTGATTGTTTGTCACCATGTTTGCTTTTTTTTTTTTTTTTAACAATTCTTCTGGGTAGGCATTCATGCCTGTTCTATTCCAAATCAAGTCAGCATTGTCATTCCTGCCTACCATCAGTTGGGTAGGAGGGAATGGGAATAGCCCTAGGTAAAATTACTATGGATTCCCATTATTCTTACCAAGGTTTAGCAGTTTCAGCAGTGTTGTTGTTGTTTTTTTAATAAATACTTTACAACTTGTCGAATAGCTTTGGTCAGTTTCCAGAGTCCTAAAATCACTGGCTGACAATTTTCTACAATATTCTATTTTATCCAGTTGCTTTTCAGGGAGGATTTACAGAGATCTTCACTCAGCCATTGCAGAAATACTAATTTTGATATAAATTACTGAATCTTTAAGTAAGACAGAAATATTTCTTTCATCTCACTGTATATACACTAACCTGATTCATCCTTTAAAAATCATCCAAAATATTCAAATGAATTTTTAGGAGTAAAAATGCAGGCAGAATAACAGAAAATTCAAAAGTCACAAATGAAATAAACCAGTTTGGAATCTAGAATTTAAAATTCAGGTTTAGTGAAAAATAAGGTGTACAAAACACAGATTATTTGTATTTTCAATGAAAAAAGTCCTTGATTTGATTCTGCCACTTACATGCAATTTTTGGTAAGTTCCTCAACTTTGTATTCTGTTTCCTCTTCTATAAAATGGGATGGTGACACTAATTTAATGCAGTTATTCTAAGGAATAGATGAAATAATGCATATGGAACTGCTATGCAAAGAACAAAGTTCTATAAAAACATGAAATTATACCAATATTATATTTTAAAATAGGGATGCTTTATGTATTTGCAAAAAAATTAAGCCAAGAAATATACACACAAGCTACACAGCATTTTTTAAAAATCAACTTTTTAAAGTTTTTATTTTAATTCTAGTTAGCTAACATAGAGTGTCATTTTAGTTTCAGGTGCACAATTCAACAATTCCATACATCACCTGGTACTTATCTAGATAGCATTCTTAATATCTATGCTAAGTCATACTGACTTTAGAAGATATTTGCATGTGATGAAATTAGATGCAGTATTGTAAGAAAAAACACTACTGCAGCTACATGAAAGCCTTTCAGTATTTCTGTACAATATCTCATTTGTACACTTAAATGTATTTTAAAATCTTATTTTATGATAATTAAAAATAAAAAAAATCAAGACAACGCTGTCAACATCTGAATAGTGTAAACAAGAATGAGTCTCCTGAACATGAAAATTAAAGACTACTTGAGACTAGAGTTTTTAGAAAAACAACATTCTCAAAATGGATTTTGCTAAAAAAACTCTTTTAAAAAATAACCATTTAAAAAATAATCCATTTTTTGTTAAATTCATTTATTTTAAGAGAGAGTGAGCGAGCAGAGGATGGGCAGAGAGAGTAAGAGAGAAAGAGGTTCTGCAAGCAGGCTCATGCTCTCAGCACAGGATTCAAACCCACGAACTCTGAGATCATCACCTGAACTGATTTCAAGAGTCAGACACTTAACTGACTGAGCCACTCAAGTGCCCCTAAAAAACCTATTTTACAAAGTTAAAAAATATATTTGCTACTTAATTAATATGAATCTCAACTGGCATTTTTCTTTAAATGTTGACTATATAATCCTTCCTGTCCTCAGGTATTCCAAACAACTTTATTCAGTATACTCTCTTTTATCAAGCAGTCATACACCAGAAGAAACTACAGGAAAATTTGCATACACCCAACTTTCAAGAATAAGTGACAAACTATATATTGAATTTATTCTAAAAGCAGAGTTTAATAGTGACTCAGTCTTGTTTCTGAAACCTTCTACACAAAAGTAGTAACACTAAAGCAATGAAAGACACTTGATATATTAAAAATTGAATTATACTCATAAAAACGTGCAGGTCTATTAACGCAGATATTTCACCTCAAGTAATTTTGCCTAAATAAATACCTAACCAAGGCATACAGAATTACTAAATTAGTAAATTATATTAAAGGAAAGTAGAGATTAAAAAATAGGATATGAAGGGGGCCTACTAGCCAGTCATTTAAATTATAAAAGGCTTTGATTGATATGTAAAAGTATCATTTGATGTAATCTTCAGTGAAAATGAAGATTTAATTTCAAAATTAAAACAATATTTTGAAATATTCTCTATTTATTCATTTATGTATTATTTTAAATGTTTATTTACTTTTGAGAGAGAGAGAGAGCGAGAAAGAGAGAGACAGTGTGAGTGGGAGAGAGGCAGAGAGAGGGAGATGCAGAATCCAAAGCAGGTTCCAGGCTCTGTGCTGACAGCGCGAGGAGGACGCAGGGCTCAAACTCACAAATGCAAGATCATGACCTGAACTGAAGTCAGACACTTAACTGAATGAGCCACGCAGATGTCCCAAAATATTCTCATTTTTAAAAAAATTTACAAATTGCATCAGAGGCATACATATGTGGGTATATGAATATAAAAGTGTTAATAGTGCAACCATTAACAAAATGAAAAGGCAATCTATGGAATGGAAGGAAATATTTGCAAACCACAGATCCGATAAGGGATTATATCCTATATATAGTGTGTATGTGTGTATATATATATATATATATACTATATGTATAAGAAATGCATTATCACTTAATAGTAAAAAAAATAATAATATAATTTAGAATGGGAACGAATCTGAATAGAAATTTTTCTTAAAATGACATACAAATAGCCAAAAGCTACATAAAAAAGTATTCAACACCACTAATCATTAGGGAAATATAAACCAAAACCACAGTCAGGTACCACTGCATGCCAGTTAGGATGGGTATTATCAAAAAGAAAATAGAGAATATCCACTCACAGATGTGGAGGATAAAGAACCCTGTACACTGTTGATGGGAATATAAACTGGAATAGTCACTATAAAAAATAGGTTTCACATGAAATTAAGAAGAGAACTACCATATGATCCAATAATCCTACTTCTGGATATAAAACCAAAGGAAACAAAATCATTTTCTTGAAGATGATAGCTTTCTTTCCATATTCATGGCAGCATTATTCACAAAAGCCAAGACAACTTAAGTGTCCAATAATGAATGAATGGATAAACAAAATGTGCTACATATATACAATGGAATACTATCCAGTCTTAAGAGGAAATCCTATCATAAGTGAAATAAGGCAGAGAAAGACAAATATTGCATGGCATATCACTTATATGAAAAATCTTAAAAAAAGTTGAATTCAGAAACAGAGTAGAAGAACAGTTGCTGGAGGTTGGGGGAACAGAGACAGACTGATAAAACCTAGGTACAAACTTTTATAAGATAAAGTCTGCAGATGTAATATATAATGTGTTGACTATAGTTGATAACACTATAGTGTATAACTGAAATTTGCTAAGAGAGTAGACCTTAAATGTTCTTACAATAAAAATACATGAGGGGATAGTGATGGATAATGTTAATTTCATGGTTGGAATCTTTTCACAATGCATACACATATCAAATCACATTGTACACTTTAAATATCTTACAATTTTAGATGTCAATTATACCTCAATAAAGTTGAAAAAAATGTCAACAGCAATTACCTATAAATACAGAGATGATGGGCTTATTTTTTGCTTTTTGTTTAGTTTTACTTTATAACCTTCCTACAATAAATATGAACTATATTATAGTAAGGAAAAATTGCTACCTTTTATCTTACAAAATATCTTTTTGTAAAAGTTTATTTATTTATTTTGAGAGAGAGCGTGCACGTGCGAGCAGAGGAGGGGCAGAGAAGGAGAAAATCCCAGGCAGGTTCAGGACTATCAGCACAGAGCCTGACATGGGGCTCGATTTCGTGAACTCTGACATCATGACCTGAGCTGAAACTAAAAGGACACTTAACCGACTGAGCCACCCAAGTGTCCCCAAAAGGTCTTTCTTATTCAAAAAAATTAAATTCAGTACTTGGTGCAATTTTAAAGGTAAAGAGAATTTGATTTCTAAATTAATCCAATCCCTTGGTTAGGAAATTATTTTAACAAAAATATTTCCACATGAAACTAATTTGGAGAAACAAGGTGTCACTGTAATGATTATATTAAAATGGGACAGGGGCGCCTGGTGGCTTAGTTGGTTAAGTGGCCAACTTCAGCTCAGGTCATGATCTCACGGTCCCGTCCGTGAGTTCAAGCCCTCCGCTGGGCTCTGTGCTGACAGCTCAGAGCCTGGAGCCTGCTTCGGATTCTGTGTCTCCCTCTCTCTCTGCTCCACCCCCTCTCATGCTCTGTCTCTCTCCCTCTCAAAAATAAATAAACATTAAAGAAATAATAAATACATATATAAAATGGGACATGTTACCTAGTAACAGTATATTTCAAGTGTCAGAAATTTCACCTATATAATGAAAAATACACTCATCGAAACTATAAACTTACCTAATAATTTGTCCTTCTTCTTCTGGAGTAGCTGGTCTTAACCCCAGAACTATGTGACATACCTAGAGAAAAAAGTAGTAAGTCAAACTTCACTGACAGCTGCCAATGACCGAACTGTATAATATTTCACATGCTCTGCATGAGTTCCATTTTGTAGATGAGAATTTGAATTAACAATGGTTTTCAACTGATGAATTATCAATGTTTGACTTTTTTATTATTATTATTATTATTTTTGATACAGAGAGAGACAGAGCTTGAGAGGGGAAGGGCAGAGAGAGAAGGAGACACAGAACCAGAAGCAGGCTCCAGGCTCTGAGCTAGCTGTCAGCACAGAGCCTGACATGGGGCTCGAATCCACGAACGTGAGATCTGACCTGAGCCGAAGTCGGAGGCTTAACCGACTGAGCCACCCAGGCGCCCCAATGTTTGACTTTTAAACTTGAGCTATGTTTGTTTGCTTGTTTTCTAAACAAACCGTTTCAATAGAGGTCAACTTCCAAATGGAAGGAAGGGAGGGAGGAAAACCAGGACAGAGACAGAAGAAAAGAACCATTTACCAGAATATTTCATTAATACTATATGTTTTAAGATATCTCATGCAGGGAATATTATTTTCTTCCCTGACATCTGAAGAACAAATCATGCCATTCAAGAAGAAAGGCAATGGGAGATGCAGAGGATATAGGAGACAAAAGATATGGGTGGCATTTTAGTTTAAGCAGCTCAAGGAAAAAAATTACCCACTAATGCTAAATAAGCTTTTAAAAATATGCTTTTTATAGCTCATTTCCTCTATGGGACTTCTCTAAATATCATCAAAAAAGATGTAGTTCTTCAATATTTTCTCATGAAAATTTCAGAAATACAGAAAAGTTGAAAGAATTTTACACTGAACACCATACCCATTATCTAGATTCTAACATTAATGTTTTATTATACTTCCATCTAGCCATTAATTCATCCATCAACCCACCTTAATTTTTGGATGCATTTCAGAGTAAATTACAAACAGTAATACAGCTCTTTATAAATACAGCAGTATGGCTAACACTAACCAGAGAGTTCAAGATCTGTTTATAGTTTTGTTTACCTTTTTACATTTATATAACAATAAAATTCACAAATTGGGTTTTTGAGATTCATCTATTTAGGAGTAGTTCATTGTTCCTGCTGAGTAGTATTCCACTGTTTGAACACACCACTGCTTGTTTTATCCATTCTCATACTGACCAATACTTGAGCTTTTGAAACCTATTTTTCTAAGCAAACTTACAGAAAATGGAACTATGCATGCTAACAAGTGAATATATCTTACGTGTAGAGTTAAATGACTTTTCACAAAGTAACATCTATAAAACCCAGTCAAGAAACAGAACTGCTATCTCCAAAGCCTACTTTGGAACCAAAGCCTAGTTTGGGTTCCTTCCCAGATACCACTATACCCCTTTGATGTGTCCACTATCCTGAATAGTATCACCATAGAATAGGTTTTGCATGCTTTTGAATTTTTTGGTTTAGTATTTTCAACTCAAGATTATGTAAGAGTCATCCATGTTGTTGGGTATAGCACTAATAGACTTATTTTCAGTGCTGTAAAGTATACCACTGTATGCACATGCCACAGTTTAACTTACTGTTTATGTATTTATTTATTGTTAATAACTATTTGGGTCATTTTCTGTTCTTGGGGCTATAACATATAGTGATTTTAAGAACTTACTTGTATGTCTTTTGGTGCCCAGAACACATCTGTTTCTGTAGCTTTTACAGGGTAGACTTTATGGGTCACCAGGTATACATATGGTCAACTTTTATAAACACTGCCAAATAACTCCCAACATTGTACAAATTATATCCTACTCACAATGTATGAGAGTTCCAGTTGCATGTTATCCTCACCAATACTTGATATCACTTAAAAACTAACCATTCTGGGGTATGTCTACCAATATTTCATATGTGGTTTTAATATGTATGTCCATGATAACTAAGAAGCTCTTTTTCATAACATTTATTAACTATTGGGATTCTCTTTTCTGAAGCATCTCTTCAAGTTTTTTTTTCTATTTTATATTGAAGTTTTGTCTTTTTCTCATTGATTTTTATTCTTTGTATACCTGCGATACAAGTCTTGTCAGATACAGGTATCACAAACATCTTCTCCCAAGCGTAGCTTATCTTTTCAGTTTTTAAATGGTAGCTCCTGATAAAAAATTCTTTGTTGTTTGTTTACTTATTTTTGAGAGAGAGAGGGAGAGAGAGAGTGAGCATGAGGAGGGTAGGTGCAGAGCTGGGGGGAGGGGATGGGAGTAGGGGATCTGAAGCAGGCTCTGTGCCGACAGTGGAGAGCCCAATGTGGGCTCAAACTATCAAACCATGAGTTCATGAACTGAACGAAAGGCAGGCACTTAATCGACTGAACCACCCAGGCACCTCTAAAAAAATTCTTAGTTTTAGAAGTCCAACTTAAAAACTTTTCCTTTGTGGTTACTAAGTCTTTGCCACCTCAAAGGCATTAAAATATGACTGCAAATTATTTTCTAAATGCTTTATTTTTACCTTACAAAGTTACTAGATTTATAATCCCACTTGGAATTAATCTTCATATATGGCATGTGGTAGGAATGAATAACGATGCATTTTCCCCATAGAGTACCAACTGACCCAGTACGCCGTTTATTAAAAAGATCACTTCTTCCCATTTGCAATGCAAAGTCTTTGTTATAAGTCAAGTGATCACATATGTAGATCTGTTTAAATTTTCTCAATGGTGTTCCACTGGTCAATTTGTCTACCTCCATGCAGGCATCACATTGTGTTAATACTGTTGTTTTATACTAAGTCCTAGTATCTGGTAACCTAAGTCCTCTAACATTGTTCTTTACATTATCTTGGCTCCATTTGGCCTTTTCTACTTCTGTATGTACTTAGAAACAGCTTGTCAAGTTCCATAAAAATAAGCTTTTTGGGATTTTGATTGTGAGTGCACCAAATCTGCAAACCAATTTATTTATTTTATTTTTCAAAAACATAATTTATTGTCAAATTGGCTAACATACAGTGTGTAAAGTGTACCCTTGGTTTCTGGGGTAGATTCCAATGGTTCATCGCTTACATACAACATCCAGTGCTCATCTCAATAAGTGTCCTTCTCAATGTTCATCACCCATTTCCCTCTCTCCTCCACCCTCCATCAACCCTCAGTTTGTTTTTTTTATTTAAGAGTCTCTTATGGTTTCCCTCCCTCCCTCTCTGTAACTATTTTTTCCCCTTTCCGTCCCCCATGGTCTTCTGTTAAACTTCTCAAGATCCACATATGAGTGAAAACATAGGATATCTGTCTTTCTCTGACTGACTTATTTCACTTAGCATAATACCCTCCAGTTCCATCCACGTGGCTACAAATGGCATGATTTTATTCTTTCTCATTGCCAAGGAGTATTCCATTACATATATAAACTACATCTTCTTTATCCAATCATCAAGTTGATGGACATTTAGGCTCCTTCCATAATTTGGCTTTTGTTGAAAGCACTGCTATAAACATTGGGGTACATGTGCCCCTATGAATCAGCACTCCTGTATCCTTTGGATAAATTCTTAATAGTGCTATTTGCTGGGTTGAAGGGTAGTTCTTTTTTTAATTTTTTAAGGACACTCTACACTGTTTTCCAGAGCTACTGCACCAGTTTGCATTCCCACCAACAGTGCAAGAGGGTTCCTGTTTCTCCACATCCTTGCCAGGATCTGTTGTTTCCTGAGTTATTAATTTTAGCCACTCTAACTGATGTAAGGTAGTTTCTCAGTGTGGTTTCAATTTTATTTCACTGATGATAAGTGACACTGAGCATCTTTTATGTGTGTATTGGCCATCTGGATGTCTTCTTTCGAAAAGTGTCTATTCACGTCTTCTGCCCATTATTTGTTTTTCTGCCGGATTATTTGTTTTTCAGGTGTGGAGTTGGTGAACTCTTTATAGATTTGGGATACTAAACCTTTATCTGATATGTCATTTGCAAATATCTTTTCCCATTCCATCGGTTGCCTTTTAATTCTGATTGTTTCCTCTGCAGTGCAGAAGCTTTTTATCTTGATGAGGTCCCAACAGTTCATTTTTGCTTTTAATTCCCTCATCTTTGGAGATATACAGAGCAAGAAATTGTTGTGGCTGAGGTAAAAGAGGTTGTTGCCTGCTTTCTCCTCTATAGAGTTTTGATGGTTTCCTTTTAGGTCTTTTATCCATTTTGAGTTTACTTTTGTGTACAGTGTAAGAAAGTGGTCCAGTTTCATTCTTCTCCATGTTGCTGTCTAGTTCTCCCAGCTCCATTTGTTAAAAAGGCTATCTTTTTTCCATTGGATATTCTTTCCTGCTTTGTGAAAGATTAGGTGGGCATAAATTTGTGGGTCCAATTGTTGGGTTCTTTATTCTATTCCATTGGTTTATGTATCTATCTTACAGTTCTGTAGGTAAAAGCTAGACAAGGGTTTCACACTAGTTCAAAAATTAAGGTGTTAGCATGTCATAACCCGATGGCCGGGGCCGCTCGTCCCCGGCGATCGGCGGTACCTGTTTCGTCCGCCCCGACCGGCAGGGCGGAGAATCGTCCCGGGTCCTTCTCCTGAGGGAGGGAGAGAAAAAGTGGGCAGGAGAGGGAGACGCAAAGAGTAAAGACAGAACTCACGGTTCTCCGATCAGGCGAAAGAGAGCCTTTATTCAAAGAACTGTTCTTTATATCGTCTCCAGGGGGGGAAAACAAGGCAAGCTGACCTAGGCAGGCTACAGAGTCGAATGCATATCAAAGAAGCGCCCCAGCAATCTTGGAGGATGGAGAACTAACAGTGAATACGGTTTTGATCTTTTGTGTGCCTTGGCCACTCACGTCTAGCTCAGCAAGACAGTCACCAAAGTTATTTTGACCAGGAAATGGCAATCTCTAGCCTCCAGATGCAAATCTTGTTTACTGGCTCACTCAACGGAGTGATAATCGTGATAATCCTTGCCTGAGGCAGACAGAAAACTTGGCGGCCCTCGACATTAGCAGAGCTGCATTCCTTTCTGAGGATAAAGAATACATGTCCTTGGGTTTTCCTGTTCTAGAGTTCACTCACATTACTTTGCTCATGGTCCCTTCCTCTATCTCAAAGCCAACAACATGGATCTCTAACTCTTCTTCCAAAGTCATCTCTTTCTCTTTCTTCCTTTTCCTCACTCACTCTGGCCACAGCTGGCAAAGGTGCTCTACTTTTATGGACTCATGTGATTAGACAGGCCTATCTGCTATGCTAATCTCTCTATCTCAGAGTCCTTAACCTGAAACATCTGCAAAGTCCCTTTTACCATGTAAAATAACATATGCAGAGGTTCTAGGGATTAGGGCATGGATAAAGTGGTGGTGGTGGGCACTCTTTAAAATTTGTTACTTTTTGACAAGTGCACAAGACAGAAGACCCTGATTATGTTTAGCATGTTTCCTTTGCAAAATACTGGCCACTGAGTTTATTAAGAAGGATTGCCACTGAGTTTATTAAGGATTGAAAATAAAGGTATTACTAATTTTATTAAGGCTTTCTAATTTTATTAACACATATATGTTATACCTAAATACCTAAAACACTCAGCCAAGAGGGACCTTGGCAAATAAAGAGTAAAATTCAAGCTTTTACCACTAGACTTATCAACTAACTCTACCAATTATAAGACACAGAAAAATAAAATCTAAGCGTAAGTCTTCTTACTCATATACTAAGTGAACATATAGTTTAAAAACCAAATTGAATATGAAATATAGTAAAATATAATGTAAAAATGTAGGTGATAAGTATTCATGTGAAAAACATCTTTTAGCTCTTCATAATGTTAGAAACACATATACACAAATGCAAAACTCAAGCATTTGCTTATTTATAAATGAGTCATAGAAAAATAGAGCCACTGTAAGTCCTTGATAAGAATAAGAAAAAAAAGAGTAAAAAAATAGGAAAGGCAATACAAAAAAAATCAAAATGCTATGCAAGAGCTACAAGATGACGAAGACATAAGCCTAAGTGATCTAAATGTTTGTATGGTTATGAGATAAAGTAATGAGGATATTATTTTAAATGAGATAAAAATAGTTGATCAATTTTCATATTACCAAGCAAGTCATTTCTGTTTGGAGTAATGATTTATATTATTTTTGTATATGTTTATATTTTATAAAGCCATCAATTTAAATACCTGCTGAAAATTATAACTGATAGTGGAGCAACTGATTGATATAAATAGATATTACAGGCTTATCAGATTGTGTGTGTGTGTGTGTGTGTGTGTGTGTGTGTGTGTGTGTGTAATTAGTCATTAGCTATCAGGAAGATACCAATTTCCATTTATTCCAGCACAGCTACGTTATTCTTTATATGCAATTGAGAAGCATGATAGATATAAAGATAATAAACTTCTGACCTTCACAGGTGTAAGGAAAGAAAAGTAAAACAAGAGGAATCTAAAATAGGGGCACTTGGGTGGCTAAGTTGGTTAAGCATCTGATTCGATTTTGGCTCAGATCATGATCTTGCAGTTTGTGAAACTGAACCCTGCATCAGGCTCTGGGCTGACAGTACCAAGCCTGCTTGGGATTCTCTCCCTCTCTGCCCCTCCCTGCTTCCTCTTGCACTCTCTCTCAAAATAAATACACATAAAAAAAAAAAAAGAGGAATTTAAAATATCACTATTAAATCAACTTAAATATTTAGGAAAAATTATAAAAAATGAAAACCATAAATTATTGTTTTTGATTGGAGCAACAGAAGAACTATGACTAGGAAAATAGTTGAAATCTGGCAAGCCTTATGACTTAATGTTCATTCCTGGCACCTTTTCTCTGCCCCTTCTTTAATCTTTCTTGGTTCTTCTAAAGAATTTTTTTAAACTTATAAACAATCTTGTAGCCAAGATAATCTCCTAACTGGAGAGATTATGTACACTGAAAATTCTACAGCTGCCTACGTATGATTCATCGTTCACACTGTCTCACTTATTAGGAAGGGCTTTTAAAAAGGTAACAGTGAAGAAAAATAATAAGACATTATGATGGCTTTTGCAATCTAAATTATTCTTTATGTATCTAACATGCTGGTCTATCATGAGTTATAGATAAATATACATAATCAGCTATATTCTACTTTTTTTTGTTTGTTCTCTTTTATCTATATTCTACTTTTCTATCTCCCATAATTTTGAGATACTTCAGTGGGCTCTCGTATTCTATCTTACCATCTTTCAGGTGTATACAGGATAATGTAGTTTTTTTTTAAAGTAATTTTTTAAAAAGGTTTATTTATTTATTTTGAGAGAGAGCACGTGAGAGAGCTAGAGACCACAAGTGGGGGAGGAGCAGAGAGAAAAGGGAGAGATAGGGAGAATATCAAGTAGGTTCTGCACTAACAGTGTAGCCTTGGGGCTCATACTCATGAGATCACGACCTGAGCAGGTATCAAGAATTGGATGCTTTACCATGTGAGACCTCTAGGTGCCCCTCTAATTCTTTTTATAATACATGGTTTAGTAGCAGAGTTGTAGTAATTACTGCACAATGAAACAGATGTAGAACTACTGGTGCTACTACTCTCTGTACCTGTCATTTACTTTAAACCTACCTGGAAAAGGAGATTCAAAAACTCATTGGCAAGAACATTTTTCACACTCCAGATCTGATAGTCTTCTAGAGTAAGATGGCCCATCTGAAAGAGAAACAATATTTAAGAAGTTCTCATTACGAATGTCCTCATTTTTATAGAATTTGAATAAAAATCTGATTTTTTTAAACATATACTGGTCATTTTTTTTTTTTTAAAGCAAACAAGTAAAGTAGATGCTGTGTGTTCATCCGAAAACCAGACCAGCTAGAGTAAGTTTAAAGGTAACAAAACTCTGTCAAAGCAGTCAGTGGTAATGAGGATAATTTATCATTAACAGTCTTCATCTTCCAAAAGGACCTGGAAAATATCTCACATTATCCTCTGCTTCAATATCTATGGAAAACCATGAAAGGCTCTGAATAGGGAAACTGGAATATTTACTAATTAAAAAAACTTTTTTAAAAATACTTTATTTCTGAGGGAGAGAGAAAAGCATGAGCAGGGGAGGGGCAGAAAGAGAGGGAGGCACAGAATCTGAGGCAGGCTCTAGGCTCTGAGCCATCAGCACAGAGCCCAACATGGGATTTGAACTGGTGAACTGGGAAATCATGACCTGAGCTGAAGTCAGATGCCCCATGGACTAAGCCACCCAGGCACCCCTATTTACTAATTTTTGAAAGCAGAAAGCAGACTCTGCATTATGTCCTTTCATTCTAACAATTTTCTAAAACCTCCTTAGAAACATCTACCAATATAATCAGACTTCTTATACATTTAAAGGAACTTGATAATAAATTTTTGATATATCAAAAATGAGTATCTAGGGGTGCCTGGGTGGCTCAGTCGGTTAAGCCTCCGACTTCAGCTCAGGTCAGATCTCACATTCGTGGGTTCGAGCCCTGCGTCAGGCTCTGTGCTGCCAGCTAGCTCAGAGCCTGGAGCCTGCTTCCGGTTCTGTGTCTCCTTCTCTCTCTGCCCCTCCCCCTCTCATGCTATGTCTCTCTCTGTATCAAAAATAAATAAAAACATTAAAAAAAAGAGTATCTACATAAAATTTTCCCAAAACAAATTTAACAATTTGTATTTATAAGTTGAGTAAAGCAGCATTTTTGTAGTGTCAATGTGTACAAAAAATTCTACATATATATAAAGGCAATATATATTTTTTTCTTGTTAAGCAGAAATATAACCAAATGTTTCTTACTGCATGTGTTCAAATAATTACCTATCAACCTTAGATGAATAGTAATGTTTTTTGTTTTTAGTATTTAATGATATTGATATGCTGCCTTTTCACTATATGATAACCATGTATAAAAAAGGATTTTTGGGGCGCCTGGGTGGCTCAGTCGGTTAAGCCTCCGACTTCAGCTCAGGTCAGATCTCACATTCGTGGGTTCGAGCCCCGCATCGGGCTCTGTGCTGACAGCTAGCTCAGAGCCTGGAGCCTGCTTCCAGCTCTGTGTCTCCTCTCTCTGCCCCTCCCCTCTCATGCTCTGTCTCTTCTGTATCAAAAATAAATAAAACATTGAAAAAAATTTTTTTTAAAAGAAAAAAAAAGAAAAAAGGATTTTCAAGTACTATGGTTGTGATTATTAGCTTTCATATACAATTTCTTCTTAGTATACTAATACTAAATCCAAATCCAATTAATTAATTAAAAAAGCATAATATTGACATAATCTGTCCAGTGAATATAGTTAATAGGTTTTGCTGAGAGGTCGAAGTTTTATTCTGAACAGTTACCATTTCATTATTGTTGCTAAATGGAGATGGAACAGCTAAATTAAATTATCTTCTTGAAAGTTTACAGTAGAGCCAGATGTAGAAACTCCATCTCATGTAAATAGACAGCAATAATACCTACATATTTATCATTCAGAGAAAAGGTATTAAAAACTGTACCTCTACATGAAACATTTTCTAGCAGAAATTTTTCCAGGTTTCTATGCATATCAAATAGAAGCGGATACTTTAGTTTTGGCAGAGAGAGGTGAACAAGGGAGAAGACAATCTGTATTAGCAAGGCTCAGGCCCTGTAAAACTCACCTTTCTTACTTAGCATTAATTAATAAAACTATGATGATTTCTTCTAGAATCATAATTGAATAAAGAAAAAAAACCCTGATGTCACTTATTTTATCTAAACCTCTGTAATAACTATTATAGTCTACATCCTACAAATCTGGTACTTGGTACATGTCAAAATTTGAGTGGAAAGGCTCAAACTAACTCAAATATGCCTCATGTATGTGCATTATTTACAATCTCACAGGGACACAAAGACATTACAGTAATGCAAGCTATAGGAATATATCTATTATAATATCCTTACTAATAAATGTTCTCAAACTAAAAAAAAAATTAAGAAAATTAAGAACTTATTCTTTGTAAAGTATATACTTACTTTTGGTATTATGTGATTATTCTGGCTGCAATTAAATAATTCAGGAGAGATCATGACCAATACTATTAGAAAAAATAATTTAAGAACACATGTACCACTCAAATTGAGATAAAAAATCATTTTCATCATCCCAGATATCCTATGGTCCTTTTCAATTAATCCATGCATCCCCCAAATCACTATTCTAATACCTATAACCATTTGTTAGTTTTACCTCTGGTTTTGAGCTTCATATAAACGGAATCACATACAGTAAGTATTCTTTTTGGTGTGACTTCTTTTGCTCAATATAAGGTTAGTCTTACCATAACTTATTAAAATGGAAGGAATAAGTATTATAAACCATAGATGACAAGTCTATGTCTATTTAATTTTTATAAAACATCTAGCTTTTATATAGATGTTATATATATATTAAATGTTTATTATATATAAATAAATATATAAATTATATATTTATATACATTTATATATATAAACACTTAATGGAGCCGTTTAAAGATGGAATGGGCTATCTTTAGAGACAACTTGGTGGATTATAGGTCCAAATAAACACTTGGTGGAAATGATGCAGAAGGGATTCAAATATGTATACAACTTACATAAGTTATATACATATTTGTATGTGTATATAATATATAATTCAGTGTACATGGTATTCACAGAAAATAATATAATTTATTCTAGTCCTAGCTAGACTCACCTTTGTGGTGTCATGTACATTCAATATGCCTTCTACAATGTCAGATAGATCCGTATGTAATTCCTTCAAAAACAGAAACCCAAAGGAATAATTAGAAAAGAGTAGTTACCATTTTTATTATTCATTGGCTAAAGAATACTGTATTATGGCAATTTTTTATTAAAAATATTTTAAATATTATTTTATTTTGTTGGCACTGTTTCATTAGTTTCAGATATATAGTACAGTAATTCAACACTTCCATACGACACCCAGGGCTCATCACCACAAGAGCCCTCCTCAATCCCCTTCACCTATTTATCCTATCCCCCCACATCCCTCCCCTCTAGTAACCAACAAATATATATTTTTTTCATTTGAGAGAGTGATTGTGTGCATGCGAGTGGGGCAAGTATAGAGGGAGAAGGAGAGAGAATCTCAAGCAGGCTCCACGCTCAGCAGGGAGCTTGCTGCAGGGCTGGATCCCATGAACCTGGGATCATAACCTGAACTGAAGAGTCAAACACTCAACCAACTAAGCCACCTAGATCCCCCAAGCATTTTTTTAAATTACCTTAATAAAGAAGTTCTTAGATTTCCTTTATAAAAATTAAGACAATGTTCCTGAAGGTTCACTCTTACTTTACACAGTAAGTTCAGTTTATTAAATTTTCTAAGACACATTCTCTTCCCAATTTTGTACCTTCAGGTATGAATATTTTGAGTAGTAGCAATAATATAGCAACTCACAATAATAACAAATCCTTTTCTCTCTTCCTTTATAAATTCTCCACTCCATTTTCCTATTGGAAGTTTATATACAACAATATGTATACAATCAGAACTTACCGGGATATCATCAGTGCGGTTGTCCTTCCACACCTCTAAAAGTGCAACCACCATGTCTCTTAGTTCAACTCTGGAGAGAACTCCATCACGGTCAACATCAAATACCTTGAAGCAAACTAAAGAAAAGAAACTCTTATGGAAGAAAATTCCTTTTCTATTCTGAAGTACAATGCCTTTTACTAAATGCTGACCTAGTAAAATTACTTAGATTCGCAAGCAAGCATATTCTGGATTAAGTTCTCATCTGGAGCATAGTATAATATGTCATTAAAGTCTTCTGAACTGGCATACTTGGTAAATCTCTCTGAATCAGTATTTGGGTTAGAGTTCTATCCTTCATCTAGAGTTAAATTCCTTGCAAACTGATTTTTAAAAAAGCGGGGGTGGGGGTTAAGTTGCTTTACAATAAATATTACAATACCTCACAGGTTTTGAGGAGGCAATTCAAGCCTTTATATTACTTTCTAATATTTAAAACTGATCAGTTGATTTATATGGTGCTGAACATATTTCATTTACATGGAATATCAGCACTTTACTAATTAGCTTCAAACAAATGGGCTAACTTCTGTTAGCTCATCAGCAAAAAAAAAAAAAAAAGTTAAAAACAAATTTAAGGTGATAACTTCATTTGAGAAGCAAAATTTTAGCCTCCTTATTTAATATTAGAAGTTTAATGGGAACAAATAATCTACCATAAAGCCAGACTGTAGTAATGGTATATCATCAGGGAAGAATTCTGAATTTTTAAAATTAAATAATTATCTATTTCATGTACCTCCATAATAATTATGCTATCAAAACAACTGAGTGCATCACAGAAATATTACTGAAAAAGATCAAAATGTCAAATAGCACACCCAAATTAGGTGACATTTGTGAAGCTGTATTTTAGAAAGACACAGAGATGATGGCCCTAGTATATATACATTAGAATTAGGTTCCAATTAAATGTAAACTGTTCCATTTTCTCATGTATGGTTAAGATTTAATAATGTAATAGACTTATGGTTGTAAATTATTCTACAATAACATGTTAGCTAGGTTAAAAAGACCATTTTAGTATTTAATAAAATTGTGTTTTGATCATAAATTTCATCATGCTAAGAAAATATTAACATATACAAGTGACAGAAAATGAGCTGTACTTTAAATTAAGCAAGAAAGAAAATTCTCTATAGATTACCAGAAAATATTTTCTAAATGCTTAACGTTGTCAAATATATTGTGAAGAACATAGTTCATTGATCATGAACAGCAAATTCATCAGGAAAATGAAGTCTATTATTAATCACAAAGATCCCAAATTACTCCACAGTAAAAAAGAAGAGACGACTGAATCCTTAAGCTGGCTTCAGGAAAACCTCAACATGAGACTAATATTTGCCAAGCTGAAAATGTGATGAAAATTCAAGGCTTAATATATAATGATTTTATATAGACAAATGATAAGTTTTTCTGTTTAGTTTGCAATTTTGTGACAAAATTTAATATACTTACATTTTTGTCTTTCAGCCAGGGGTCCCCTACAACAGGCTGATAACCCACAAGATATCTCCTTAAAATCTATGTGATTGTCACGATTTTCATCAAAAGCATTAAACAAACCTGTAAAATAGGAAAAGACACCAGAAATCACAGCCAACAAGTCTCCCACTATTAATAATATCATGTTTATGAAAAGAGGCATGACTCCCATAAACTGACCAAACTAAAAAAAAATTATCAGTAGCTCCGACTGGCTCAGCAAGTATTTTTCTCTTGGTATAATTATAATTAAAACTTAAGATCCTAGCAGAAAATACACTTCTATCATCCTGTGCTTAGTTATATTTGCCTGTTTGTCTCTATCTTCACTTGTAACAGCTAAAAATGATGATGGCATGTTAAAAATTAAAATCAATTGCAAAAATTAAGACTGAAAAAAAAATCCAAAATTACTTATTTAGAAAGATTGAGAAGAAAAAGGAAAAGAGGATAAAAGCTGAATATACACTCAAAGATAACATGTAAGCTCCCATAAACTTCTTTCATTAAGCAAAGATAAACACGTTACAAAAGAAATTCTGTACTGCAGTCTTCTTTGTAGTAGTTTATGTTCTATAAATAAATACTTAAAATAAAAAATGAAAGAGAATTATAATCTTGTGGTTTTCAAAGCTTTCTTTTAATTCATGACCCTGAGATCAAGACCCGAGCTGAGAACAAGAGTCAGATGCTTAACTGCCTGAGCCAACCAGGCAACTCTGGTTTTCAAACTTTGTGTAAAACACAGAAATGGAATAATTTTGTTTTCAAATAAAATGATTTCTCAATCTCCAATTCTAAAAAGGCAAAACCACAATTGCACTTTTGAAGTAGGTGGAAAAGCCCAGATTCCCATCTGTCCTGGATCCACCAATAAGTACTTCTGAAGTACCCCAGGAATCTGAAGAATACAGACTATATATTTTAAGAATGCAATTCTGTGCCCTCAGCATTAAGAGTAGAAAACTAAAGCTCAGACGGGGTTAAGTGATTTGCCAAAAGTAAGAAAAGTTAGAACACAACCCAAATATTCAGATTCCAAATATGATTTTTATGATATCACCCACAATTATTCTTTATATTCCTAATTTAAAATAAAAATTACAGCAATGAAAAGTTTAGAGCTAGCAAGAACTTCAGAGATATTCCAGTCCAATATTTCTTAAATCTTTTTTGGTAGGGGGAGGGAGGATACAGCAGTGGAATCTTCTTATGCAAAAGAAAAATACTAGAGACACTTGAGGTGAGAAGAGGTGGACTTATGGGTGGAAACCTAAAGCTTTACCCACACAGTGGCCACCGCCCTAATCCATGCACCAGGGAGTGAGACCCTTCATTGGAATACAGTGATGTTTTTAAATTTTTGTTCTTACAGTGATTAGCTTAGTCAAACTTATTTTATATTTGAGATTATTCTTGTACAGAGAACTAACCTGATTTATGAAAGGTTACACAGGTAGAGTAGGAAGCCTAAGATTACAACCTTAATTCCCCTTTTTGTTTTTTTCCACTAAACTATGCTATTTGCAAACTGATAACATTATGGCATTTTAGAGTTAAGATGGATGATGTATTGGTTAGAAATAAGAGATGGGCCCAGGTGTGTTTACCAAAGACCATTTGTAGAAAACAGACCTACCTTCACTTAGAGATGGACGAATGGGTGGTGAAACCAATGGGCCAAATGTCTCTAAATCAAATCGTCCAGTCCGGGATTGAGCCTTTAGCAACCAATAACGTTTCTCCAGATCAATGATGTCTGATTCCTCCACTGAGAATCAAATCAAATAAGATTATAAAACCCTAGGCTTTTCTTCTGGGCAGTTAGTTCATCCTGATCATATAACTTCCAAGGATATATTTTAATTTTCCAATTCAATTGCTAAAAATAATAATTACCTAAAACAAAACTGTGAAAGACAAAGGCAGTATATCTAAAATGGCATGAACATTAAATCTGAATATAAAAGTGGCTTTAAAATCAGAAAAAAAAATGTTCACAATTTCCCATTAAGTAGGCTGCTTAAACCTAACATGTAAGATAATAAACAACTGAAACATTTCTTTTTGGCTTCCTTCCACTTTTATCTATACTTCTTTTTTATAATTTTCGACTTCTATCTTGGATTTAAAGATTCTATACACCAATTCCTCCTGGTTACACTGTAAACATCCCAACAGCTGGATCCCTGTCTGACACATCCTCTCAGTATGGTTAACTACTTATACATTCAATACTAATTAAATAAATAAAAAAGAATATGAAAAGATCCTATAAATGACCAAAGTCAATAAATGACAGATGGGGTAGGATAGGATTTACAATGTGATAAATAATAAGTGCATCATGAAAACATGAATGTCCTCCCCCCATTCATCAGAAGGTAGATTAAAAAATTACAGTTAAGCTCCAACCATGGTTATGTTTTCTATGTGCTGTTCCCCCCCCCCACCCGCCGCCCCCGCCGCCCCAGACAAGGAACTAAAGGAAGATTTAGAAAGCAAACAAAATGAGTCCTTGCAGTGTTCCGGCTTTTGGCTTGCAGTTACCTTCCGGACCTTGGCAGAATACGAGGAACCTAAGCAGTGAGATTTCACTGAGTAAAACAGAGAAGTTGTATTTCTGGGAGGTTAAGATAGCTGAAATTTACAAAGCAGAGTACTGGAGAGGAAAGATTTATACAAAAAAAAGAGCTCCAGAAATCTACATAGGACCCTTGTTGAGTTTTGTAGAAGAGTTAGCTGTGTATGTACACAGTGAAACCTAAGTTTTGGCTAGCTGGAGTAAAGACACTTTCCTGAAAACAGGGAGTAGATTCATAGGGTTACACTTAATCAGAAAGGGAAAAACTAACTCTAGAGTAAAATGGTACTCCAGACTTGCCCTAATAAAGCTTAAAAAACTTTTTTTAATGTTTATTTAGTTGAGAGAGAGAGAGAGAGAGAGAGAGAGAGAGAGAGAGAGAGAGCGCGCGAGCGCGCACAAGCAGGGGAGGGACAGAGAGAAGAGACACCTATCTGAAGCAGGCTCCAGGCTCTGAGCTGTCAGCACAGAGCCTGATGCGGGGCTCGAACCCATGAACCGTGAGATCACGACCTGAGCCAAAGTTGGCCACTTAACCATGATTTCGTGGTTCGTGGGTTTGAGCCCCATGTCAGGCTCTGTGCTGACAGCTCAGAGCCTGGAGTCTGCTTCAGATTCTGTATCTCCCTCTCTCTCTGACCCTCCCCTGCTTGCATTGTCTCTCTCTCTCTCTCAAAAATAAAAAAATTAAAATTAAAAAACTAACAAATGGAAGAATAAGGAGACAAAAAAGGTGAAAAATAATTAGAATCTTACTGAACTATATATAGTATTAAACAGTATAACACAAATGGGGACCCAGGAGGCAAGGCAGAAAATATCTGAACTAGTAACAGTTAAAAAAGCCCCCAAATTTGATGAAACCTGTAACTCCACAGATCCCAGAGATCAATAAACTTTGCAAGAAAAAGTCAAAGTGAACCAAGGCAAGTTACAATCAAATTGCTAATTGAGAGAAAAAATTTAAAGCAGCAAAAAGGGAAGCAAAACCTACTACAAACAAGGGAACTATGATAAGCAATGATTTCCCTTCAGAAACAAAAGAGCCAGGGGTGCCTGCGTGGTTCAGTCTGTTAAGTATCTGACTCTTAGTTTCAGCTCAGGTCATAATTTCAACAGTTCATGGGGTTGAGTCCCATGTCAGGGTCTGTGCTGGTGCCTGCTTGGGATTCTCTCTTCCTTTCTTTCTAACTCTCCCTCACTCAAAATAAATAAAATGTTAAAAAGACAGACAGACAGACACAAGGGAGCCAAAATACAATGGGGAAAATGTTGAAAGAAAAAAAAAACTTGTTAATTTCATATTCTATATCCTATGCAAATATCCTTCCAAAAAAGGGCAGGGGGGATGAAGAACATTTTGGACAAACCAAAGCTCAAAGAATTCATCAATAGCAGAACTGTATCAAAAAAAATATTAAAAGATGTTCTTCAGACTGAATACCAGATAGCAATCAGTCAGTATCTATCTATCTATCTATAAAAAGGAATGATGAATACAGGAAATGCCCAGTCTTCAACTTCCATGGGGCTGGTATCACTGACCATACCAGATTTTAGATAGGAGCTTGATTGCAGCTTTGGTTAGACTAAGTTTTTCTCTGGTTCAAATGCTTTGAAAACACTTTCTATTCAGGAGAACCCAGAAACTGCTAGTTTTTAAAATTAGGGGCCCAGGGGAACCTGGGTGGCTCAGTCGGTTCAGTGTCCAGCTTCAGCTCAGGTCATGATTTCACGGTTCCTGGGTTCGAGTCCCACGTCGGGCTCTGTGCTGACAGCTAGCTCAGAGCCTGGAGCCTGCTTCAGCGAGCCCTGCTCGCACTCTCTCTGTCTCTCAAAAATAAATTATAAAACATTAAAAAAATTAAACCTAGGGATCCATAAACTCCAGTCTGAAGGCTGTGTGCATATTCATATAAATAATGTTTTATTAAAGCACAGCGATGCCATTTACTATCATATAATTTATGCCTGCTAATGTATTATAATGGCAGAGTTGACTAATTGTGATAAACAGACATATGGCCCACAAGTCTGAAATATTTACTATTTGCCTTTTTAAGAAAAGGTTTTGCCAATCTCTGTGTTAGACCTTGAAAGTGCTGACTGTAAGACTCCAAAACTATGAGACTGCACAAATGACAGCACCTAGGGACCAAAGAGCCTTGAGACTGAGTCTTCAAGAGTCTGAGATTTCAGAATTGCTAGGCCATAGAACAGCAAAATCAAGAAATCTCTTTTCACTTTTCAGCCTGCCACCAATTTCAGCAAGATTTCCACATGAGAGAACTGGGTGGAAAAAATTATCTTTGTATTAGGGTTTCTTCAGATTCAAATCTGAAACATGTTTCTCAAAAGTTTGGCTAGGTGTTCCTCATTCCAGGAAAGCTTGTCCTCAGGCAGGCTCACTCCACTGGCCAGCTTTACTCCCAACCTCAGCATCTGGCCAGAGATATGAAAACACCCTATATATATCCCTTGTTCACCTAGGAAAGGGCTTTGTCTCTCTGGAGTTATTTTGTTTTGTTTTGGCTTTTTTTTTAAGTTTTTTTTTTGAGAGGAAGATAAAGAGGACGTGGGTGAGGGGCAGAGAGAGGGAGACAGAATCCCAAATAGGCTCTGTGCTGCCAGGATAGAGTCTGATATGAGGATCAAACTCATAAATCTTGAGATCATGACCTGAGCTAAAATCAAGTCAGAGGCTTAACTGACTGAGCCACTTAGATGTCTTTTTTTATTTTTTTAAGATTTCTTTGCATGCGATGGCTTTATTATGTTTTTTACTGTTTGTTTATTTTTGAGAGAGAGAGGGAGGGAGAGAGAATGAGAATATGTGCACACAAGCAGGGGAGGGCCAGAGAGAGGGAGACACAGAAGCAGGCTGCAGGCGCCAAGCTATCAACGCAGAGCACGATGCAAGGCACGAACCCATGAATGGTGACCCGAACTGAAGTCAGACATTTAACTGACTGAGCCACTCAGGTGACCCTGTATGCAATGGCTTTAAAGAATAGTATGATTGTTTCATTTACGTTGTGATTTCATGATATTATAGTGGGAGTGAAGTTCTTTTCTATCCTTCTACTTCCCAACCTAAAACAGAACCCTTCAATTAGTATTTAACATGAAATTAAAAATTCTCACCAATGCAATAAGATATAAATATGAAGTACAATATTAGAAAAGAAGAAACATTATTGTGCAAAGCAGAATGCTTATCAAAAACCTCAGCTTTTTTTTTTTTACAAATTGTAATTGAGTTTAAAAAATCTATAAGGATGTAAAATACATATACAAAAATCCATGCTTTTCTTATATAACATTAATAACATGTAAGAAAATATAAAAGACAAAAACACAAAAATAGCAATTCCCCACAAGAAACAAATATCCAAAAGTAAACTTTAAGATAGAAGCAAATTTTTATGAAGAAAACTTTGTAACTAATATTAAAGATCTCAATAAATGAAGAAGCACACCATGGCTCAACAGGGCATAGATAGAGGCATACAATGGAGTTAAATAGGGTGTAAGATAACACTGTGAGGGTGGTATAAGAGTAGAGCTCTGAAGGAGGAAAGGGGGCAAATCACAGAGAAAAAACTTTCTAGACAGAGAGAACAAGGATGGAGGCCTCAAGAAGGAAGCATGCCTAGCAAGCTCAAGGAGAAGAAAGATGATCAGAGTGGCTGAAAAGGACTTAATGAAGGGGAGAAAAATAAGAGAGTAGTAGGAGAGAGTCAAAGAAAAAATGGCCAGATTATACATGTCATTGCGAGGACTATGGGTTCTGTTTTGTTTTTTAATGTTTATTTAATTTTGAGAAAGAGAGAGAGCGTGCACAAATGTGAGCAGGGCAGGGGCAGAGAGAAAGGGAAGAAAGAAAGAGAAGACACAGGATCCAAAGCAGGCTCCAGGCTCTGAGCAGTCAACACAGATCCCAAAGTGGGGCTTGAATTCACAAGCCATTAGTTTATGACCTGAGCCAAAGCTGAATGCTCAGCTGACTAAGCCGCCTAGGCACACCCCTTTTAAATTTTTCTTAATGTTTATTTTTGAGAGAGAAGGAGAGAGACACAGAGCATGAGTGAAGAAGAGGCAGAGAGAGAGGGAGACACAATCTGAAGCAGGCTCCCTGACCTGTCGGCACACAGCCTGATGTGGGGCTTGAACCCACAAACCGCAAGATCATGACCTGAGCCAAAGTCGGATGCTTAACCAACTGAGCCGCTCAGGCATTCCTAGGTGCCCCCTTTAAAACAAAAAAAAATTTTTTTGAGAGAGACAGAGCATGAGTAGGGTACGAGGGTGTGTGACAGGGTGAGAGAGAGAGAGAGAGAAAGAGAGAAAGAGAGAGAGAGAGAGAGAGAGAGAGAGAGAGAGAATCTGAAGCAGGGGTCAGGCTCTGAACTGCTAGCACAGAACCCAACTGGGGCTTGGACTCACAAACCACAAGATTATGACCTGAACCAAAGTCAGACACTTTAACAATTTGAGTCACCCAGACATTTTGGTTTTAAGGCAAACTGTGAACCACTAGAGGGTCTAAAGCAGAGAAGTGACATGATCTAACTTAAAGGATTACTTCTGACTACCAAATTGAGAATAGCCTGGTGGGCAGCAAGAACAGAAGTGAGAGGACCAGTTAGATGTCTTAATAAAGAGTTAAAATCATTAATATATGGAACTAAAAAACATTAGGACTACAATAGATTAACAAGAATAGACAGACAACTCATAAAAACGGGGAAGGGGTTAATACCATTAATAATAAAAAAACATTTCAGAAGAAAAATTTAAACAGAATCATGCTACTTCTCTACTATAAAACCTTTCAATATTCTCCCTGAGGATACATGCATGGCTACTGCAACAACTCTTTCAGATCCGTACTCCAATGTCACATTCTCAGACCACGTGATCTGTGCCCACCTGATGATACGCCCTCATCCTTCCCTGCTTTACTTTGCTCCCTAATACTTATCAATATGTGGACTTTACTTGTGTTGTTTATTGGATATCTCTCCCTACTGTAACATATCCTCCTTGAGCTACGGTCTTATGGTCTATTTTGTTCACTGGTATATTCTGACACTTAGAATAATACCTGGTACATTTTGCGCACTCAATAAATATTTTTTAATGAAAAAATTAGAGTTTTTTTTTATTGAACTCAGCACATATATTCAGAATAATGCTAATAACTATCATAAAAGATGAAGACTGGTATGTGTAGTGAAATCTGGCCTCCAATAACTTACAAATTACCTAGAAAGAGGGGCGCCTGGGAGGCTCAGTTGGTTAATTATCTGACTCTTGATTAGGACTGAGCTCACGGTTCATGAGTTCAAGTCCCGAGTTGGGCTCTGTACAGCTTGGGTTTTTCTTTCTCTCTCTCTCTCTATGTCTCTCTCTCCCCCCCCACCCTCCCTCCCTCTCTCTGCCTCTCCCCTACTCATGCTCTCAAAAATAAACATTAAAAACAACAACAACAACAAATTACCTAGGAAGACAACAATGTTCTCCAAATTTCTAGTGCCTTCAAAAAATCCTTACTCTATTCTTTAGCAGTTTTAATACAAATCTAGGGGGGGTACTTTTTACTCATCAACAAGATAACTGACAGTCAAATCAATATGTGTACCTGTACTATGTTAGTATAAGTACTATAATCATAAAAAGGTAAATAAGTGTAAACATATGTTCTATTAACTGCCAAAAAATTTTAAGAGAAATTATATTCCTTTTGCTTGACTTCCAAGGGGCTCCCAGAACTTAAAGCTAATATCTATTTTCCTTTCCTACCTCCATTCTTTTTTTAAGTTTATATATCCATTTTGAGACAGAGAGGGAGCATAGGCAAGTGGGGGAGGGGCACAGGGAGGGAGAGAGGGAATACCAAGTAGGCTCCGTGCTGAAAATGCAGAGCCCAATGCGGGGCTCAAACTCACGAACCCGGGAGATCATGGCCTGAGCCAAAGTCAGACACTTAAACAATGGAGTCACCCAGGAGCCCTTCCCACCGGCCACTATTCTGCCCTGATGTTCTCTAAGCCTAAAACCTAAAAGAGAGGTTTTTACTTAAAAGATCTAAGAGTGAAATTCTTTTGAAAGTAAAATATAAAAATAAATTACACTAGGAATATAGAATTTTGTGTACATTATTATACATTAGCTGATGGAAGAACTGAGATATTCAGAAAGTGTTCTAATTTACTCTAAAGCAGAAGAAAATTCATGTAAATGACCACACCTGCCATAGGTGAAAATAAAAAAGGCCTTGACCATATGTACCCGGGTTTAAGTACAGTGGTTCTAACTTGTTCCTATTTTACAAAGAAGAATGCTCTCTTGGGAAGTTCTTAATTTTGCTATCTCTCGAACAGTCCTCTTAAAGATCCATAAAATCTATGAACAGAGATTCTAAGACTGACAATGAAGTTACCCTACACTTTGGCATTAAAAAGAATTAATTACTTATAATTAAAAGTAAATATAAACTGAGGGAAAAGATTACTTGTTTTTGTCAAATTACACAAAATTATTGTTCATAGTTTCAAATAATTGATGTGCTAAATTCATTTAAAAATTTACAGCACAAAATCATCAAGGAAGACTGTGATACAAAAAAGATAAAATTTTTATACAATTGTACACACTGTCATATATTTTCTTTTTTAACCAAATACCAAATGTACTACATTCATTGACACTGTAACTTCCTGATGAATCAACCTTTGGAAAGGTCCAATAATTCTGAAACTAGAACTAATTTTTAAAATATGCAAAACTTCTAAGTAAGTACATAGCTTCCGTTTTTTAAAAACAGAGGTATCTACTTCAAATACCTATATAACCGAATTTACTAAAAGGGAGTATTCAAGGGTGCCTGTGACTTTGTCCAACTTTGGCTCAGGCCATGATCTCATGGTTTGTGGGTTCAAGCCCCATGTCGGGCTCTGTGCTGACAGCTCAGAGCCTGAAGCCTGCTTCGGATTCTGTGTCTCCCTCTCTCTCTGTCCACTCTTCTCTGCACACCACCCCTCCCCCACAGCTCAGTCTCTCAAAAATAAACATACATTTAAAAATAATAATAATAAGGACTATTTACAATAAGAGTAATCACAGGAGTCTGATATACAAACTGAGATAGCACTACTGTTTCCGTTTCCAAAATAAGCTATCTGGTCACTTCACTTATAATATATGAAGAAAGAGAAACCTCTATTGTTCCTGCAGAGAAATTGCTTTCTCAAATTCTAAACTTTCTTCTAAGTGGTAGATCTACATATAGAAAATCTGACCCTGAAACAAAACAAGACCGTAGCCTTGACAGAAACAATGTTTTCATTTGTATACTTCTAGATACTGAGCATATGCTCAATAAGTAATTCTTATTAATTGGTATTTACACAATACACTAAATTAGAAACACACACAAATCACACTGACTTGACTCTCAAATTTATTTTAGCTTTGATAACTGTTTATAACTCTCCTTAAAAAACGCAATTTCTTTGCTGAAAGAGAAATGTGGAGGGGCATCTGGGTGGCTCAGTCAGTTAAGCATCTGACTTTGGCTCAGGTCATGATCTCACAGTTCGTGGGTTGGAACCCCGTGTCAGGCTCTGTGCTGACAGCTCAGAGCCTGGAGCCTGCTTTGGATTCTGTGTCTCCCTCTCTCTCTGTCCCACCCCTGCTCACTCTCTGTTTCTCAAAATGAATAAAGTTAAAAAAAAAAAAAGAAGAAGAAATGTGGAAAGACATGTAGAAGATATTTAAAAGAAAAAAAATATCAGATTGTCATGGTCAACAATTAACACTATGCTTTACACTTATGTGATCTGTTCACATAGACTGCATGCAATGCTCATCAAATATTTGTCAAAAGCAAGCTAAAATATACATATTATTACATGAACTGGCAGCTGAACTGCTGGGAAGAGGGAAGGGAACTAACTTTATTTCCACCTAAAGAAGTTAGAGGTAAAGACTGCAATATTAATTACTCTACTTGCAACTCATAGTTCAATACCAGAACTTAATATTTTACTAGCTAAATAGGAATGAATCTATCATTCACCTAAGGGTATGATTTTTTCAGGTTCACAACAGCAGCACACCATATTCCCAATATTCTAAATAATTCCTAGCCTACACCTGGGTCATCCTAATCAAGTTCCACCTTACCAGAGGTTCCAGCTGCAGAAATAGCTCTTTAATGCCAGAAATGTATTCTCATTACAAACAAACAAACAAAAACCAAAAAACCAAAACAGGCAAAATATCCATGTGTTCTCAAACAGTAACACATTTCTTGAACACTGCTGAGAAAGCAACCTGTTCACAAATGCAGCGACCTTCCGAGATCTGCTTAAAATGGCTGTAATCCTTACCACGCTTACTTCATGTACAACCTGGTAAGAGGATAATGAAGAAGGGACATGCAGATTTACTAGGGGTTTAGAGTAAAAGCATCACTGACATATTTTTTCTCTTATTGAAAGAAGGTGCCAGCAATGCCAGCTAAAATGTGGCAAAAGAATATAATAACATATGTATTTTTAGTTGAACTCATAAACGCTAAAATAGAGACCATATAAATTTAAATAAGATATCAAAAGAATAATTAAAATGAAATCAATAGCCCTAAAATTAATCCAAAATACTACCTTAATTACCTCAAAATCCATATTCCACTACTAAAAAAGTCACTGAGTTAATAGGCTTATTCACTCTTAAAATACATTTTAAGGAAATTCAAAAAATTCTTTCTTAGTTTAGAGACACATTTATAATAGGCACATATATTTTCTTCTAAAAATATGGGTAAATTATATGCAAATATGATCAATATTAAAGAAAATAACTCTCAATTCACTTTTATTTTATTTATTAATTTTTTAGAGAGAGTGAGTTCGAGAGTGAGAGAGCACATAAGCAGGAGAGCGGCAGAAAGAGAGGGAGAGAGAATCCCACAAAGGCTCCACACCCAGCTTGGAGCTCAATCCCACCACCAACTATGAGATCATGACCTGAGCTGAAATCACTGAGTCAGACACTCAACTGAGCCACCCAGGCGCCCCTCAATTCATTTTTAAAACATAGTTCTTAAAATCATAGTTCTACTATCCATTTCATTTCTAAGTATTCTGGCAGGGGGGGATTGGAAAAGTGAATCTCCAAGATTGTTTGGAGTCTGAAGAAAATGGTGCACCACAACCACAACTCCATTTATCTACAATTAACAAGCTACTCCTAAGAGATTGAAGAATAAAATGACTCTGTGTCCATAAACTGCCTTCATCTCAATTTTGGCACCTATTAGCCAACTGATCTTGAGAAAGTTTCTTTAACTTCTCATAGTCTTAGTTTCCTTTGCTTTAGAATATGGGTAAAATGAACCCAGAGAGGGCACAAGGATTAAATGAGATGATATACAGAGTACATATAGTGCCTTTGCTTTAGAATATGGGTAAAATGAACCCAGAGAGGGCACAAGGATTAAATGAGATGATATACAGAGTACATATAGTGCCTCCTCTAATAAGTGCTCAATCTGCACTAATTAGAACTCTAAGAGAAATTAAGAAAACAGTCCCATTTACAACTGCATCAAAAAGAATACTGAAATACCTAGGAACAAGTTTCGTCAAGTAGAGATAAGATAGGTACTCTAAAAACTGTTAAGACATTCTTTTTTCCTTTTTAAATGTTTTAATTTATTTTTGAGAGACAGAGAAAGACAGCAAGGGAGGGTCAGAGAGAGAGGGAGACACAGAATCTGAAGCAGGCTCCAGGCTCTGAGCTAGCTGTCAGCATAGAGCCCGATACGGGGCTCGAACCCATGAACCATGGAATCATGACCCGAGCCAAAGCCGAACGCTTAACCGACTAAGCCACCCAGGTGCCCCAGACCTTCTTTAGTATTATGTTTAGATTCCTTTTTCTTTATTTTTTTGTGTTTATTGTTAGTTTTTGGTTTGTGGTTACCATGAGGTTCATATATAACACCCTATGTATATAGCAGTCTATTTTAAGTTCATGGTCACTTAAGCTCAAACACATTCTAAAAACACTACATTTTTACCATCTACCCCATATTTTGTTTTTGACATCATATTTTACTTTGTATTCTGTGTATCCTTTAGCTAATTATCGTAAGAATAGCAGACTTTACTACTTTGTCTTTTAACCTTCATACTACCATTATAAGTGGTTTACTGTATGTTTGCTTTTCAGATTTTTCTCTTTCATAATTTTCTTACTTATAGTCATGGACTTTTCTTTTCCACTTAGAGAAGTCCCTTTACTATTTCTTATAAGGCCAGTTTAATGGTGATAAACTCTAATTTTTGCTTGCTGGGAAACTCTTTATCTCTCCTTGAGTTCTGAGCAATAACCTTGCAGGTAGAGTATTCCTGGTTGGTGGGTTTTTTCCTTATAGCACTTTGAAAATAACATGACACTTTCGTTCTGCTAAAAAATCAGCTCATGGTCTCACGGGGGTTCTCTTGTATTTCTTCTTACTGCTTTGAAGTTTCTCTTTATCTTTAATTTCTAACACTTTAATTATTATGTTTCTTCATGCGGATCTCTTTGGGTTCATCTTGTTTGGAAAACTCTGAGATTCCTGGGCCTTGGTGTCTATTTCCCTCCCCAGATTAGAGAAGTTTTCAACTATCATTTCTTCAAATATGTTATCTGCCTCATTCTCTCTCTATTCTTCTTTTGGAACCCCTGTCATGTACATGTTAATATGCTTGATGCTCTAGAAGCCCCTTAAACTATCCTCATTTTTAATAATTCTTTTTGTTGTTGTTGTTCAGCTTGGGTGATTTCTGCATCACTAATTTGTTGATTCCCTCTAGTCTATTTTTCATTTTAGTTACTGTACTCTTCACTTCTGATTGGTTCTTCTAAAAAACATTTTCTATATCTTAGTTGGCGTTTTCACTGTTTATCCATTCTTTTCTTTTGATGAGCATCTTTTTTTTTAATGTTTATTTATTTTTGAGAGAGAGAGAAAGAGAGACAGTGCGAGCCAGGAAGGGGCAGAGAGAGAGAGGGAGGAGACACAGTAGGGTCCAGGCTCTGAGCTGTCAACACAGAGCCTGACTCTGGGCTCAAACTCATGAACAATGAGCTGAAGTTGACCACCCAGGCTCCCTTCAGTGAGCATCTTGAAGGCCATTACTTTCAAGTTTTTATCAGGTAGATTGCCAGCTTATCTGTTTCATTTAGTTGTTTTCCTGAGGTTTTGTCTTGTTTTTTTTTTTTTTGCATTTGGAACATATATCTGTGCCTCCTCATTCTGCCTGTTTGTTTCTATGTATTAGGTAGATCAATCCCATCTCCCAGTCTTTTTTTTTTTATAAAGTTTATTTATTTATTTTGAGAAAGAGAGAAAAAATGCGAGTAGGGGAGGGGCAGAAAGAGAATCCCAAGTAGGCTCCACACTGTCGGCAAGGAGCCTGATGTGGGGCTCAAAGCTAAATGCTCCCAGGCGGCTGCTCACACTGCTCACACTGGTGAGGTTTGGCTGCTTTACTGAGGCTAGAGCCAGTTTGGGAGGCTGCTGGTCCAGGCCAAAGCCACCCACTGGATGCAGCATGGTGGAAGCTGCCTTGGGGGGTCCCTGGTCCTGGTGCAGGCCACACAATGGGTGCTGTGGGGTGGAAGCCATTTGGAGGGGTACTAGACCCAGCTGAGATCACCTACCAGACAGACTCGGTGGAGCAGTGCTGCTTTGAAAGTCATCTGCTTGGGAGAGGGTGGTTAGGGATGGAGGGATATTGAGGCAGGTGAGTGGTGGTAGCAAGGCAGATGTAAAATATGAGAAATGGCACCTACCAGCACTAGGCCACCTAGGTAGGAGAGTAAGAAAAATGACCACCTACGTTTCTGTTCCAGGAGAAAGTTCCTTCAAATCCCTGCCCCTTCACCACATGCACTAAAACTAATGAATAAATCTCCTTCACATATGACCCTGGGGACTTTTCAAACTCCTGCTTCTGTGCTCTTGGAGTGAGTGGATTTGTGCACAGGCTACTTTTAAGAGCAGAGTCTCGGGATTCTTACAGCTCAGTGGGTTTCCTATAGCTCGGCAGCTTTCTTAGAGTTAGGTTCCACTATTTCAAGGCCAGGCTTTGTGGGAGCTCATCTTCCCAGTGGAGGTCCCCAGGGTGGGGATGTCCAATGTGGTGACTGAAGCCCCTTGCTCTTCAGGGAGGACTTCTGTGTTTGATGTCTTTTGCTTTAAGGGTCACCACACTGGGGGTGTTGGTCCTGACTACACCACATCTCTGCCCACTCCTACCTATCTCAATGTGGCTTTTTCTTTGTATCTTTAGTTCTAGAATAGCTGTTCTGCTAGTCTTCAGCTTGTCCTGAGAAAGAGTAGTTCTATATGTAGTTGTAGTTTTGGCTTATCTATGACAGGAGGTAAGCCCAGAATCTTTCTACTCTACCATCTTGACCCACTTCAGGTCTATTTTTAGGTATTGAAAAAAATTTTTTTTAACATTTATTTATTTTTCTTAAATGTTTTATTAATTTTTGATATAGGAGAGACAGAGCATGAGAGGGGAAGGGTCAGAGAAAGAAGGAGATACAGAATATGAAGCAGGCTCCAGGCTCTGAGCTAGCTGTCAGCACAGAGCCTGACGCGGGGCTCAAACCCACAAACGTGAGATCTGACCTGAGCCGAAGTCGGAGGCTTAACCGACTGAGCCACCCAGGTGCCCCAACATTTATTTATTTTTGAGAGATGGAGAGACAGAGCATGAGCAGAGAGAGAGGGAGACACAGAATCTGAAGCAGGCTCCTGGCTCTGAGCGGTTAGCAGAGCCCAATGCGGGGATCAAACCCATGAACTGCAAGATCATGACCTGAGCCAAACTCGGCTGCTTAACTGACTGAGCCACCCAGGTGCCCCTAATCTTAGGTATTTAAATAGCAAATTATGAAAGAAAAATACAACAGCTCTGATAAAAATTTAGTTAAGATCTGCTCAAATATCAAAAACTTGAACTCTAGGCTAATGTTCTAATTCAATTTCTTTTTTTCTTTTCAAACAAATTTTTTTCAAATATTTATTTATTTGAGAGAGAGAGAGTGAGCGAGCTTAAGCAGGGGAAGGGCAGAGAGTGAGAGAGAGACAGAATCCAAAGCAGGCTCCAGCTCAGCTGTCAGCATAGAGCCTGACACAGAGCTTGAACCCACTAACTGAGAGATCATGACCTGAGCTGAAGTCACACTTAACCCACTGAGCCACCCAAGTGCCCCATAATTCAATTTCTTAAACTTAAAATATAGGGGCACCTGGGTGGCTCAATGGGTTAAGTGTCCAATTCTTGATCAGCTCAGGTCATGGATCTCTTGGTTCTTGGGATGGAGTCCCATGTTAGGCTCAGTGCTGTGAGCAGCTTTCCTGTAATCTCCTGCTTGAGGCTCTCTCTCTCCCTCTCCCTCTCTGTCTCTGCACGTGCACACGCTCTCACACATGTACGCGCACTTACTCTTAAAATAAATAAATAAACTTTAAAAAAAGATGAGGTAACAATAATTTGGAATTTACAGTTCTGAAAAATGCACTTACCATGACAAAATCTAAAACCGTATGTAAATCTTATTCTAATTCTTTATTGAATACAAATAGATTCCCTAGTTGCCTTTGTGATTGACATGAAAGAGAACAATATTTGATTAATATGGCAGTGTGTTCAACTTACTGACTTCAAATTTTACTTTATAATTGTATGTGAAAAATTAAAGACATCTGCATTCTAACATAAATGTTATTTACAAGTGAAAAATTATAATTCCTTTTTGTTTCCTAAGTATCTTGGCTCATTACACAAATTTAAATGTAGTCACTGATGCTTTAAAATGAGTATTTTCTGTCTACATATAAATCAGTTTATAATACTATTTTTTTATCCTAAGTTTCCACATTCAGGTCACATTATTTGGAAAGTTTAATTAAGTACCAAATATTCTTTGAATGGAAGAGCCTGCAAAAAATTCAGTAGTGAATTGCTTAACCAGAAACTATGAACTTATAGATAATATGATAAATCATAGCCATCAGAATGCAAACCTACCATGTGAGAATATCTAAGTGAAATTTAGCAATAATTCTGACTTTCTGATAATGCTTTCACATAAGCCCAATGAAGGAGGTAGCTATTTGCTGAAGCCCACAGCAACTGAGTTGTCTATTTCACTGGTTTATGTGGATTCTTTATTTCTATAAATTGTAAAGTAAAACAAAACTAGAAAGAAAAAGACTTTCCTCCCATGGATGTGGACAAGTTGATTGGTATATCCATCTATAACCCCCTATTATGAAATTTCATGCTTCCAAAACAATAACTCTCTAGAGACATTTGCAAACCAAGTGTTCACTGATAAAAAAGAATACATATTCATTGTAAAGCACCCATTCCAAAATAGGCACAGAGATGAGTCCTTTAAAAAAGGTATTATCTCATGTAATCTTTTTTTTTTAATTTTTTTTTAATGTTCTTTATTTTTGAGAGGCAGAGAGAGACAGTGGGAACAGGGGAGGGTCAGAGAGAGAGGAAGATACAGAATCTGAAGCAGGCTCCAGTCTCTGAGCTAGCTGTCAGCACAGAGCCCGATGCGTGGCTCGAACCCACGAATGTGAGATCATGACCAGAGCCGAAGCTGGACGCCTAACAGACTGAGCCACCCAGGTGCCCCTATCTCATGTAATCTTAAAAGGTAGACTAATATGCCACCCCAAATATGCCTCCGTGGCATAAAAATTATATTGAGTTGAAGGCAATTGAGAAGAAGCAGATAAAAGATCTCTGCAAACTCCTCCTACCTTTTGCCTAATTCATAAAGGTGTCTTCCCTGCTCCTCTACCAGGAAAGACAGAAGTAATCACCAGAGACTACTCTAGACCCATATCAACCTGTAGACTGTACCAGATAAATGAATCTACATAACAAATCTTACTAGCCAGTCCTATCTACCATTACTTTCTCCACACATTTGCCTTCCCATAATTTGCCACCTCTAGAAAAGCAAAAGTACTCTTTCTTTGTCTTGTCCCTTCTCTCTAAAATTATTGTTCTTTGCTAAGATGCTATATAAACTCAAATTCTAACCACCATGCATAAGCAATGTAAATAAACTTGTTTCTTGCTTGATACCTGCCAACTCTGAGTTTAATTTAAATGGCCCTACCAATGAACTCAAGATGGTAGAGAAAAAAAGATTTCCTACCCCACATGCCTTACACCACACTGTGAGGTAAACTGTATCGTTAACTCTGTTTTCCAGAGGACGAAAAAGAAGTTGAGAGATTAAATAAATTTCCCACTGTTACACAAGTAATATAAGCAGCAGGGCCAGTGTCTGACTCAGTCTGAAGAACTCCTAAACATCCTATCTGTATTCCTCAAAGTTCAGAATTACCATGGAATAATATGGTATATGTATTCTACCATAGAATACAGCCTATTGAATAAAAATCATGACAGAACCAATAACCAACACTTTTAACACCTTCTCCAAATTATTCTAATGCTCAATAAAGGCTGGTAACTACCAATATACCACAGTAACCTTATATGTTTTTATTAATATTTATTTTGAAAGAGAGAGAGAGAGAAGGAGAGGGAGAGAGTGAGGACAAGCAGGGGAGAGGCAGAGAGAGGGAGAGAGAATCCAAAGCAGGCTCTGCACAGTCAGCACAGTCCAATGTGGGGCTCAATCCCACGAATCACAAGACCGTGACCTGAGCCAAAATCAAGAGTTGGATGTTCAACTGATTGAGCCACCCAGGCACCCCATAGTAGGCTTATATTTGATTAATTTTTTATTTAGGGATATTACTCTTATAAGAAACAATGATATGAAAAAATTCAAATAAGGTGCTAGCAATTTAAAATGTTACAAACAACCGAGAAAATTTAAAGGATAGCATTTCTTCAGACTTTTCCCATACATTACTGACTTACTTCTATGTCCACCAGGGAAATCAATGGGTGTACTATAGGGTAGATAAAATAATTAGTTTAGTGGTCTATAGTCCTAAAACAACATATAACTCCTGCTCACTCCTGGGGAAATCAAACATTTAAATGAGTATTTAGAATGTAGACTTTTAGTAGCTAAAAGTTTTTTCAATACAGTTGAGTCTAATAATATGCCTTTAGACCACTGTACTAAGAAGAACTCAAATATAAACTGGCTAAGAGCCTTGTCCTTGTGGGACTTATAACATCTGAGGAGAATCAAAGCCATTTCCAAACGACCCTAAGATAAGGCAAAAAGCATCTTAATTGCTTTAATAGAAAGGTAAGAAGTGCAGAAATGCAGAATATGCTCAATTTGAACTGAGGAAAAATGGAGAAGGCATGACAAAAGAACATATGAATTGGGGTTTGAGGATGAAGAAGTATTTCAATTAAGAGCTGAAAGATGAAATGCAATCTTAAATGAAGGAATATTAGGAGTGATAATATAGGGTAACTATAAAAGCTTATGGGGTATACTCATGGAATACTGACCAGTGCTCTGTAGTTGAAGCAGAGAGCATATGTAAAGAGAAACGAATATGGAAAATTAAGAACAGAAAACTAAGAGACTTTAGAGCCATACTAAGAAGTTTAAACTTTGTTCTTGTAAGGATGCAGGTCTGAAACTGACTGCATGAAACAAAAGAAGGGCACACATTGCCCAAGGGCGGGCCTAAAGATGGAGGCTAAGACTAGTCACGCCCTACGTGAGGTCCTGGACCCACTCTGTGATTGGTCAGTACTCTAAATGCTGTGATTGGGTCCCGCCAAAAGTAATAAATACTCTGGGCAATGTGAATGGTTAAACCTGCTGTCAATAATATTGTATAATAATGATTGGATCACTGTATTTCCTGTAACTCCCCCTTCCCAAACTCATAAAAGCCCTACCCTGCCTTTGTTCGGGGCTCACTCCACGTGGATCCATTAAGTCTGTGAGCCTGAGTTTAGGCTGGCTGGGCCTAAATTCATAATAAAGCCCTTTGCTTTTGCATGCGTGCTTCGGCCTCCCTGGCGGTCTCTGGTTTTTGGGGGCGATATTAAAATCTGGGCATAACATTCTATAGAAAATGAAGATTCCTTAAAAATTTCTGAAAAAACTGTTTTTTAATGTAAACTAAGCGACAGCAACAACAAATTTGTCTTTCATTCTTTCCTGTCATTAACATATAGTCAGATAAATAAAAACAAACATTGCAATGATGGCAGCAATAAAGACAGACTTAGGAAATAAGGCTGAGTTAAGACTGATGGGATCTAATGTGAAGTTTCACAAGGAAAAGTCAAATTAATCTCAAACTGGATGACTGAAATTACAAATACTATTAAACACGACAGAAAAGACAGGAGGAAGACCGTGTTGTTTGCTTTTTGAACCTTCAGGTAGGTTGAGAGCAAAGAAACATGCATTTGACTTTACGTGAGATTAAGATGTTAGAATATATAGAGTGAGAAAAAGGGAACAATAGGCCCAAAATAGAGTCACTTGTGCGGAGCCCAATGTCAGCAAACCAAGACTTAATATCTAATTGTAGTTTCAGCCTTTCCCAGAAATGTGACCTTTAACCAGTCTGGAATTCCTGATCAGCACTAGAATAAGGTAATTAGCCTGAAAGACCCCAGGCATTCCCCCAAGGGAAGATGACCTTGCCTGAAACAATCTACTGTTTAGAAACTCCTTCCCCCACATCCCCATCCCACTTCACTGACTGTCACTCCTGCTCCCTCCTATCTATAAAGTCTTCCATTTGTACAGCTCCTCAGACCTCCTTTCTAGTTTTTTACTAGATGGAATACTGCCCAGTTCATGATTCGGATAAAGCCAATTTGATCTTGAAATGTACTCAGGGGAATTCTGTTTTTCAGTAATACCGAGGAGGCATTTATTAAAATGAATATACAGTTTGGGGTGCCTGGGTGGCTCAGCTGGTTATGTGGCTGGCTCTTGGCTTCAGCTCAAGTCATGATCTCACAGTTCACTGGTTCGAGTTGCTTCCACGCTGACAGTGAAAAGCCTGCTTGGGATTCTTTCTACCCTCTCTCTGCCTCTCCCTCAGTTGTATGCACAAACATGTTCACACATGTGCACACACACTCTCTCTCAACATAAATAAATTAACTTAAAAAAAATGAATATACAGTTTGAGAGACCTCAAGACCAGAAAACTCCATCAAGGTATGACCCACAAAGAAATGGAAGTATAGGTGAAACAATGGAAATGGCTATAATGAAACAAAGCATGAACATCACTTAAGAATAAAATAGAGCTAAAGGCCAACCCATGAAAGACCCCTTTTTACATTTAAAAGGTAAGAGAGAAAAAGGAGAACAGTGAAGAAAACTCAAATAATAAAAAACTAGGAAACTACAATATTTCAAAAGCCAAAGAAGAGAATTTCATGAAAACTGAATGGTCAATAGTACTAAAAATGCTGCAAGAGATAAAAGTAGATAGAATGTCTCTAAGAAGAAACCACTTGGCTTAGAAATTAGAAGGTCATTATTACAGATGAAACAACACATCAACAATAATTTTGCTTTAAATTCAAGGTAAGATTTTTTTTATAAGGCAAAGGCACTGTAACTTTCAAATACTATTAAAAAGTCAAACATCTTTCCAAATGATAAAAAGCTAGAGAAGATCATTTTCAAATAAAAATGGAACCATATAATGGGATAACGTTTTTAACATTGCAAAAAGTATTTTTACTGATTGAATTTAAGTCAGTCTGTAACCTTTAATAATACAGTGCTTTCCAAAATAAGCAATAAGTGGTATTTGCACCTGCGCCCTCTTTCTGACTAGGCCTCAAACTTAGCCCCCCCCCCATCCAGTCTTAGCAAAGAATACTGCTAAGTCATCGCCCTACGCTTGATATCTGATCAAGTTCCTCATACCCCATTTGATGAATACATTCTTGGCCTTATCCCCCTACCTTGATGTCTCCTCTCCTCTTAGTAACTTTCCCTCCAGTGACCACTTTGTCCTGCTCCTTGGCCATAACACCCCACCTGTCCTTGTTATACTTAGAATTAAGACCAATCTTTGTCTCCTACTGCAATACACCACTGCAGAAGTCTTGGGTTGTCTTCCTTACCATTTTAACAAGTGTCAGAATAATTTTTTCTTTAACGTAAATCATTAAAAGAAAGTAGACACACCCTTAGCATATATTAGCAGAAAAATAATTCACCATACAATCACAAATGAAAGAGGTTCAGCAAAATATCCATAAAACTAGCAATTTAAATATTAATATAGGTTAGATCGAATTTACATTGAGTATAAAAAGATTTTTATGCAAAACAATTTTGTCAAAGGCTTTCCTATCAAAAATAAAAAGAGCACTGAAAAGGTGTAGAATCAAGTCCATTGCCTATTCATGCCAGAATTTATCAGAACTTCAGGTAACAATGGAATGAAAATGGGCAGAAAAGTAGCTGCTGTGTAAATAGTAGCCAGTCATAAGTAACACAAAGCAACAGATACAAATATCACTTAACACCCAGGCCCTCTATTCAGTTAATAAATACTTATTTTTTAAGGCTTGGCACAGAGAAAAAAATAATATAGATTCTTTGATTTAAGAGAAATAATATGTACAAATAAATGGAATGCTATAAATAACTTTATTAAGAGAGAGACGTGATAAGTTCATCCAAGAAGGGTACAAAAAAGGTGTTATGGAAGTTCAGAGGAATAAGAGATGATTTCTCACAGAAAGGCAAGAAAAAGTTTCATGAAAACAAAGGGGCATATGATTTAAGTCTTCAAAGATGACTAGGATTTACAGGGAGAAGTAAAGGGAAAGGCACTCCAGTGTTAAGAGGTGGCATAAGCAAAATCCCAGTATAGGTACTTTTCTACACCCACAGAAAAGAACAAAGGTTAACACCTAAGGCCTATGCAGTGATGTCCCTCAAAAATTCATGGTCATCTGAACCCTCAGAATGTGACCTTATTTGGAAATAGGGTCTATGTAGATATAATGAATTCAGCATTGTGAATTTAGGCTGTTCCATAAGTCCAATAACTGGTGTCCTTATAAGAAAAGGAGAGGACACAGAAAGATACAGAGAAGGCCACCAGAGTTATGCTGCCATAAGGAAAGCCTGGGGTCAACAGAAGCTAGGTGACGCAAGGGAGGATTTCTCCCCAGGGCCTTCAGAAGGAATATGTTAACACCTTCATTTCAGCTTCCAGAACTGTGAGAAAATAAATTTCCATTATTTCAGTTTACAAACTATGCTAATTTGTTACAGCAACTTTAGGAAACTAATACCACTACGTTAAGGGCAATTAGTAGAGGGCTATTGTGAATTACTATGTAATTGGTTTCTGCCTCCGCCCCCCCCCCCCCCCCCCCGCCCCCGTTCCTGCTAATATTAGTCTCTGACCAAACTCTTGTAACTTCCTAAGTGAAAAGGGTTTCTGACACAGTGGCCCTAAATCCCTAATAATTTCCTGGGTGATACCAGTCCTTTGTTCTAATGCCTGAGGTGACTCTTAGTGGGCTTCTGGATAAAGGCTGGTCATTGGAAAGACCAAGCCATAATCAGAAACTTGGAATTTTCACCCCTACTCCCCATTCGCTGGAGACAGGAAAGGAGCCAGAAATTGAGTGAGTAACTGATCATGCCTCCATTATGAGGTTTCTATAAAAATCCCCAAAGTATGGGATTTAGAGAGCTTCTGGATTGATGAACATATCCACATGCCAGAAGGACTGACGTATCCTAGCTTCTGTGCTTGGGACCCTTCCAGACCTTACCCTATGTATCTCTTCATCTGGCTGTTCATATGCATGTTGTTTTTCTTTTTTACACAAACTTTATTATATTAATTCAGTAAATATAAAATATTTCCCTGATTTTTATAAACTCTTCTACCAAATTATCAAACCCAAGCATAGGGAACATCTAATTTATTTTTATTTTATTTTATTTTAATTTAAAAATTTTATTTATTTATTTTTTACTTTATAAAGTTTCATATGTTTTTAACATATGCAATTATTTTCCATCATTTACAATACAGTAGTTGCAATGACACTCAAAACAGAAAAGCAAAGTAAAAAATCAAAACACCAACTTCTGGGGAACATCTAATTTAGAACTGGTTGATCAGAAGCACTGGCAACAACCAGGATTTCTGATTGGCCTCTTCTGTGGGCAGCAAAAGAATGGTCTTTTGAGACTGAGCCCTAAACCTGTGGGGTCTGTGCTAACCCCCTGGTAGATAGTATGTCAGAAATGAACTGAATTGCAGAACACCCAGTTGGTATCTACAGAGCATTGAGGAATAGCTTTGTGTGGGTTAAAAAAAAAAAAAAAAAACAAAACAAAACAACCTACACGTTTGAAGTACAAAAGAATTCAGTGAGTATGAAAAAAATTATTTTCCTTTTCAGCTATGTACTCAATGCTCTAGCATTTTTTAAAAATGTTTTTATTTTTGAAAGAGAGAGAGAATGTGAGCAGGGGGGAGGGGCAGAGAGAGAGGGAGACAAAGATTCCAAAGCAGGCTCCAGGCTCTGATCCGTCAGCACAGAGCCTGATGCAGGATTTGAACCCACAAACCATGAGATCATGACCTGAGCCGAAGTTGGATGCTTAACTGACTTAACAGCCACCAAGGTGCCCCAAGGCTCTAGCATTTTTTAAAAATCCTATTTATTTATTTTGAGAGAGAGAGAGCATGAGAGGGGAAAAGAGAGAGGGAGAGAGCGAAATCCCAAGCAGGCTCTGCACTGTCAGTACAGAGCCCAATGTGGGGCTCAATCCCACAAACCACAAGATCACAACACAAACTAAAATCTAGAGTCAGTCACTTAACAGACTGAGCCACCCAGGTGCCCCATAATGTTCTAGCATTTCATTTAATTACATTCTGGAAGGAAAAAAAAATATTGACAATAAATTTCTCCTTAATAGGCATATTCTCATATTACTAGGAAATTCTATTAAAAGTGAACAGAAAACAGTGAAATGCCATTACTTACAATGTGTGACTCCAGCTAGAGTTTGGTAGAAAGTGGGAGTATCACTATCATCAGTGAGGGTCACATAAACACCTCCAGACAGTAGCCAACGAGAAAAGGTAAAAGCATCTTTATTTAGAAGAAGCCAATTTCTAAATTTTTCATAGTTTACTTTTTCACCCTAAAATTAAAAGAAAAAAAACACATAGGTTTAATTAAATTTTAAGGTATCTTACTTAAACTTAAACAATTTGAAATTTGTTAACATTTACCTTCCTAGTATCTACCAATAAAGGATTATCTAACACTACAGGGTGTATATTTGGAAATCAAACTGTTTTTAAAAATAATTGTACTTTTAGAACTTCCACTTGCATAAAATCTATATGTTAGTTGTAAATTACTTCATCAATTCATTAAAGCAGTGGACTGCTACTAATAAGTCACATTTTATTTTCTAAGGTATATTCTGAAATCAGTAAAGTGTATTTTTTTCTATACTTAATAAGGCCAATTTTTTTATTTGCCTTCTCTCTCTTCTTCAGCACCTTAAACTTTCAAAATTAGCATATTTTAATTAAATATGTATGATACTAAAATATTTTTTAAAATTTCATTGGCAAATTAAAAACAACTATTCAGGAGCCCTATTCTAGAAGGCATCACTGAAAACATGTATTTTCAAGCAAATTAGAATACAAAAAGAAACAAGTAGATTGCTGTTTCTTTGCTTTAAAGTCAAGTATTTTGTCATCTACATCTGGATTAAAAAAAAAATTTCAGAAGAGAAAGAACATGACATAGCTGTACAAGTCAACTTCTTAATCTGGAAGACAAGAGGACCAAGGGTGAATTAGAACCAGATGTTGCTGAGAAAAAGAGAAAACCAACCCACATGGAAATACAATGAAGAATGAGATTCAGGAGCCTATCAGGCCTATTCCTGATAGAAATATTAAGGGATACAAATAATTCCTAACCTAAAAGAGATATGATAAACATAATTTCTGTTTGGCAGCATCCTATTAAAATACAGCAATATGCTTAGCTTAGTAGTTTCAGAACATTTCACAGTGCAATCAAAACATCTAGACAACACTGACAGTCTTGTTTTTCTGACAGAAGAATATAGCATTCAGACTTGCTGCAGGGACATGTGAAGACATTGCCAACATGTTTAGAGATTAGGGATCATATCCATATTCTCTCTGCTCCTCATGTTCAGTTTAGAAAAAGGATTAGTAGTATAAATCGAATAAGCTCATGTACATTTTTACACATTAACATCTCTGACACTGGGATGAATTTTCAAACCAAGAGTATCCTTCAACTAAAACTGGCAGGTCTTTTCTTTCTTCATAATACATAAAAGTACATCTTGTAATCAATGGGATCATAGATACAATGACACATGTAGCATCAATGGTTTCAGTGAAGCTAAGATGTTGTTATAATATGACCCTCATGTACTAAGAAGGCAAAAGGCTGCCATGTACATTATAATAGGCACTTCTACCACCTTCACATATACTAAATACTGAGTATTTACAATTCCCTAAACACTGTTCTAAACATTCTTTTTTAAGATTTTATTGTTAAGTAATCTCTCTACCCAACGTGGGGCTCAAACTCATAATCTCAAGATCAAGTTACAAGCTCCACTGACTGAGCCAGCCAAGCAGCCCCAAACATTTTATATTAATTTAATCTTCAAAGCAACACTCTATAGTAGATACTATAGTCATCCCCATTTTATACATGAGAAAACTGAGGTTTCAAAAGTTAAATAATCTTTGACTACAGAGTGGCAGAGATGTGATTAAACCCAGGTAGTCCAAAGTTTCTGAGCCTAAGCTATACACTACACTTCCTGGCTGACTTAGTGCAATACAAAGTAACCACTGAAACCCACCTGTCCATTCAGATCACTGCATAACTGGTAGCACCAAAATTCTATCTGTTAAACCTGACTATGCTTTTGAGTCATGGGTGTCTTCTAAAAAAGGAGGCAAAGGCAAAGCTTCCTTTTATAAACTGTCATAACAGCAGTTTAGAAAAAAAAATCCAAAAACATAAAAGGCACTAAAAATAAACAGACCCTCCAAAATTGACACATCTTTAAAGAACAATACAAATATGAATTTCCATCTTAAAAACTGACAACCAAAGAAAATATACAGTAAGAAAAGAACAATACAGCTCTCATGTGGATTCCATGATAACTTCATCTTTTAAGGCTAATAAAAGCATAAGATAGAAAGAGCTGAGGGGCACCTGGGTGGCTCAGCAAGTTAAATTTCTGACTTCGGCTCAGGTCACAATTTCACGGTTCGTGAGTTTGAGCCCCACGTCAGATTCTGTGCTGACAGCTCAAAGCCTGGAGCCTGCTTCGCATTCTGTGCCTCCCTCTTACTCTCCCCCTGCCCTGCTCAAGCTTTCTCTTTCTTTCTCTCAAAAATAAACAAATATGAAAAAATATTAAAAAAAAAAAAAAAGCTGAAACCTACTCCATGTCACTTAAACCTAGGTGCTAGGTCCACATCATTTAGCGAAAGTGCTTCTCTTTATAATTTTGGCAGTTTTTTAGGACTGCAAAAAAACAACAACAAAAACCCCACAAAGCATTGATATGGGAGGTCCAAATAATTCTATTCCAATATAAGTAGACTCATTGAAACATGGTAACTTGAAAAGCAAGGGTTTGGACACAATTAGACACATTACTCAGAAATTACAGCAAATAAATATAATATATAGTTGAATCAGATAAAAATTAGCTCATTTACGGTAGGCTTTTTTTTCCTTTTTCTTTCTTTCTTTCTTTCTTTCTTTTTTTTTTTAACCAACCACAGGTATCTAGTGATATAAACAGCCATCTACATGATATACCAAAACCAGGGCCTCTCATTTCTTTGATCTTTCCTCTTCACAAGATCTTGTCCTTCATACAACACTTAACTGCAGACTTAACAAACAAGTCTTATGAACTTTTTATTATAATAACTGTTCCCTTTCCTTTAAATGCAATTTTAAGCATTCTACCTTCCTTCTTGACTATTTTCTCTTATGAGCAAATTTCTCTTGGTATACTAACTCCAGTCATTTTTCTTATTAACCCCACAGGACCTCCACCCATGACCCTCCTCTACATTGCCAAATCTAATGAACACTTCTCAGTGATCAAAGATCAACTCATTTGACCTTTCACAGTTTATTTGATATAAACATTCCTCTCTATTAAAATATTTTTATCACTTGGCTTCCAGGACACCATTCTCTTTTAGTTCTCCTCGCAGGCTATTCCTTAGGCTCCTGTTTTGATTTTATTAATCTCTAAACACTGGAGTAAAAGTCTTCCAATATGTTTTCTACCTAAACTCACTCTAAAATGATCTCATCCTCAACTATTAGCCAACAAATCCTATCCCCTGAACTCTAATTTATATATTAAAAAGCACAGTTGACATTAGTTTAATGTCTAAAATGATTCTCAAATTTACTTATCTCCTAAATCTCTCTTGATATCAAACCCCCCTTCTAGTAGTTTGGTCAATTAATGGACACTCCATTCACTTACTAAATCAAGCCAAACACTTAGTCATCCTCTTCTCTGTCACAGCCCATAATCCACATAAGATCCTATCAATTCTCCCTTCAAAATAAATACAGAATCTGAAAACTTCTCACCACCTCACTGCTATATTATGATCTACACAACCATCAACTCTTACCTAGATTATTTATAGATATCTTGGTTGGACTCTGTTTAGCCTACCCTCTACAAAACAGCCAAAATGATTATGTTTAAAAAAAAAAAAAAATCGGGCGCCTGGGTGGCTCAGTCAGTTGTGCATCCAACTTTGGCTCAGGTCTTGATCTCACGGTCTGTGGGGAGCCTGGCATCGGGCTCTGTGCTGACAGCTCAGAGCCTGGAGCCTGCTTCTGATTTTGTGTCTCCCTCTCTCTCTGCTCCTCCCTTGCTTGTGCTCTGTCGCTATCTGCTTCTCAAAAATAAATAAACATAAAAAAATCATACATTCCTCTGCCCCAAACCCTCTAATTCATTCCACCTCACTCAGGGTGAAAAGTCAAAGAACTGACACTATCCTAGAGCCATAGACAATCTCCCCGCTTCATCCCACCCCCTTCCCCAATCTCTGTAATTTCTACTGGTCTCTTAATCTAACCTAGCTCACTTGGCTCCTCTGTTGTTCCTTGGACATGTCAAGCACACACCCAACTTTAGGCCTTTGCTGTATTCTCTTTTTGGAAAATGTTTGCCTCCAAATATCAGCATAGTTAGATTGCTCTTCCTTTAAATTATTGGTTCAAATGTCATTTTATGTGACAAGCCTTTCCCAACTATCCTCTACAAAATACCAACACTCTGCTATCTCCTCCCCAAGACCACCTATGACCGCTTACCCTAAAGTACTAATTATTACCTCATATATGTACCTGCTATTGTGCCTAAATTTTAGAGAACTGGGTAGCTAACCATATTTAATGCCCATCTATAAAATGGGAATGTGTGCATAAAACTTACTAAGAAAAATATACATTCTTCCCCAAAAATGTATAGAGTATTAATGCGTTTGCCATCTGTGTGAAAAATTCAATTAATCAGGCCTGCAAAGACTGGGTTACTTTTGTGAACAGAAAATGTTTTGTTACTGGAGACGAAAACCATAGCCTAGTTTCTTGAAGTACTGAAATATTATCACAGGAACTTCCAGTGTAGGAAGTCAATTCTTTTGGACCAAACACAGAAACATGGAGTAAAATATAATACCATAACCATTACTAAAAACTGTATAGCTAAGCTCAAAGCAAGATACATAAATCTCCAGGTGCTATCAACACAGAAGAAACTCAAAGCCAGAGCAGTGAAAAATTAAAGCTATTGAGTCCAAAGAGCTATGAAAAACAGATATATGCATATAGTGCCTCTATAGTTAGGAAAGTGACTAAACTAAAATGAATAAAACCCACAGCAGTGAGGGACTGTCATATCTGTGAAATGCAAGTGGGTTAAACAGCCACCCATAAGGAATCATGCAGCATTGAGTGTGCTGCAGGAAAGCATCAGAAAATTCTATAAGGGTTTTTTTACTCTACCATCATTTAGGGAATTTCCCATGTTAGCAGACCTGTGAAAAGAAGGGAAAAAAAGAATTTTCTCTGTTAAAGATACACATTTTCTACAGTTTAAGTTTTCTACAATGAAAATGTATTATTTTATGAAAATTGAAGAAAATGACAGGCTTTTCAGACCCATATATTTCACCATGCAAATCAGGTGTCAAATAAGTGATAAAATAGGCCTTGATGGGTGACAGTCACAGAATGGCTTTACGCCACGGATATACTATAAGATGAAAAGCAATGGCACATAGATCACCAGTGAGTGTGTATGTATTGGTCTAAGAATGCGAGAGTGTGTTTCACCATAAGTATAGACAGTTGTCTTTAAAGTAGAGTTGGGAATTTTAAGATTCACAAATACTGTAATAAATGTCATGAACCTTTGAGAATAGCACACAAATAATTGAAACATCAACCATTAACAACAAAAATGTCAAGAATATGCTGCACATAAATATCTATTGATCATAGCTAAACTCATTATATAACTAAGAGTTAATACTTTGAAACAGGTAGGGATGAAATGTAAATCTTTAAATATACCTCTGAGAAACACTTCCTGAGTGTATCTGGGACTTTACCATCCACCACATGGAGCATTCTTTCCATTTCTTCCCGTATAACATAGCTCCCAGATTCACTTGCAAAAAGACTAAAAATGTCTAAGAGAAAAAAAGAGTAAATTAAACTTACCATTGATTAAATATACCCTGTCAGTAGTAGAGAGGGAAGAGAGAGGTAAATATTACTAAGTGACTACTAGTGCCAAGCACTTAACAAATATAAATTTTAATTTATTCCTTAAAAAAACCCAACAACACAAATTAAAAAAGCAATGTGCTCTTTTCTAACATCAAATTTGCAAAAATGTTTAGGTATAACATACAAAGTGACAGCAATAAATTGGAAGAAATAGAAAACACTGTACGTTGTTAATGAGAGTATGAATTACTGCAACCACTTTAAAGAGTAACTTACCAAAATCTATCAAAAGTGATGTATGCCAGAAATTCAACTTTTTGTTGATTTTTTTTATTTTGAGAGAGAGAGAGAGTATATGTGTGTGCACGAGTGGGGGAGAGGGACAGAGGGAGGGAGGAAGGGAGTGGGGAGAGAGGGAGAGAGGGAGAGAGGGAGAGAGAGACACCCAAGCAGGCTCCACACTCAGTATGGAGCCTGATAAGGGCCTCGATCCAATGACCCTGGGATGATGGCCTGAGCCGAAATCAAGAGTTGTTCAACCAACTCAGCCACCCAGGTGCCCCTAGAAATTCAACTTCTAAGCAACTTGACCTCCACCCTCAAGAAACTTTCATACATGTACATGAGAACAACAATGTTCACTGGAGTATTATGTGTAATAGCAAAACTTAGGGGAAAAAAAGATAAACATCAGTAAGAAAATAGGTAAACTGAGATACACACACACAATGAAATATTATATAGCAGTCAGAATAAAGGAATTAAGTGCTTCAACATAGATAAATATCAAAATTATTCAGGGAAGGGGTGCTTGGGTGGCTCAGTCAGTTAAGAATCTGACTCTTGGTTTCAGCTCAGGTCATGATCTCATGGTTAAGATTGAGCTCCACGTTGGTGCTCAATCCCTGCTTGGGATTCTCTCTCTCCCTCTCTCTCTGCCCCTTGCACATGCTCTCTCTCTCTCTCTCAAAATAAATAAATAAACTTAAAAAATATTCAGGGAAAAAGCAAATTGTAAAATAATCTGTATCACGCACTACTTATTTAAAAAGTTTAGGGGCACCTGAGTGGCTCAGTTTGTTAAGCATCTGACTTCAGCTCAGGTCATGATCTCACGGTTTGTGAGCCTGCTTGGGATTCTCTCTCTTTGTCCTTTCATTTGTGCTCTCTCTCCCTCTCTCAGAATAAATAAATAAACTTAAAAAAAGTTTAAAAAGCTTAAAATCTGCAAAACAAGTGAAGATATGTTTAAAGATATATAATATGTCATAAATGTAGAAAGATCTGTGTGAGGAACAAAAGATCACTATATTGATGAGAGTGGTGACTGCTGTGAAGGGAAGAGTGGGAATGGGACCATGCAGAGACACAGAGAGACAGCCCCACCTTGGCTGTTAATATTTTATTTCCTAAAAAATAAGATCTAGCATAAATCGGACACAATGTTAAGAAATAATAAAGCTGGGTGGATGTACATATTATATGTATGTTTGAAATATTAGTTATGGGTTAAACTGTATCTCCCAAAAAGATATGTTGAAACACTAACCTCCAAATACCTATGAATGGGACCTTATTTAAAAGACAGAAGATAAAAATATGTAAGACACATTCCATCCCTGTGATGGCCCACGGGGTTCTCCTGCTTGCCTTCTAGCATCCCATGGAGGATTCAGGGGGAGTATCTGCTGGAGAGTTCTGACCACCTGTTACAGGCTGAACTATGTCCCACCAAAAGATGGTAAAGTCCTAACCCCAGTGTCCACAAATGTGACCTTATTTGGAATAGGGTCTCTGTAGACGTAATCAAGTTAAAGTCAGGTCATTAGGGTGGGTCCTAATCCAATATGACTGATTATAAAAGAAGACCAAATACAGAAGAAAACCATGTAAGGAGATCGGCAGAAATTAAGAGTGATGCACAAGCCAAGAATAGCAAGGACAACCACCACCAGAAATTAGAAAAAAGGAAGGATTCTTCCATATAGGTTACAAGGGAGCAGGGCTCTGCTAACATCTTCAGTTTGGACTCCTAGCCTCCAGAACTATGAAATAAGTTTCTGTTGTTTTAAGACACTTAACAAAAGTTTGCAGTACTTTGTTATGGTAGCCCTAGGAACCTAATATAACTGTATACTAAAAATAAAGAAAAGCTTTCAGGGTACCTAGGTGGCTCGGTCAGTTGAACTCGACTCTTGCTTTGGCTCAGGCCATGACCCCAGGGTTGTGAGACTGAGTCCCGTGTCAGGCTCCGCACTGAGTCAGCTTAAGATAGTCTCTCTATCTCTCTCTCTTCCCCTCACCCCCCCCACTCTTCCCCACTATCACCCCCTCTTAAAAAAAAAAAAAAGAAGGAAGAAAGGAAGTAAAGAAAAACTTTAAAAGATATGTTTGTGTTTATGATGCCCCCCCAAAGGTTATTTTTAATTACTGGCTGCCTGGAGTCACAGTATCTCTTTGTTGGCAGAGGAATGCTAATTTGAAAAACCAGGATCATAGTTAAATTCCAAATGAGTTTATGGATACATTCAATACCTTAACTGTGATAATGTGAGTATATATATGTCTCAAAGCCTATCAAATCTATACTTTATATATGTGCATTTTATTGTAAGTCAATTATATTTCAATAAAACTATAAAAATAAGAAACAGATTAAAAAGAGCAGCCTAAATTTAGATGTAAGAAAGAAGATTCTGAGGAATTTAGGAGAAGCAGTCAGAAGGCAGATTACAAAAGAAAGAAGAAAGACCCAGCATCTGGTGGCCAAGGGTTAAAACCTAGGAATTTTCAAAGCAAAACATTTTCTTTCCTTCTCTGGGGGAATTTTCAATAAAACTTTCACCCCAAAAAGAAACTCTACATTCATTAGTAGCTGCTCTCCGTTTTCCTCTCCCCTGCCAGCCTCTGGCAATCCCTAAACTACTTTCTCTATGGATCTGCCTAATCTGGACAATTCATCTAAACAGAATTACATATTATGCGGCCTACTTTGACAGGCATTTATCACTTTAACATACTATTTTCAGGTTCATCCATGTTGCAGCATTAGTATTTATTCTTTTACTGTTGAGGAGTATTTTATTGTATGGACATATCACATTTTGTTTATGTTGAATGCATCAGTTGATGGATAACAAGACTGTTTCCATCTTGTGACTACTGTGCACAGTGCTGCCATGAATACTCATGTACATTTTTTAAAATGAATATATGTTTTCAATTTTGGGGTGACCATACATTAGAATAGAATTCCTGGGTCATAGGTAATTAATTCAATGTTCAACAGTTTGAGGAACTACCTAATAATTTTTCAAAGTGACGATACCATTTTACACTCCCAGCAGCAATGTATGAGGACTGCAACTTTTCTAATCCTTACCAACTCCAATTATTTCCTGTATTTTTTATTTTAGTCATCCTGGTAGATATGAAGTAGTATCTCACTGTAATTTCAACATATGTTTCCCTAGTAAGTTTATGTTGACCATTTTTTTCAAGTGCTTACTGGCTACTTATGTATCTTCTCTGGAGAAATATCAACTCAAATGCTTTGACTGTCATCAGAATTTTCTGGTAAATTATTCTGCACAAAAAATGTAGTAGTATCATTTTGAGATAATAAAAAGACATACATTTTGCTTTCTCTTCATCTCTGCCTCTTGTAAGAAGGACAAGTCCAACTATTAAGTTATTGAAGTGCAGTCCTTTGGATGTTCCACCAAAAGAACAGTAAATCACCTAGGAGAAAATGACAAAGCCAACATTAGAGTTTTCAGTTGTTGAGGAATTTGAGGCTTATACCACCTTTACCAAATGTTACCTTTATCTCCAAACAAGGCTCTGGTAAACTTTAATAAAATGATGCTATACATCTTGTTAGTACACTCAGCCAAAAATATATTTTATCTATTCTACTGCACATATGTCACTGGCTCACACACTGAATATTCTTTCAGTTTGGAATCCTTATCAAGGTCAAAGAAGATAAATGTCCTCCCCTTCAGAAGCCCCAATAAGGTGGTAAGAATTTTGTGTAATTACAGAATTTCCTTCAACCTCTGTAAAACTCATATACATTTTGATTTGAAAGATCGACATCTAGAGCCTCTGGGTGGTTCACTCAGTTAAGTGTCTGGCTTTAGCTCAGGTCATAATCTCAAGATTTCTAGGTTCATGGGTTTGAGCCCCAAGTTGGGCTCTGTGCTGACAGCTCAGAACGTGGAGTCTGCTTTAGATTCTGTCCCTCCCTCTCTCTCTGCCCCTCTCCCACTCACACTCTGTCTCTGTCTTTCAAAAGTGAATAAACATTTGAAAAAAATAAAGATCGACATCCTCTAACCGAATGTTCAAAAATGGAATGGCAATCGTATTGCAATAAATATGCCAAATTAACATGTTGTATACTTTAAATTTGCACAATGTTATATGTCAAATACATTCGACTTTATAAAAGTAAAAAATAAAGAAATCCCTAAAGACGTTTTATACACTCTTACAAATGAGTATCATAGTAATCAAAGAAGTAAAGCCATGCACAAGAAAAGAAGAACAAAATGACATAAATTCATTCAGTTAGTAATTCGTTACTGAATGTTTAAGGTGATACTGTGATATAATAAGAAATACATATTTGATCTACCTCCAAGTTTCTGACACAAGAGCTTCTAAAATCCTTGCTGAATGATATAGATGAAAGAATTGTTATTTATCCAATAAGCCCCTTTCATGCATATCTGAGTTTATGCTAATAAAATGACTCTTGGTGGGCCACTAGAAAGCTTCAGAAAACGTGAGCTAGTAGTCAGAGGAAAAGATGTGACTAGAGGGTTAGAATATTCAGGAGTACATCCCAATCTTCAGTAAGGGAAGGGTGGCTGGAGTTTATTTAATCACCAACAGCCAATCAATGCCAGTGATTTAATCAGCCATGCTGGCATAATGGAACATCCATTAGAAACCGATAAACCAGGGGTTGGTGAACTCAACAAGGTGCTAGCAGGTGGAACATCCAGAGATGGCATGGAAGTTCTGCATACCACCTCCATCCCTCCTCACCTCCACCCCTTGCCACTTGCATCTCTCCATTTGGCTGTTACTGAGTTGTAGTCTTTAAAATAAACTGGTAATAGGAGGAGGGGCCAAGACGACAAAACAGCATTGAAGTTTTTTTTGTGTCTCTCCTCCCTGAAATGCAACTAGATCATTACCAAACCATTTTGCATACCAAGAAAACTGACTTGAGGATTAACACAACAATGTGCACAACCTGAACCACACAACGGCCAGGTACAGGCAGTGGAGAGGTGAACTGGGGGAGAGAGAAGCCTCAGAGGGCAGAGAACTGGTTTTGGTTGCAAAGAAGAGGGCAGAGGGGAGAGGGGTACAGGAATAGCACCCTACCTGGGAAGTAGCTGGAGAGAAAAAAGAACAGTGGAAACAGCAGCAGGGACTGAATAAAAAAAGGGAGAAAGGATAAAGGTGAAGGTTTAAATCCCATTAAGAATTCCATTATAAACAGGGGGAGTGCAGAGTCTGAAACTCCATAGCTCAATACCTGGCGGAGCTCTGTTGGGAAGGAAACCCCAGGAGCAAAGTATGAGGTCCAAAGGGTCCTCAGGCCATACAGGGAGAGGTGATTTCCTGCTGGGAGGACCTCTGATAGAGGTGGTGTGGCCTCCCCACAGGCAAAGGTCCTAGTGGATCCTGGAGAACAGCCACATTCATTGGTGTTGGAGTGAAGACACTGAGGGTGAAGCCTGGCGCCAGATGTGTGTTGTAATTTGCCAAATCCCGGAAACACTGCTGCTACATGATCACAGGAATGTTTTCTGGGACAGGCTGGCTCCTGGCTACAGTGTCTGGGCACCGGCAGCAGCAGCACGGTCTCGTGAACATTCCTGGGGGCAGGCCGGCCTCCAGCCATTGCTCAGCAACACCCTCCCCCAGAGAATTAGAACAGGTCAAAGCTGCAGTCCCTCAGAAGTGACGGTTTGGGAAATAGCCCCACCTGAGAGAAAACTCAGGAGGGAGGTGCCACCTGGCAGCCTGATGGATTCGTCACAGACAATGTAGAAATGGGGAATGGAAGGAAGGGGAGACAAAGGAGGGATGCTTGATTGCCAGTAGGGGAGAGCACAGAGTTCTAATACTAGAGACTGGGTAGCTGGGTGATGCCATTTTCACCCCTCCCAGGCTTGCTCAGACACACCTACAATGCCACAACAATCCACCTCAGTATGCTAAGCAGCACCACCTAGTGGAGAATGGAACCATTACACTAAGCCCCACCAAGCTGGGCCAAACACACTCTTGAGGAACACAAGTCTCTGCCTGCTTAATTTACAGACTATAAAGTGCTTCATAGTTTGACTTCTAGAGGAAACCAGAAATAAAACATTCATATTGGACTCTGTTTGCTGGTCCATTGTTTCAATTTTTTTTCTTTTTTTCTTTTCTTATTCTTGAATACAGAAAGAAAAAAATTATTTTTATTATCCATTTTTATTTAAAAAAACCTTTTAATTTTTTCTACTATAGTTTTTATTTTTTGTAAATTTTTATATTAAATTTTACTTCCATCATTTCATTTTATTCTATTTTATTGTATTCATTTTTTCAAATTTTCAGAAGTTTTCTTTTTTTTCCTTTTCCTTTTACTTCTTTTATCTTTTCCAGTTTCTCTGATCTATCAAGTTTCTTTCAACCAAATGAAAACACACCTAGGACATAGCATCCTTTATTTGAATTTTTGTGTTGTTTTTAATTGTTTATTTTCTTCTTGTACTTTATTAATTCCTTTTTCTTCCTTCAAAATGATTAAAGGAGGAATTCACCCCAAAAGAAAGAAAAGGAAGAAATGACAGCCAACAACTTAATCAACACAGACGTCTGATGTCTGACAAAAGATGTTTGCAACAGAATTTAGAATCACGATAATAAGAATACTAGCTGGGGTTGAAAATACATCAGAATCCCTTTTTGCAGAGATAAAAGAAGTCAAGCAAGTCAGGATGAAATTTTAAAATGCTATAACAGCTACAGTTTGAATGGATTTGCCATGGTGGCAAGGATGGATGAAGCAGAGTAGCAAATCAGCGATAGACAGGACAAACTTACAGAGAATAATGAAGCATAAAAAAAGGGGCAGATTAAGGCAAAAGAGCACCATTTAAAATTAGAGAACTCAATGACTCATTAAAAAGGAATAACATCAGAATCACAGGGGTCCCAGAAGATGAAGAGACAGAAAAAGGGTTAAAAGGTTTATGAGCAAATCATAACAGAAAACTTTCATAACTTGGGGAAACACACAGACATCAAGATCCAGAAAACACAGAGAACTCCCATTAGATTCAACAAAAACCGACCATCAACAACAAGGCATATCATAGTCAAATTCACAAAATACTCAGGCAAGGAAAGAATCCTGAAAGGAGTAAAGGGGGGTGGGGGTGGGGAGTCCTTAACCTACAAGGGAAGACACATCAGGTTCACATTAGACCATTCCACAGAAAGTTGGCATGCCAGAAAGGAGTGGCAGGATATAGTCAATGTATTGAATCAGAAAAATATGCAGCCAAGAATTCTTTATCCACCAAGGCTATCATTCAAAATAGGAGAGTTAAAAAGTTTCCCCCCAAAATTTAAGGAGTTTGTGACCACTAAACGAGCCCTGCAAGAAACTTTAAGGGGGACACTCTAAGGGGAGAAAAGACCAAAAAAAGAAAAAGAAAGAAAGAAAGGAAGGAAGGAAGGGAGGGAGGAAGAAAAAAAAAAGTCAACAAAAACTAGAAAAGAACAGAAACCACCACCAGAAACTCCAACTCTATAGGCAACATAACGGCAATAAACATATCTTTCAGTACTCACTCTAACCATCAGTGGACTAAATGCTCCAATCAAAAGACAGAGGGTAACAGAATAGATAGGAAAACAAGATCCATCTACATGTTGTTTACAAGAGACCCATTTTAGACCTAAAGACACTTTCAGAATGAAAATAAGGAGATGTAATCACTTCTTGGCCTTTTGGCTAAGATCAAGTGTGAAAATAAGGGGATGGAGAATCATCTATCAAGCTAATGGCCACAAAAGAAAGCTGGAGTAGCCATAGTTATATCAGACAATCTAGATTTTAAAATAAAAACTGTAGCAAGTGATGAAAAAGGGCATTATATCATAATTAAGGGGTCTATCCACCAAGAAGATCTAATAATTGTAAACATTTATGCTCCAAATGTGGAAACACCCAAATATGTAAATCAATGAATCACAAATATAATGAAACTTATTGATAATAATACTATAATCGCAGGGGACTTCAACACCCCACTTACAGTAATGGACAGATCATCTAAACAGAAAATCAACAAGGAAACAATGGTTTTGAATGACACACTGGACCGGATGGACTTAACAGATATATGCAGAATATTTCATCCTAAAGCAGTGGAATACACACATTCTTGTCCAGTGCACATGGCATATTCTCCAGAATAGATCAATACTGAGACACAAGTCAGGCTTTCACAAGTACAAAAAGATTTAGATCATACCATGCATATTTTCAGACCACAACGCTATGAAACTCGAAATCAACCACAAGAAAAAACTTGGAAAGATAACAAATACTTGGAGATGAAAGAACATCCTATTAAAGAATGAATGGGCTAACCAAGAAGTTGAAAAGGAAATTGAAAAGTACAAGGAAGCTAATGAAAATAATAACACCACAGCCCAAAACCTCTGGGACACAGCAAAAGCAGGCATAAGAGAAAAGTATATAGCAATCCAGGTCTTCCTAAAGGAGGAAGAAAGGTCTCAGATACACAAGCTAACCTTATACCTCAAGGAGCTGGAAAATGAACAACAAATAAAACCCCAAACCAGCAGAAGGCAGGAAATAATAAAGACTAGGCAGAATCATTGTTATTGAAACAGAACAAACAAACCAAAAAAACCAACCACTAGAACAGATCAATGAAACCACAAGCTGGTTCTCTGAAAGAATTAACAAATTGATAAACTCCTACCAGTTTGATCAAAAAGAAAAAGAAAAGGACCCAAATAAATAAAACCAAGAATGAGAGATCACAACCAACACAGCAGAAATACAAACAATAATAGGAGAATATTGTAAGCAATTATATGCCAATAAAATGGTTAAGCTGGAAGAAATGGACAAATTCCTAGAAACATATAAACTACCAAAACTACACTTGATCTTAGCCAAAAGGCCGAGAAGCGATAATAAACTACCAAAACTGAAACAGGAAGAAATAGAAAAATTTGAACAGACCCATAACCAATAAACAAATGGAATTAGTAAAAAAAAAAATTAATAATAATAATAATAATAACAAACAAAAGAAAAAAATCTCCCAAAAAAACAAGAGTCCAGGGCTGGATAGCTTTCCAGGGGAATTCTACCAAACATTTGCAGAAGAGTTAACATCTACTCTTTCAAGCTGTTCCAAAAACTAGAAATGGAAGGAAAACATCCAAACTCATTCTATAAGACCAGCATTATTACCTTGATTCCAAAAGCAGACAAAGACCTCACTAAAAAGGAGAACCACAGACCAATTTCCCTGACAAACATGGATGCAAAAATCTTCAACAAGATACTAGCGAACCGGATCCAATAATACATTAGAAAAATTATTCACCATGACCAAGTGGGATCTATATGTGGGATGCAGGGCTAGTTCAATATCTGCAAAACAATCAATGTGATACATTACATCAATTAAAGAAAGGACAAGAACCACATGATTCTCTCAAAAGATTCAGAGAAAGCATTAGACAAAATACAGCATTGTTTCTTGATAAAAACCTTCAAGAAAATAGGAATAGAAGGATCATATTTCAAGATCATAAAAGCCATGTATGAAAGACCCACTGCTAATATCATTCTCAATGGGGAAAAACTGAGAGCTTTCCCCCTGAGATCAGGAACACGACAGGGATGTCAACTCTCACCACTGTTATTCAACACAGTATTCAAAGTCTTAGCCTCAGCAATCAGACAACACAAAGGAATAAAAGGTATCCAAGTAGGCAAGGAGGAAGTCAAACATTCACTCTTTACAGATGACATGATACTCTCTATGGAAAACCCAAAAGATTCCACCAAAAAACAACCAGAACTGATCCATGAATTCAGTAAAGTCGCAGGACATAAAATCAATGCACAGAAATTGATTACATTTTGATACACCCCAAATGAAGCAACAGAAATAGAAATCAAGGAATTGATCCCATTTACAATTGCACCAAAATCTATAAAATACCTAGGAATAAACATAACCAAAGAGGTGAAAAATCTATACAGTGAAACTATAGAAAGCTTATAAAAGAAATTGAAGACACACCCACACACAAAAATGGGAAAATATTCCATGATCCTGGATAGGAAGAACAAATATTGTTAATATGTCAACACTACCCAAAGAAATCTACATATTCAATGCAGTTCCTGTCAAAATAACACCAGCATTCTTCACAGAGCTAGAACAAACAATCCTAAAATTTGTATGGAACCAGAAAAGACCTCGAATAGCTAGCCAAAGCAATCCTGAAACAGAAAAACAAAATTGGAGGCATCACAATCCCAGGCTTCAAGATGTATTACAAAGCTGTAATCATCAAGACAGTACGGTACTGGCACAAGAAAAAATACTCAGATCAATGGAACAGAAAAGAGAACCCAGGAATGGATCCACAAATGTATGGAGCACTGATCTTTGACAAAGCAGGAAAGAATATCCAATGGAATAAAGACAGTCCCTTAAGCAAATGTTGCTGGAAAAACTGAACAGTGACATGAAGAAGAATGAACCTGGACCACTTTCTTAAACCATACACAAAAATAAACTCGAAATGAGTGAAAGACCTGAATGTAAGACATGAGGCTATTAAAATCTGAAGAGAAAGCAGGCAAAAACCTCTTTTACCTCAGCCACAACAATTTTTTACTCAACATGTCTCTGGAGGCAAGGGAAACAAAAATAAAAGTGATCTATTGGGACTCATCAAAATAAAAAGGTTCTGCACAGCAAAGGAAACAATCAGCAAAACTGAAAGGTAACCGATGGAATGGGAGAAGGTTATTTGTAAACGACATATCAGATAAGTTAGTATCCAAAGTCTATAAAGAACTTATCAAACTCAACACCCAAAAAACAAATAATTCAGTAAAGAAATGGCCAAATGTCTTTTTCAAAGAAGACATCCAGATGGCTCACAGACGCATGAAAAAATGCTCAACATCATTCATCATCAGGGAACTACAAATCAAAACCTCACACCTGTCAGACTGAATGGCTAACATAAACAACTCAAGCAACAATAGATACTGGTGAGGACGTGGAGAAAGAGAATCTCTTTTGCATTGCAGGTGGGAATGCAAACTGGTGCAGCCACTCTGGAAAACAGTACGAAGGTTCCTCAAAAAATTTAAAATAGAACTACCCTATGACCCAACAATTGCACTAGCAGGTATTTATCCAAGGGACACAGGTGTGCTGTTTCAAAGGGGCACATGCACCCCGATGTTTATAGCAGCACAATTGACAATAGACAAAGTATGGAAAGAGCCCAAATGTCTATCAATGGATGAATGGATAAGAAGATGTGGTACACACACACACACACACACACACACACACACACACACACACACACAGTATTACTTGGCAATCAAAAAGAATGAATCTTGGCACTTGTAACTACGTGGATGGAACTAGAAAATATTATGCTAAGCAAAATTAGTCAGAGAAAGACAAATATCACATGACTTCACTCATGTGAGGAAAATTAAGATACAAAACAGATGAACATAAAGGAAGGGAAGCAAAAATAATATAAAAACAGGGAAGGGAATAAAATATAAGAGACTCTTAAATATAGAGAACAAACAGAGGGTTGCTTTGAGGGGTTTTGGGAGAGGGGATGGGCTAAATGGGTAAGGAACATTAAGGAATCTACTCCTGAAATCATTGTTGCACTATGTTGCACTGTTAGCACTATGCTAACTAAATTGAGATGTAAATTTAAAAATAAAATTTAAAAATAAAATAAATAAAAATAAACTGGTAATAGTAAATAAAGTACCTTCCTCAATTCTGTGAGCCATTCTAGCAAATTATCAAACCCGAAGAGGGGGTCATAGGAACCCTAGATTTACAGCTAATTGGTCAGAAATACCAGAGTTCCAGGTCTGGTGATTGGCATCTGAAGGAGGGAGCAGACCTGCTAGGTCTGTACTAATTCCAGGCACTTATCTCAGAATTGAACTGAAATTATAGGACATCTAGTTGGTGTCCAGAAAGTTGAAAGATTTGACTGATATAGGGAAAACACCCACACATTCTGTGTCAAAAGTGCTATGTTGTTTAAAACAAACTGACCCATTTCTACCATGCAAAATTTTTGTCAAAAAATGCATAATTAAAGAATAGTTCAAACCCAAAGCAATCTATAGATCCAATGCAATCCCTAGTAAAATACAAATAGTTATGGGGCACCTGTGCAGCTCAGTCAGTTAAGCATCTGACTTTGGCTCAGATCATTCTCTCACAGTTCATATGTTCGAGTCCTGTGTCAGGCTCTGCCTGCTTCGGATTATATCGCTCCCTTTCTTTCTCTGCCACTCCCCTGCTTGCACTCTCTCTCCCTCTCTCTCAAAAATAAACATTAAGAAATTTTAAAAAATGACCCAAGTATTTTTCATAGAGCTAGAATAAACAATATTAAATTTGTATGGCACCACAAAAGACCCCTGAATAGCCAAAGCAACCTTGTGAAAGAAGGACAAAGATGGAAGTCCCATATTTCAAGATAAACTACAAAAATATAATCATCAAAACAATGGAGTATTGGCATAAAAACAGACATATGGATCAATGGAACAGGACAGCCCCAAAAGAAACACACTTATATGGTCAATTAATTTATGACAAGAGGCACAAATACACAACAAGAGAGTAACAGCCTCTTTAATAAAACGGTGCTGGGAAAACTGGATAGGTACAGCTTTTGGCTACTTACCCAAAGAAAATGAAAACGTTAATTTGAAAAGATATATACACTCCTATAGTGACTGCAGCATTATTTATAATGGCCAAATTATGGAAGTAGCCCAAATATCTACTGATAGATGAATGGATACAAAAGATGTGGTTTGAGGGGGCTGGGTGGCTCGGTCAGGTAGGCATCCGGCTTCGGCTCAGGTCATAATCTCACAGTTCATGGGTTTGAGCCCCACGTCGGGCTCTGTGCTGACAGCTCAGAGCCTGGAGCCTGCTTCCAATTCTGTGTCTCCCTCTTTCTCTGCCCCAACCCCGCTCACATGGTCTCTCTCTCAAAAATAAACATAAAATTAAAAAAAAAAAAAAGATGTGGTTTGTGTATACACACAACAGACACACACACGGGACTTCTACTCAGCTATAAAAAAAGGTATGAGATGTTGCCATTTGCATCAACATGGATAGACCTAGGAGGTGTTATGCTAAGTGAAATAAGTCAGAGAAAGACAAATCTCATATGATTTCACTTAGATGTGGAATCTAAACAAAAAGCAAAAACAGACCCATAAATACAAAGAACTAATGGCTACCAGAGGGGAGCAGGGTGGGAAGATCAGCAAAATGGGTGAAGGGAAGTGGGAGATACAAGCTTCTAGCTACAGAATGAAAAAGTCACAGAGATAAAAGATGCAGCATAAGGAATATATCATTGGTATTGCTGCAGTATTGTATAGTGATTGGCGGCAGCTACACTTGTGTTGAGCATAGTATAATGTATAGAGAAGTTCAATCACTATGTTGTACACCAGAAACTAATGTAACATTGCATATCAACTATACTTCAATAAAACCTAATGATTCAAGAAATAAAATTTACATAGTAATATGAAAATTGAAAATATATATTAAGTGATATTTACAAATATATTTAATAACTCTCTTGACAACTGATGCCAAAAACTATTTATCTCTGGTGCCACTGATAGAAAAGCTTAGCAAAAACTAGCCTAGAGAAATGGCTCCAGATCAGAACATAAAAAACAGTTTATTAAAAATAATCTTAACAGGGGCTCCTGGGTGGCTCAGTTGGTTAAGAGTCTGACTTCAGCTCACATCATGATCTCATCGCTCATGAGTTCGAGCCCTGCATCCAGCTTTGTGCTGACAGCTCAGAGCCTGAAGCCTGCTTCTGATTCTAGATCTCCCTCTCTCTTTGCCCCTCTCGGGCTCACACTCTGTCTCTTTCTCTCAAAAATAAATAAACATTAAAAATTTTTACGAAAACCTTAACAAATATACTTTGTGGAATAACTATTTTTACTTGGTATAACTAAAAATAAACCACATAACTGGGAGGAAAGTAACAGAAAAAACCTCTATCCCTAAGGCAGGGGTAGAAAACATCATAGGCCTAGACCTTGAGATATCCCCTGCCACTGGGAAAAGGCAGAATCACTAAAAAGTGGGGATACGCTGTCACAGCTTTAAACTGAAACAAAAACATTAAACAGAATGCACCCCCCAAACTAGCACCCTCACCCACTTCCACCGCTGTGTTAGCAAACACTGAGGAATAAATAATATCAGTCTACAGCTGGGGAAGGAAGAGCATCCAGAGAGACTCTTTCTGAGGTACTGAAACAACAAGAAAATAAGATAAAAAGTTGAAAGTAGAGCAGACATTTGAAAAATCCTCTGGCAAATGAGACTCACCCTTAAAAAGGTAACCCTAGACTGGAATTTGAAGCCTACAGTGCTCTGTGGCTAAGTACAGCAATACAAAATACAGCTCACCAACAGACTAGACTAACTCAACTACTCATACTAAAGACCTAGCCAGGGATAAATACCATTTCCCCCAGTGTCTCCTGTCAAACATAAAACATTCATCTTCCAACCACAAATTGTAAGTTACATGAGGAAGCAAAGAAAAACACAGGAATAGTGAGTTCAATAAAGCTTTGGAATGATTCAGTAGTAAACGCAACAAAACAAAGTAACAGATTGTCCAAAATGAAACAGAAGGAAAAAAATGTATGGGAAGGAAGGAACAAAATAGAAAATTCAAGAGCTGTGGGATAATCAAATGATTTAACCCACATGCAGTTGTAATCCTAGAAGTAAAAGAGAATGGAGAAGAAATGTCCAAAGACATAAATGCTGAGAATTTTCCAAAACTAATAAAGACACAAAACCATAGGACAGAAGTTGTTCAGAGAACACGCAGGATAAATTATACCTCTAACCCTACCCCTAAACCAACTAGACAAAACTTATTCAAACTACTCAAAACCAAAGATAAAAAGAAAATGTTTAGGGCACCCAGAGGAAAAAAGATGTACTACATTGAGAGAAACATTTCTCACTGAAACTATGTAAGCCAGAAGACAGTCAAGTGACAAGATTACAAAACCAAGAAGAAAAAACTGAGAACACTATGCTCAGAGAAAATATCTTTCAAAAAAAAAGGTCAAATAGACTTTTTCAAGAAAATGAAAAGAAATAAGTCATTACCAACAAACCTGCACCACATAAAAGAGGGGAAAGTATTTTAGGCTGAAGGAAATATAAAACCAAACCAGACACATGTATCTATACAAAGGAAAAAGAGTAGGGAATGGCATAAATGAAGGTACACAGAAAATATAGTTGTACTCTTATTTTTAATTGCTCTAAAAGATAATTTGCTGTGTAAAGGAAAAACAGTAAAAGTTTACTGTGTTTATAGCATATATAAAATGAATACACATGACAAGCACAGAAGATGGGAGAAAGGAACCGGATACACACTGTTGTACACTACAGACAAAATGCTATCGTGTATCTCAATCTTTATATTGCCAGTTAGCCCAACATAAACTCCATTAATAAATTATTTTTATAATAATAAAAACAACAGCCAACATTTAAATGCTGGAACATACTGGTTACCTCACTTCCAAAATATAAGAACACTAATAACCTTCCTTAAATCACCAAGTTCAAAAGTTCATCTGACAGATGAGGAAAAGGGGCCCAAGAAAATCACCATATTTCCTGAATTCTAAGGCATATATGTATTTTCCAGCTTTTTAATGTTCCAGAAATCATGATGCATCCAACACATCTAATGTGTAATACCTTTTCTCGTCCCCCTAAAATTATATCTAAAACAATGATTATACTACAACTGACAATGCTTTAACATTTATGAAATACGAAGTGCCATGCTCATTACCTCAGCTTTGTTGTTAGGATTGCTGAGAGGGGGTGTGCAAAGGATAGCAAGGATATCTTGACGCTACTTAAAAAAAAAAGCACATAAGTGTTTGTTATTATTGTAACTGGATACAAGATCTTTATTTAAAAATAAAGAATAGAAAAGAGGGGGCAAGATGGCAGAGAAGTAGGGAGCTCCGTAATTTTTGCCCGCCCTTATCTTCAAACTAAGGACTGAAGCCACAATACTCTGATCTGCAAGACTGGGAGGAAAACACACGGAGTCTACAAAGAAGACAGCCTGATAGGTACCTAAGGGTGTGCCAACTGGGGAAATAAGAAACGGGCTGGGGCTGGGGGGAGGGTATCAGAGTGGAGGGAACCCCCCTACCCCCAGTGCAGAGTCCCAGAGAACGCTCAGAGCCAGAGAGAGTACTCAGCACCAGAGACAGCGCTCAGAACTGGGGAGAGCGCAAAGAGCCGCTGAGAGATGAGGGGAAGAGGAGGAGAGGCTGAAAACGCTCATAGAGCTGTCTCTAGAGAAGAAGAAGAAAACCTGGCCTGGGATGGACAGGGATATAACCGCTGGGCAGAGGGAGAGAAATCCGTCCCCTGTAGCTGGTGGGCTTCCCTTGGCCTTGACACATAGATTCCAGGCAGAGCCAGGAGAAAACTGCTACCAGACTCCCCCAACTCAATCCTGGCTAGGAAGCCACCTGGCTACAGGAGTACATCTCCTCTTGGGTGGCAGCAATAAAGTGCGTGGACTAGGATTTGGAAATGAGGTGGGGTTTGGGAAATACAACTTGGCCCACCCGTGGCACAGGGAGATGGGACCCAAAAGAGTGGCTTGCAACGCTTGGTTCTAGAAGGGCTCAGGGCACCGCCATTTTTCTCCCCACAACCACTAAGGCAGGGCCTAAGGGAGCAGCCAGCAGGACCTGCAGTGGAGGCAAGACCAACCTATACCAAACCATGCTCTTCTGTGCTGGAGAGCAGCCTTTCTCTCTTTTTCCTTTTCTCTTCCCACCCACCCGCCCCCTACCACCCCAGCTTGGGAAAGACCAACATTGATGCACTGACATGATTAGATCAATTCTTGCTAATGAGAATATTTTCCATTATCTCATTCTTAGCTCTCCCCTCTGCTGGTTTTGTGCGTTTATACTGTCCTTTGTCTTTTGTTCTTTCCCCCTCTCCCCTTTTTCTTTTCTTCTTTTCTTTTCTTTCCCCTTTTGGTTTTCTTGTTTGTTTGATTTGTCTGTACATCTGCATGCTTTTGTTCCCTATGTGTTTGTCTGTTTTCCTTTTCGGGGCTCCCTCAAGAAACAAGCCAAAAGCACACATGGTAGAGAGTCCCAAATATCACTGAGTAGGGAAATAAAATAACCAAAGGCACAACAAGAGAAACCGAGAGACACCATTAAAAGACAACGTCCTGAACAGACAGGCCCTGGACAGTCAACAAGTCTCCTTTAATATAGCAATACTAACAGGTGCACAGTGCACAACGAGCTTTTAAAACTGACGAGATAGAAAGCTAGCCAAAATGGTGAAACAGACGAACTCCCCTCTAAACAAATTCCAGGAAGAAGACACAGCCACAGAATTGCTCAAAACAAATATAAGCAACATAACTGAGCAACAATTTAGAAAAATAGTCATAAAGTTAATCACTGGGCTTGAAAAAAGCATAAAGTCATCAGAGAAGCTATTGATACAAAGAGTAGGGAATTCAAAATAGATATGATGTGTTAAAAATGCTATAAATGAGGTGCATAATAAAATGGAGGCTGCCACTGCACATATTGAAGAGCAGAGAGGAGAATAGGTGAATTAGAAGACAAAATTATAGGAAAAGAGGAAGGTGAGAAAGAGAGAAATTGATCCAGGAGCACAAAAGGAGATGTTGAGACCTGAGTGATACAATCAAAGGGAACAATATCCATATCATAGGAATTCCTGAAGAAGAAGAAAGAGAAAAAGCTCCTGAAGAGGTGCTTGATCAAATTATAGCCAAGAACTTCCCCAATTTGGGGGAAGGAAATAGACATTGAAATCCAAGAGGCACAGAGAATTCCCCTCAAAAGTAACTTGAATTGACCTTTGGCATGACATATCATAGTGAAACTGGCAAAATATAAGGATAAAGAGAGAATTCTGAAAGCAACTAGGGATAAAAGGGCCCTAACACACAAAGGGAAACCTATCAGAGTGGCTACATACCTATCTACTAAAATTTGGCAGGCCAGAAAGGAATGGCAGGAAATCTTCACCGTGATAAACAGAAAAAAATGCAGCCAAGAATCCTTTATCCGGCAAGCCATTCAAAATAGGAGAGATAAAGGTTTTCCCAAATAAACAAAAATTGAGAGAAGTCATCACCACCAAACCAGCCCTACAAGAAATCCTAAAGGGGACTCTATGAAGAAAATTTTGCAAGGAACACAAACTACCAGAGATACCACTACAAGCATGAACCTACAGAGAACACAATGACTCTAAACTCATATCGTTCAATAACACTGAATGTAAATGGACTAAATGTTCAATCAAAAGACACAGGGTAGCAGAATGGATAAAAAAAACAAAATCCATCTATTTCTTGTCTTCAAGAGACGCATATTAGAACTGAGGAAACCTTCAGATTGAAAGTAAAGAGATGAAGAAATATCTATCATGCAATTGGAAGTCAAAAAAAAAGCCAAGGTCGCCATATGTATTATTGGACAAACTGTACTTTAAAGCACAGGCAGTAACAAGAGATAAAGAAGGGCATTATATAATAATTACAGAGTCTATCCATCTGGAACAGCTAACAATGATAAACATCTATGCACCGAATTCGGTAGCACCCAAATACATAAACAATTAGTCACAAACAGAAACAATCTTATTGATAAGAATGTGCTAATTGCAAGCAATTTTAACACTCCACTTATAGCAATGGATAGATCAACTAGACAGAAAATCACTAAAGAAACAATGGACTTGAACAACACATTGAAACAGATGGAACTGATAGATATATTTAGAACTCTACATCCTGAGGCCAGGGAATCCACTTTCTTTTAAAGTGCGCATGGCACATTCTCCCAAGTTAGATCACATACTGGGTGATAAAGCAGCCGTCCTTAAATACAAGCAAACTGAGATCATACCATGCACACTTTCAGATCACAATGCTATGAAACTTGAAATCAATCACAAGAAAAAGTCTGGAAAACGTCCAAAAATATGAAGGTTAAAAAACACCCTTCTAAAGAATGACTAGGCCAATCAGGCAATTAGAGAAGAAATGGGAAAATATATGGAAACAAATGAAAATGAAAATACAACAATCCAAACTCTCTTGAGACACAGCAAAGGCAGTCCTAAGAGGAAAGTATATTGCAATCCAGGCCTGTTTCAAGAAACTAGAAAAAGCGCAAAATTCAAACAAAATCTAACAGAGCACCTAAAGGAACTAGAAGGGGAGCAGCAAGAACACTCCAAAACTAGCAGAAGAAGAGAAATAATAAAGATCAGGGGAGAAATAAACAATATAAAATCCAACTAATAAAAAATAAAAAGAGTTGAACAGATCAATGAAACCAAGAGTGGTTTTTTGAAAAAATAAACAAAATTGATAAACCTCCAGGCAGACTCCTCAGAAAGAAAAGAGAGAGCACCCAAATAGACAAAATCATGAATGAAAATGGATCTATTACAACCAATCCCTCAGAAATACAAGCAATCATCAGGGAATACTATGTAAAATTATATGCCAACAAACTGGAAAATCTAGAAGAAATGGACAAATTCCTAAATACCCATGCACTACCAAAATTCAAACGGGAAGAGATAGAAAATCTGACCAGACCTATAACCAGTGAAGAAATAGAATCAGTTGCCAAAAATCTCCTAACGAAAAAGAGCCCAGGGCCAGATGGCTTCCCAGGGATATTCTACCAGACATTTTTTTTTAATTTTTTAAATGTTTTATTCATTTGTGAGAGAGAGAGAGCGCGCGCGAGAGAGCAAGCATAAGCAGAGGAGGGTCAAAGAGAGAGGGAGACAAATAGAATCTGAAGACAGGCTCCAGGTTCTGAGCTAGCTATCAGCACAGAGCCTGTTGTGGGGCTTGATCTCACAAACCATGAGATCATGAACTGAGCCAGTTGGATGCTTAACTGACTGAGCCACCCAGGTGCCCCAACTACCAGACATTTAAAGCAGAGTTAATACCCATTCTTCTCAAGCTATTCCAAAAAAACAGAAATAGAAGGATAACTTCCAAACTCATTCTACTAAGCAAGCATCACTTTGATTCCCAAACCAGACAGAGACCCCCCCAAAAAAGAGAACTACAGGCCAATATCCTTAATGAATACTGATGCAAAAATACTCAACAAGATACTAACAAATCAAATTCAACACCATATAAAAAGGATTATCCATCATGGTCAAGTGGGATTAATTCCTGGGTTACACTGCTGGTCAATATTCACAAATCCATCAATGTGGTACATCACGTTAACAAAAGAAAACCATATGATCCTGTCAATAGATGCAGAAAAAGCATTTGACAAAATACAGCACCCTTTTTAATAAAAATCTTCGAGACAGTTGGGATAGAAGGAACTTATTTAAACATCATAAAAGCCATTTATGAAAAGCCCACAGCTAAAATCATCCTCAATGGGGAAAAACTGAGAGCTTTCCCCCTGAGATCAGGACCACAAGAGAGGTGTCCACACTCACCACTGTTGTTTAACATAGTGCTGGAAGTACTAGCATCAGCAATCAGACAACAAAGGGAAATAAAAGGCATCAGAATTACAAAGATGAAGTCAAACATTCACTTTTCGCAGATGACATGATACTGTACATGGAAAACCCGACCGACTCCACCAGAAGCCTTCTAGAACTGATTCATGAATTCAGCAAAGTCGCAGGGTACAAAATCAATGTACAGAAATTGGTTGCATTTTTATACACCAATAATGAAGCAATAGAAAAAGAAAACAAGAAAATGATCCCATTCACTATTGCATGAAAAACCATAAAATACCTAGGAATAAACCTAATCAAAGATGTAAAAGACCTGTATGATGAAAACTATAGAAAACTATGAAAGAAATTGAAGAACACACCAAGCAATGGAAAAACATTGCATGCTCATGGACTGAAAGAATAAACATTGTTAAAGTATCATTATTACCCAAAGCAATCTACACATTCAGTGCAATCCTAATCAAAATTGCACCACCATTCTTTGCAAAGCTAGAACAGACTATCCTAAAATTTGTATGGAACCACAAAAGACCCCGAATAGCCAAAGTAATATTGAAGAAGAAAACCAAAATGGGAGGCATCACAATCCCAGATTTTAGCCTCTACTACAAAGCTGTCATCGTCAAGACAGTATGGTATTGGCATAAAAACAGACACATGGACCAATGGAATAGAATAGAGAACCCAGAACTGGACCCACAAATGTATGGCCAATTAATCTTTGACAAAGCGGGAAAGAGTGTCCAATGGAAAAAAGACAGCCTCTTTAACAGGTGGTGCTGGGAGAACTTGACAGCAGTGTGCAAAAGAATGAAACTAGACCACTTTCTTACTCCATACACAAAAATAAACTCAAAATAGATGAAGGACCTGAATGCAAGACAGGAAACTATCAAAAACTTAGAAGAGAAAGCAGGAAACAGCCTCCTTGACCTCAACAGCAGCAATTTCCTACTTGACACATCCCCAAAGGCAAGGGAATCAAGAACCAAAATGAACTATTGGGACCTCATCAGGATAAAAAGCTCTGCACTGCAACAGAAACAATCAAGAAAACTAATAGGCAACCGACAGAATGGGAAAAGATAGTTGGAAATGACATATCCAGCTATGGGCTAGTATCCAAAATCTACAAGGAACTCATCAAACTCCACACCCAAAAAACAAATAGTCCAGTGACATGGTCAGAAGACAATTATAGACACTTTTCCAAAGAGGACATCCAGATGGCCAACAGACACATGAAATGATGCCCAGCATCACTCATCAACAGGGAAATCAAATCAAAACCACACTGAGATACCACCTCACACCAGTCAGAGTGGCTAAAATGAACAAGTCAAGAGACTATAGATGCTGGCGAGGATGTGGAGAAACTGGCACCCTCCTACACTGTTGGTGAGAATGTAAACTGGTGCAGCCGCTCTGGAAAACAGTGTGGAGGTTCCTCAAAAAACTATCAATAGAACGCCCCTATGACCCAGCAATAGCACTGCTAGGGATTTACCCAAGGGATACAGAAGTGCTGATGCATAGGGGCACATGTACCCCAATGTTCATAGCGGCACTTTCTACACTAGTCAAATCATGGAAAGAGCCTAAATGTCCATCACCTGATGAATGGATCAAAAGATGTGGTTTGGGGCACCTGGGTGGCTCAGTCGGTTAAGTGTCCAGTTTCGGCTCAGGTCATGATCTCACGGTTCGTGGGTTCGAGCCCCACATCAGGCTCTGTGCTGACAGCTATCTCAGAGCCTGGAGCCTGCTTCAGATTCTGTATCTCCCTCTCTCTCTCTGATCCTCCTCTGCTCACACTGTCTCGCAAAAATTAAAAAAAAAAAAAAAAAAGATGTGGTTTATATACACAATGGGATACTACACGGCAATGAGAAAGAATGAAATCTGGCCATTCGTAACAACGTAGATGGACCTCAAGGGTGTCATGCTAAGCGAAATAAGTTAGGCAGAGAAGGACAGATACCATATGTTTTCATTCATAGGTCTAATAGGAGAAACTTAACAGAGGACCATGGGGAAGGAAAAGGGGGAAGAAGAGGAAGAGGGAGGGAGGCAAATCATAAGAGACTCTTGAATACTGAAAACAAACTGAGGGCTGAAGGGGGAGGGGGAAAAGGAAAGGGGGGAGGTCATGGAGGAGGGCACTTGTGGGGAAGAGCACTGGGTATTATATGGAAACCACCTTGATAATAAACTAAAAAATAAAATAAAATATAAAAATGAAGAATAAAAAACATTTCTTAAATATTTGGTAGCTATGAATATCGAGACTGAGACTTAGCATACTGTTCTACTAATGTGGCATAAAAGTGGCATAAAGTTGATACTTGTGGTAATGATCTCCCTAACCTCCTTTCAGACAATGATATTATCACAGTAAATAATGAGTTCAAAAGAGAGGGAAATGAATCTGCATTTTAAAAGAGAAAGACTTATTCTATAACATACCAAGAACTCTTAGCATATAGTCAAAATATTTAAAAAAAAAAAAAAAAGGCCGAGGTACATAGGTCTCAAGAGTTAAAGAAAGGTTGTGCCATGTTTCAACTGCTACAATATGCCCTGATCATTCTCCTTTCACTGTCTTTTGGTATAAGTTACAAGGATATTCCATTAGAACTTGGGGAAAGTAGTAAGTGATGCAAACTGTTTCATATCATGGCATTTCAAGTGACAGAGACTTGGGTTTGAAGCCAGGCTTTATTAATTTATTGGCTCTATGATCCTAGGCAAATCACTTAACTTCTTCAGCCTTCGTCCCATCCCATTCCATATACGTGGAGACAATATGTCATATGTCTTCTCCAGGACTCAGGCTGAAGGGAGGCTCCTGTGTGCAAATGCTATTCTCAGGGCAGAAGACAGAAAGCAGATCTTGACTCCTTTTTGTTAATAAGTAAGAATTAATTCATGATCAGTGACTTCATGACTTTTTCCTGAGTAAACTCTACTAGAGATCTGACTAACAGTCAATAGGACCAAATAAGTATTTTTAATTTTTGTTTCATTTTACATAATTTTCATGAGGATCAATACTTTTTTGTTTAAACTTTTAATGAAGATCTGATTCATCAATTAGTTTTACTCCCTATCAAAATTTTTCTATGTGATCTTTTGAAGATGTCATTTCTTTCAAAACTAGTTTTCTTATTAACAGCAGATCTAAATTTGTTGATGAAGAATTCATTTTTCTGGAAATGCTTAGACAAAAACAAACGTATTCTGTGCTTAACAAAAAAGCTCCTATACAGTATATTCTTAATTTGATATGTAAATATTTTATTACATAGCTCCACAAAATATTTTAAAAATATAAGCATACTAGCATTACTACACTAAAACAAAACAAAACATGGCTTCCCCCAAATTCTTATGTGGAAACCCAGTGGGAGGTGAGACACTTTAGGGGTGATTAGGTCGAGAGGGTAGAGCCCTCATGAATGAGATTGCTTGCCCTTACAAAAAAGGCCTGAGAGAGCTCCCTGAAGACATAGGAAAAGTCAGTTATCTAATGAAGCACGAAGCCAGCCCTCACCAGACATTATATGTGTGAGTATCTTAATCTTGGACTTTCCAGACTCCAGAACTGTGACAAATAAATTTCTGTTGTTTATAAGCCATTCAGAATATGGTACTATATTACAGCCCAAACAGATGGTGACAAAAACTAACAAAAATTCCTTTGTATCATCAAATATTTAGTCAGTATCCAAGTTTCTCCAAATGTCTCATAACTTTTTTGTAACTTGTTTGTTCAAATTAGGATCTAAAACATACAATAATTGGTTGCTAGATTCTTAAGTCTCTTAATATCTACATTTTCTTTCTCTGTTTTTCCTTCCAATTTATTTGAAGAAACCAAGATGCTGGTCTTGAGTAGTTTCCAAAGTCTGCATTTTGACGATTATATATCCTGTCCTCTGTATTTCCTGTGCAATTGTCTTCAATTCCAGAGAACTGATCAAATGTAAATGTTATTTTTTGGCAAAGACCATCTCCCAGTTGGTGCACTGTATCTCCATCAGGAGGCACATAATGGCTGCTCATCTCTCTTTTTGTGGTATTAGTAGCAATTGATGGTCATTGCCTAGATTCACAAATTCATTAAAGGTTTAAAAATGCTGGTAAATATAATTCTACCATTCTTTTGTTAATTGGCTAAATCCTTCCTTCCTTCCTCCCTCCCACCCTCCTTCCCTCCCTTCCTTCCTGTATTTATTTATTTTTTGAGAGCGAGAGAGACAGAGAGAGCAGGGAAGGGGCAGAAAGAGAGGAAGACAGAATCCATAGCAGGCTCCAGACTCTGAGCTGTCAGCACAGAGCCTGAGGCAGGGCTTGAATGCAGGAACAGCAAGATCATGACCTGGGCTGAAGTCCCACACAACCACTGAGCCACTCAGATGCCCCTAGAATGCTTCTATAGTGAGGAAACTCCCCTAATGGACTATTTGGCCATTCAGATACATACATACATACATACATACACACATACACACATACTTTTTTGTTTGTTTGTTTTGAGAGAGAGAGAGAGAGCAAGAGCAAGCACAAGCAGGGGAGGGACAGGGAGCAAGGGAGTGAGAGGATCCAGAGCAAGCTCTACGCTGTCAGCACAGAGCCCAATCCGGGGCTTGAACCCACAAATCGTGAGATCATGACCTCAGTTGAAATCATGAGTCAGATGCCTAACCAACTGAGCTACCCAAGTGCTCCACTGAGATATATTTTATATAGAAGAGCCAAGGTGGCCAAATAGTTGATTAGAGGTGCTATGGGTGTTTATTGCTTGAATATTAGTGATCGTTTCTCAGATTTTTCCATGGACAGTGCTAGAAAACAATCATGAATTTATACTTATATTCCCACATATAGACAATCTTTTCCTTCTCATCTCAACTATGTTCATTGCTACATTTTTATATGAATTAAATGTTTCAACATGAATAAGGTTTCAATGTCCTTCCTAGAGGGCATTCTGAACTAAGGTAACATGGAGGTGGGATAATGAGAAAAAGAGTAATTCCAAGGATATCTTTTAAAGGGGAATTTAAGAATATAAAGCATAAAAATACTAAGCCTAGATATTTGTAGAAGAGACTTCTGATGCTCTCATAAATCTAATTCCCCTTTCTTTGGGGGCATAAGGCAAGGAGACATTTCCTCCTGCTCCTTGCAATTGAAAAGGGCTATTAGTGGCCAAAGGGTTAATGACAGGATGACATACACCACTTCTGGGCTAAGTACCTAACAGCAGGAAAGAGACTCCTCCCTAGCATGGCCACCTCAACCTTGGTGATTTATGGGAGCTCTTTCTGATATACAATACGAATACCATAAGAATTGACACTGCCTGGAAAGTTAGACCAACACACAAAGCAGTTGTCATGGATAATCACCTAACTCCATCAACAGAATTTTTATGAGTGAAAAATAACCTTGTGTTATCTCAAGCTACTATTTTGGGGGAAGCATCTGTTATAAAAGCATAACCTCATCTATATTGACTTGCAGAATTAAAAAAGAAAAGGGTACAAAATATATGTATATTTACTTTTAGTGTATACACACACACACACACACACACACTCTCTCTCTCTCTCTCCCAAAGACCATGATTCCACCATCCTATATGCCTAAAAATTATTATCTTTAGGTAACTGATGACAAATATATACATAACATGAATACACAAAATGAGTTAAACAGTATGTTGTTAAGGTTCGAAGAATAATTCAAGTTACACAATAAGACCCACAGTACTTAATCTATGAAAAAAAACCCCAGTACTCATTTGCATAAAACATACTTAACACCCATAAAATTTCAAATATTGCTATTCAAATGCAAGCTCTCATTCTACATATATTTATACTAAAAAGATTTTTCCTTTTACAGATAAAAATCATTTCTGTCTACACTACTGTCTTTGCAGAGTCTATTATTACAAAAAGTTTTTTTTCAAATGCATTTCATTATACTAATCAAATTTTCCTTTTCTATAATTTCTATACCAAAATATCATTCAGATAGTCAGACTTAGCTACAAAAAATAATAAATGCCTTTGAAATTCTGAATAAGATACAAGTGCATAAAGTAAATTCCATAAAAAAAAAGAACAAATACTAACTAAGGAAACAACTACCAGGAATTGGGAAGCTGAATAGTACCCAAGGCTCATATGGAGTTGACCAGTCAGAAGCAAGACCTCAATTAACATCCAGTGCTTTTTAGAAGAGACCCCAAAAGAATCAATCCTTACTATTAGAGCTGTTAAACAAGATTTAGAGCAAAGACTACTTTAAAACAAGTCTCAGAAGGATTAGACTAATCTGCAATTAATTTTACCATATGCTAGAATAATAAGAGTGGAAGCATTCTTTAAATGAACACAACAAAATTCAAGTACTCAAGACACAAAGTTTATAATATCCAGCAGATATAAACAATTACTAGACATAAGAAGAAAAAGGAAAATGTAACCAATCAACAGAAAAACGGGCAAAACAATGAGAGATAATAAAAACTGGTATACAAGAAGTCTGAAAATAACTATTAAATAAGCTTAAAGATTTAAATGAAGACATGAATATGAAAACTGAAATTATATTTTAAAAGAAAAAATGTAATTTTTAGAGTGAAGAAAATAACAATACCTGAAAAAGTTTACTGTAGAGCTTTAACAGCATATTTAACCCTGGCAAATAAAAAATCAGTGATCCTGAAGACAGGACAATAACTATCCAAACTGAAGTACAGCGAGAAAAAAAGGCTACAAATGGGGGGTGGGCAGGAGACAGAAAGTAAATAAAGAGAGGCAATCAGAGTCCCAATAATATGAAAAATTACCATTTTTGCATACATATAATAGGAGGCCAAGAAAAAGGAAGACATATTTGAAAGACCGTGGCAAAATATCTCTGTTTGGATTACAGATTCAAGACCTTCATACAAGATAAACATAGAAAACCAAGGGGTACCTGGGTGGCTAAGTCAGTTGAGCACCAACTTCAGCTCAGGTCATGATCTCATGGTTTGTGAGTTCAAGCCCCATGTCAAAGCCTGGAGCTTGCTTTGGATTCTGTGTCCTCCTCTCTCTCTCTCCCCCCATCCCCCACTCATATTCTGTCTTTCTCTCTCAAAAATAAATAAGCATTAAAAAAACAACAATAAACTATATCAAATTCTTAAGAAAACAGTTTAAATCTTGAAAGCACTGAGGGAAAAAAGGACATATTACATAGCAAAACAAAAATAAAAATTATCACTGACTTCTAATCAGAAACAATGCAAGCCAGAAGACAATAAAAGGAATCCATCTGAAGTGCTGAAAGGAAGAATAAAAACTTCTGCACATTGCCTAGGATTCCGTATTCAACAACAGAAAGACAAACAACCCAATTAACAATGAGCAAATGAAAAACAAAAACCAAAAAGTAGGAGACTATAAACCAGAAAAAAAAAAATGGGCAAATGACTAAACAGACATTTCTCCAATTAAGATATACAAATGACCAATAAGCACATGAAAAGAGCCTCAACATCTTAGTCATTAGGAAAATGAAAACCAAATGAACAAAACTATCTTTTAATCACTAAATATATCAATTCTTACATTTTTCTATTACTTTGAAAAAGGGCTCAAATCTTTATAAAACTGATTTTTTTAATACACCTTTCTAAGAGATCACATATGAGAAACAGACCAACTCTTCCATATTCCTAACCCAGTTAGTCGAGAAGTTACCAAAAAAAAATTAGTCTATATTATGACAAAGATCATGTTCTAGAAACTTTAAATAGTACACTAATCAAATTAACCAGTAAGAAAGAATGTAAATGTATGGTTACTTTATTTAGAGAAGTATTTAACAAGATCTCATATTATATTTTAGATATTATGGTAGACTATGGACTGAATAATTATAGTTAGGCCCATGCAGATATGGTTGAATAATTAAAAACACAAAGAATATTGATTAAATAATTCCATATCTTTCTTGGAAAAAAGGTTTTAAATAAGTTCTAACTGGATTCTATTTTTATTATAACTATTAAACATCTTTTTATCAGTGATTTGGATTTGTCACAAAGGCATATGTATTAATTTTGGAAATGACAAAAGTGGGAGGAATGGCTAATAAAATAGGTAACATATAGAATCAAATTAATCTTACTAGGGTTCGAGGCTAAAGGCAACAAGATTAAATGTATTTAAATTAGCTTCTTTAAAACTCAGTACATATAAAGATAGAAAAGTAAGATTAAACTTGAAAATTTTAGCTAACAAAGCTTTGACCTTTTTGCTTAAGTTAATATAATTTTATGGTGTATGGTAGTGATTAAAGAATTAAATATTCTCCTACTGTTTACTAATCTAATTCCATCCTGAGAACAGCATGGGATTAACCAGTATGCATATTAACTATGGTTAAGAAGCAGCAGGGGAAACGGATTTGTTCACATACCTAGAAGGGAAGGTCCATTTTCCTAATTCAAGTAGCTGAATTCCATCCCTATGAGGTAGATTTCCAATGGGGATTTCTAGTAGCACAAACTCTGGGATCATGACATTGTGCCAAAATCCCCAGTGGCTTCTAGTTCCACTCCCATCTCTAAAGCCAGAGAATGAGGCTGGGATTAGGTTGGGGGAATATAGCTAACTGTTTCAATGCTCCCAAATTTAAATGGGGTAGAACCAAAAGAATTTTTTTTTCATTGAATTCATGATATCCTACATCTTCAAGTTGATTTGCCACATCAGTTTACAACATTAAACAATTAGCAAGATAAAAACTTTAAATCTTTAAGAGAAATGTTAAACAGAAGGATGTTGTGAGTGAAAACCTATCACTTTTTTAATGTTTATTTATGTACTTTGGGAGACAGAGACAGTGCAAGTGGGGGGAGGAGTATAGAGAGAGAAGGAGAGAGAGAAATCTAAGCAGGTTCCACGCTGCCAGTGCAGAGCCTGATGTGGGGCTTGAACTCACCAAACTGTGAGATCATGACCTGAACTGAAACCAAGAGTCAGACACTTAACTAACTGAGCCCTTGACAAACCTACCACTTTTAAAAGTTATTACTTACAATGAGATATTATTGAACCATAAAAAGAAATGAAGTTCTAACGCATGCTACAACATGGATGAATCTTGAAAACATTATGTAAAAAGTGATATAAACCACACACAAAAAAACAAGTATTGTATGCTTCCATTTACATGAAATATTTATAATAAGCAAATTCATACAGGCAGAAAGTGGACTGTGGAGCGGGGGGTTGTACATTATTGCTTAATGGGTACAGAGTTCCTGTAAACCTAGATTTGGATACTCGGGCTTGAATCTTGGATCTACGCATTAGCTTTTAATACTTAGATAAGTAAACTAACCTCCTTAAGCCTCAGTATTTTTTCCTCATTCATAAAATGGTAATAATATCAGTACTTGCATCATGAGAAAAGTCATAACTTAAACAAGATGTCAGATAAAAATTAGTGAATTCACTAGGCAAACAGAAACTTAAGGAAGTGTTCAAAGTTAACATCCCCAATAATAGGAGAAACCAGCTACATGTGGTTGTTCAAAGTACTGAATGATATGTTTACAAAGTAGCTAATAAAGTAACAAGCATATAATATTAATAAACAACAACCTAAGTTCTTCATAGTTATATAGCTTCTCTGAAGGAAAGGTTTGTTTAGTTCAAATACACAAGTTGCTTTTATCTGTACTTTGTGTAATATTTGCAAACTGTTATTACATATAACTATGTTATTGCCAGTTTGGGGTTCTCAAGCTGAAATTATCCATGAGGATGAAACAAATGATCCATTATAGCATGATGCTCTCAAATGACCTAACAAATAGACTAATGACAGTTAAATAGTTCAGGTAGTATCTCTTTGGAGTGTAAGTGTATTAGATTATTATCTTTCAAAATAAATAGGCTAGTAAGAGCTTAATGTGGCTCTCAAGGATTAATGAAAAAATAATCCTAACCTTATGAGGAAAAAAAAGAGACAATAAAAAATAGGTAATAAGGGCTATTTTTCAGTCCAAAAACTTTTCAAAACACAGCTTTGAAAATATTAGTACAATTAAGCTCCTGATCCTTTTCCAGGCTTGTCTAGACAAAGGAAAGGATCCTCAAACAATCCTGCTTGAAGGACTCCAATTCTCAGGAAAACAAGAGTACCATAAACCAAACCTGATCATTACTAGAAACCAAAAGAACTTCGCTGGGGAAAAAACTAATAAATGGACAGCAACAAACCATATTGTACATGGGTTCAATGCTGTGACAACAAAAAGTCTATAACACCAGAAAATTCAAAGATTATCAAACTATCAAGCTTTGATAACTTCCACCAACTGTTCAGTATCTTGACTATGGTGGTGGACACACAAACCCCCACAGTTACAGAATTATACAGAACTGAGTACATGTACACACACACACAAACACACACACAGGGAAAGCAGTTTAAGATCAGTGGCTACATTGTATTAGTGTCAATATCTAGTTGTGATATGCATTTTACAAGACAGACAGAGATAGTGAGCCAGGGAGGAGCAGAGAGAGAGAGGGAGAGGAAGAAAGAGAATCCCAAGCAGGTTCCACGCAATCAGTGCAGAGTCTGACGCAGGGCTCGAACTCATGAACTGTGAGATCATGACATGAGCCAAAACCAAGAGTCGGATGCTTAACTGACTGAGCCACCCAGGTGCCCCTAGCCCAGTTATATGCATTTTTAAAATATATTAAATATATTTATATTTTTTATATTAAATGTATTCTAAATATTTCCTCCTACTACTAGGTTTAATAGCTAATTTTTCTCCTAAAAGAACAATGACCAAGGAACAAAATTCCACAAAGACCGACACATACAGAAATTAAACATTTCAAAACAATAAACAACATAACAGTTTTCCAGTTAAAATGAGGAAATACAAACTATTCATAAAGCCAGATAAGTAATTAAAAATTACCTCCACATAATATTTATTGTGCATCTTTCATGCCAGGTATCAAATGGGGTAAGAGAGATAAAGTGGAAAGAAGTAAACAACTTAGTCTTTTTTGGCACTAACATTTTGTAGAACATTAATTGAAAAAACATATATACACAGGGATGCCTGGGTGGCTCAGTTGGTTGAGCACCCGACTCTTGATTTTGGCTCAGGTCATGATCCCAGCCCCGCATCAGGCTCTGCCCTGATTGTGTGGAGCCTGCTTGGGATTCTCTCTCTCCCTCCCTCCCTCTCTCTCTCTCTCTCTCTCTCTCTCTCTCCCTGATTCTTATTCTCTTTCTCTCTCTCTGTCTGTCTCTCTCCCCCTCTGCCTCACTCTCTCCCCTGCTCATATTTTATCCTTCTAAAATAAAATTTCTTTAAGTTTTAGAGATAAAAATAGATATATCCATCTTCCTTTACATGTGCTTAATCTGCTTCCTTTCTCCAGATCTTCCTCATCTTATTAAGTGTCCAGGTTTTTGTTTTTAATTTTTTTAATGTTTATTTATTTTCAAGAGAGAGAGAGCGGGCAGGGGAGGGGCAGAGATGAGACACAGAATCCAAAGCAGTTCCAGGCTCTAAGCTGCCAGCACAGAGCCCAACACAGGGCTTAAACCCAAACTGTGAGATCATGACCTAAGCCAAAGTCGGATGCTTAATGACTGAGCCAATCAGGTGCCCCAATAAGTGTCTAGTTTTAAAGGAAGACTTATTTTCTTAGGTTTTTAGAAGCCCTCTCAGATATAAATACATCTGATTTAGTGGTATATCACTCCTATTTCATAAGTGCAAAAACTGCAGTAAACAAGTTTCTCCTGTAAACTACCTTCACAGTCAAAAACTGTCTCAGCTAAACAAGGAATGAGCAAAGGACAGTAAATACAAACAGTTAATAGCTTGACCTGCCCTTCCAACTGATAGCCAAGCACACTCAGGGCAAACTCTTCCCTAAACTCATGCCAGTTTGGGGCACCTGGGGGGGTCAGTTGGTTGTGTCCAACTCCTGACTTTGGCTCAGGTCATGATCTCACAGTTCATGGGATGGAGCCCTGCTTCGGGCTCTGGACAGACAGTGCAGAGACTGCTTTGGATTCTCTCTCTCCCTCTTTGCCCCTCCCACAACTGCATACACATTCTCTTCTCTCTCTCAAAATAAGTAAACATTAAAAAAAAAAACAACTCATGCCAGGTGATGCCCTTCCCTACACTCTTTGGTAGCTTATATTGACCTAAACTCTGTACCACTCAACCATTACATAAGTAGTATATAACTATGAGAAATTGGAAAAACAAATCCTAACTCAATAACTTGTATAAGAATGTGCCAAATACTATATCAACAGCTGGATTTTACCTTACTAACAGGTGCAACTGGAATACTCATTATAAAACAAGGGAGGACAGATTATAAATATTTTCAATATCCTCATTAAAACAATGTCACTTGCACAATTAATTTTCAGTCACCTCTGTTGAAAATCTCAAACTGAGCCTTAAACAACCAAGAATACATAAGTATATATACCTATCTCTAGTAGTCGAGGAAGATGCTCCTAATTAAATAAAAATATTTTCAGAAAGTAGTAAGTAACAAACCCGACATTTTGGAACATGGGCATTTATTTCCACAATTCCACAGACACATGCCACATGCAGGTTCTAAGGATTAGGACCTAGAGATTTGGGGGAGCCACTGTTCAGCCTCACACACTGCCTAATCAGAACACCTATAATCTCAAGAGGGATGGACAAACTCTCATTTTTATCCCTCTCTGTTGTCCTACAGTTTGGCTGTGGACACAATCACAGTAGTGGAAAATTTGCCACCAGCCTTCTGATAGGTAAACTGAAAATGGCAGCTCCAGGGAAAGGGAAAGCACTGTGAATACTGAAAGGAGGAAGGTGCTCAGGAAAGTTGCTTTTGAACTCCTTGGTTCATCTCCTAACTGCACAAGCATGGATCAGAATCTAAACATGACCACAAAATCTGAGAACTAAAATTTCGGATAGATCATTGCCTAAGTTCCAGACTGACCACTGGGTGGTGTGCACGTGTAACAGATCCAACTAACACTGCACACAGCCTTTGAACACTCAACTAACACTGAACCATCAACCACAACGAAAAGAAGACAGAATGGAACTTGGAGCCTAAATGATCAATATCAATGATCAACAATCTATATGACAATCTAATACAACAAATATATTGACCTCTTATAGAATGTAAAGAGAATCAGGGTGCCTGGGTAGCTCAGTTAGTTAAGCAGACGACTTCAGCTCAGGTCATTATCTTGTAGTTCATGAGTTTGAGACACGTCAGGCCCTGTGCTGACAGCAGAGCCTGGAGCCTGCTTTGGATTCGGTGTCTCCTTCTCTCACTCTCTCCCTCCCCAGCTCACACTCTGTCTCTGTCTCTCTCAAAAAGAAATAAATATTTTAAAAAATATATATTTTTTTTAAGTAAAGAAAATCAGAATCTCATAATGTGGTATTAAAAATGTTTGAAACGAAACCCAGAATTACACAGCATGTAAAGACCAGGAAAGTCTCAATTCAATTAGGAAAAGACAATCAACAATTACATGAGACAGATACTACATTTATCAAAGACGTTGGGGGAGTCATTATTTTTTGAAATATTTTTTTTAATTTTTTTTAATGTTTTATTTATTTTTGATACAGAGAGAGACAGAGCATGAGAAGGGGAGGGGCAGAGAGAGAAGGAGACACAGAACCAGAAGCAGGCTCCAGGCTCTGAGCTAGCTGTCAGCACAGAGCCTGACACGGGGCTCGAACCCACGAACCTGAGATCTGACCTAAGCCGAAGTCGGAGGCTTAACCGACTGAGCCACCCAGGCGCCCTGAAATATTTTTAATGTTGTTTTATTTCTGAGGCAGAGAGAGACAGAGTGTGAGTGGGGGAGGGGCAGAGAGCGAGGGAGACACAAAATAAGAAGCAGGCTGCAAGTTCTGAACTGTCAGCACAAAGCCCGATGTGGGGCTTGAACTCAAAAACTGTGAGCTATTAGGAAACAATACTCATGTTTCATTTTAAACAAAGATCTAGTATATGATAGCAAAGTTGGTTTAATACATTTTTCTGAAGACTGCTTCTATAAGCCTTTTTATTTTTCATCTAAAATTTTTGAAAGTCAAATGTAAAAATAAGAAAAAAAAAAAGGAAAAATAGTTCAGAATACATCTTTAGGTATGGTATTGTATGCCAATATTGTTTTCTATATAAATTTCAAAACACCAATACTGCTTCTGTCATTTGGAAATTAATGAGAAAATTATTCTTCACAGATGGAATACTATTAAAGTTGCCACACATATATAAAATAACTTAAGCAATTTTGCCTACTACTAATTTCTATGAGCAGTGCCAACTATAAACTGGTTTTAAAAATTATACACTATTTTGGGGCACCTGAGTGGCTCAGTCAGTTAAGCGTCTGACTCTTGACTTCGGCTCAGGTTATGATCTCATGAGATGGAGCCCGTGTCAGGCTCTGTGCCTGCTTGGAATTTACTTTTTCCTTCTCTCTGTCCCTCCTCCACTAGTGCACACACTCTTTCAAAATAAATAAACATAAATTTTAAAAATGATAAACTATTTTAAAAGGCTAAACTCTATTCAGAATCTGTAAAAAATGAAAACACATTTTTAGAGATGCTACTAACTTGATTTTTAAAGAGTATCTCAGCTTCTTTCACATTAGACAAGAAAAAAACCCCGAATTCTTAAGCCTGATTTCTCTTTCCTCTGAGGTCAAGTGCTTCAGATAGATAGAATTTTAAATTTATTTTTTTATTTTATTTAGAGAAAGTACCCATGTGAAAGTGGGGGAGGGGGAGAGAGCGAGAGAGGGAGAAAGAGAATCCCAAGCAGACTTCATGCTGACAGTGCAGGGTTGGATCCCACAACTGTGAGATGATGGCCTGAACCAAAATCGAGAGAGAGGTGCTTAAGTGAATGAGCCACCCAGGTGCTCTACAGATAGAATTTTATATCTAGTATTTTCCCATTGTTATTATTAATGATAATTTAACATGCAAATGATGTGATTAAAATTCACCTTCAATTCACCACCTACATTTTATCCTGATGTCCCACATTACTGATTCAATGGCAAATAAAACTCGCTAATTAAATCTTGCATCAGTTTTTTTATGCACAGTAGGACACAGAAGGCCCAAAAGCATAAAAGTCCTTGGAATATTAAAGAATAGAAGGACAGTATGATATAGATAGATAAACAGATAGAAAGATATATACAAAACACATATGTATGTATCACAACTAAAATACTTAATGTGCATTTGGCATTTGGAAAATCAGTGTAAAAAATAAAAAATAATGTGCTGACAGCTCAGAGCCTGGATCCTGCTTCAGATTCTGTGTCTCCCTCTCTCTCTGTCCCTCCCTGACTCATGCTCTGTCTCTCTCTCAAAAACTGAATAAACATTCAAAAAAATTAAAAAATATATATATAATCATAATACTATAAAAAACAAATACTGATTTATCCCAAAACTGTGATACAATTGCACTGAGAAGATGTGAAGGGGAGTGTAAAGGAAAGCTAAATATTTCCTGTAATAGGAAAGCAAAGGATAAAATCTAAAATCAACTAAGCAATAGCAGTAAAAGAATACTAGTTAGGATACAGGTATACAAACCAGAAGCTATTTCTAGAAAGTGGTTGTTGCCTCAAGTGGGAGGACTTTTGGTTTTTAACTAGCTCTTTCTGATTCTGCTTTTGAGCCATGAGCATACATTACCTATTTCTTTTAAATCAATTCATAAATAATAGGTCATAGGACTTTCAAATATGAAATACAGAGCAACTGAAAATAAGGGCACTATAATTCAATTTAAATAATATAACTAAAACATTCATTGCATATATTTTTCAAAAGGCAATTTTATTAAATAAAATTTTCATCTATATAGGAATGACTAGCCCCCATGGACCTGCCCAATCTATTTAAATAAATTCCTGCTGCTACTCACCCTGGATCATAATACAGCTTATATGAAACAGCTTGTGGCAGAAACGGTTAGTTGTCTACACAATATCCATTTTTTCCTTCCTCCTCAGTAATAGAACCTCAATTTTTCCATGATATTAATGATCAATCATAAATCAAAACTTGCATTTCAGATCATCTGCTCTTGTAGATTGATTTGGGGGTAAATACTGGACGCGAGACTTAATGCTTTTGGTTACATGGAATTCTTAGACCTTGGCATGAGAAACTGTGTAAAATGCCTTTTCTTACATATTTTTGAGAGAGGTACAGACAGAATACTAGCAGGGGAGAGACGGAGACAGAGGACACAGAATCTGAAACAGGCTCCAGGTTCTAAACTGTCAGCACAGAGCCCGATGCGGGGCTCAAACTCATGAACCGTGAGATCATGACGTGAGCCAAAATTGGACCCTGGTGCCTATCTTTGAGAGGTTCCTGCAGAGGATCACTAAAGGAAAACTGAAATGCATAGGATAGAATAATCTATAATTTAAGTCCTATTTCTCCAAAAAGACTTACCAAATTTTATTTATATAGATTACTATCCTCTCAAAAGTTACTTTATTGTTAAAAAATAAGTTGTTAAATTTATTAAAGGGAAAATATTACATACTATTTTCAGAAAAAAATAAAATATTCCATTTGTTCCATATTCTTAGTATTATTTTATTATATCTGCCTACAATCCATATTTTTTTCACATAAGAATTATCCTAGAGCTTCAGAGGCCTGTGTCAGGTATCTGTCCCACAGAACCGGTGACGATTAGATTCTAAGCATGAGGATGTATCATAAAATGTTTGTGTAACACAAGAGTCCAAAAGTAAGTTTTAATACTCTTCTTAAACTTAGAGTACTCTGTATTACTTCCCTCCCTTCCTTGAGCCCAAAAGGAGGCTTGCCTAAACAAAATATCCAGGATACCTCTGTACATTTCTATTTATATCTGACAGACTGTCCGACTAATAAACTAATCCTAGGATTAACTGGACAAACCAGATTACCAGCTCTATTTGTCTTAGGTAACTTCCTGTTGCCACTACACCCAATAGCAAGTCCTGAAATTTGGTCTCTACCCCTTTTCTTGTCCTTAAAGATACCTTGTCTACTTAAGTCCATTCAAATACACAATTACAAGTCATACAGCATAAAACCACTGTGTCACTAGATACCAGTGAGGTAAATTATTGGTATACCTTCTCAATTAGCTAGGCAGTGATTTAAAATAATTAATTTCTTTGAAGTTCTGGGTTGTAACTCCCCTTCCACTCAGTAGCATCCTTTAAAGCAAATAGTTGTCCCTTTTTGATAGCTGATCTACTCCCATCCCAATGAAGAAGCTGAAGTCTCCTTAGACCCACACCACAGGTGCTTTGAAGAGGCCTATTCCTAGTTCAGGTTCAACCACTAGGTTTCAAGTCAAAACTGCTCTCCTTGGAGCCAGTGTCTCTGATTTCTGCCCATGGAGAATCCCTAGCTAGATTTTTTCTTTGTTGTTTTCACACCTTAATCTATGATCCTAAGACTGGATCCTTGTCCTCAAAACTGGCTCCTTATCCTACTTCATTATGCATACTTTTCTTGGAAACTGAGTATCCTGGATCTTCTATTTCTAATGATCTCATTCTGGAATCTCCTTGACTTAACTTCAAGTTTCTAAAAGTGTAATTTAATTCATACCTTCAGATCAGGAGAGAAAAGACAGAATTCCAAATTTATCATTGAGAACTCCTTCCTTTTCATTGCCCCAACTTTCCCAGCCTAAGTAGCCTACATCCTTTGCCCCCTCCATTTCAGGCTGATTTCAGAAGCCACTAAGACATCATAAATTTAACTGCACTTCTCACTTTTCTAATTAAAATCAAGCTGGTCATATACCTAATTCCAACAACAATTCTGATCAAAAGTTTGGAGGTTCTTTTGCCTCAGAACTTAAGTGACTAGGAAAAGACCCTGAAGTAGATTAATAAAGTTAGAACTAAAACCCAAATATGCTTACAAAAGACTGAAAAGTAAATGATACATTTTATTATTATTTTTTTAAATGTTTTATTTATTTTGATACAGAGAGTGACAGAGCATGAGAGGGGGAGGGGCAGAGAGAGAAGGAGACACAGAACCGGAAGCAGGCTCCAGGCTCTGAGCTGTTAGCACAGAGCCTGATGCGGGGCTTGAACCCACGAACGTGAGATCTGACCTGAGCCGAAGTCGGAGGCTTAACCGACTGAGCTACCCAGGCGCCCCAATGATACATTTTATTATTGTCAGTTTTTATATTTCAGGCTCACTTTTCCAAGTAGTATAAGTGCTCTTCCTGAAAAACACAAAATGTACATCCAATTAAATATTTTACAAAGTTTTTGAGGGATAACTGAAGTACAATAACCTGCATATATTTTGTTAGTCCCATTTTTTCCCTTTTTTAAAAAGTTTTAAAAATGTTTATTTATTTCTGAGAGAGAGAACAGAGCCTGAGTGGGAGAGGGGCAGAGAGAGAGCGGGAGACACAGAATCCAAAGTAGGCTCTAGACTCTGAGCTGTCGGTACAGAGCCTAACGCCAGGCTTAAACTCATCAACTGTGAGATGGTGTCCTGAGCCAGAGTCAGATGCTTACCTGACTGGGCCAAGGCACCCCAGTCCCACTTCAAACTGCACATATTTCAAGTATACAAACTGATCAGTTTTGTGAGAGCATGTCAAATCACTGCAACCATCACCACAACTGAGAAAAGAGCATTGTTATCACTTCAAAACTGTCCTCATGTCCCCATATAATCTACCGCGCCCTCTTCTTCCCCCTCTACCAACACCTCCCAGGAAGCTTCCTTCAGGGTCCATAACTCTGTGATCTCTAGAATTTTATATGAATGAACAAATAAGCGGTGTTCTATTTTTACTTGGATTCTTTCACTTAACACAATGATTTTAAGATTCATTCATGTTTTTGCATATATCAATAGATCTTCCATTTCATTGCAGAGTCATCAAATACAATTTTACAAAGTAGTAAAAAGAAAAATCTTCATTGTGAAAACATCTTACTATGTTTATGATGTCTAAACCAGGTATTTTTAATGTGCTTCTACTGTATTTTTTTAAGTTTACTTATTTATTTTGGGGGAGGGAGGGAAAGAGGGACAGAGAGGACAAGAAAGAATCCCGAGTAGGCTCCACGCTGTCACAGCAGACCTCAACATGGGGCTTAATCTCAGTAACCATGAGATCATGACCTGAGTCGAGTTCAAGAGTCGATACTTAACCGACTAAGCCACCAGGCACCCCTGCTTCTATTTTAAAAGGAAGAATGTCATAGAAAGACCACTCAATGAAGAACCATATTTTATTAGTTTTATCACCTCTGGGGGGAAAAAAAAAGAACAAAGAACTTTAATTATCTAACTTTGGCAGCTAAAAACACAGGACTATGTTTCTTTAAAACTTCCTCCTTTGGAAATGAAAAAACTTTAAAAAAGAGGTGGAGGCGGCACCTATCTGGCTCAGTTGGAGTATGTGACTCTTGATCTCAGTGTTGATGAGTTCAGGTCGCACAGTGGGTATAGCGATTACTAAATAAATAACTTAATCCCATGGATTATTTAAAAATTTTTAATGTTTATGTATTTTGGGGGAGAGAGAGTGCAAGTGGGGGAGGAACAGAGAAGAGTGGGAGACAGAGAATCCGAGCTGTCAGCACAGAGCCTGATGTGGGGCTCGAACCCACTAACCATGAGATCATGACCTGAGTCAAAGTCAGATGGTCAACCAACTGAGCCACCCAGGCACCCTTTTAAATTTTTTTTTTTTTAAGAGGGAGAGAGAGCATAAAAGATGAGAGAGGGACAGAGGTGGGGGGGGAGGGGGGTAAAGGTGGGGGGGAGGGAAGAGAGGGAGAAAGGGAGAGAGGGAGAGAGAGAGAGAGAGAGAGAGAGGGAGAGAGACGGAGAAACCACAGCAGGCTCCATGCTCAGCTAGGAGCCCCACGTGGGGCTTGATTCATTAACCTGGGATCATGACCTGAGCCAAGATCAAGAGTCAGATGTTCAAGCGACTGACCAACCAAGTGCCCCTCCCATAGAATAATCTTAAAATGTGTATTGTTGAGAAAAGTTAACTAAAAGAAACTAAAGCAATAATTTTCATTATAACCCATGTATTATATGTATGTATTATAACCCATGTATTATATGCTGTTCAAAATTCAAAGAACTTTTACACATTCACACAAAAAAATCAGACATTTTACAATGAATATTTAGTTTAGATAATGTATAAATGAAAGATTCCTACTAAAGAAAAATGATTTTAAAAAAAAGATGGACTACAGTAAAGACTTCCTTTAAGCTAAATATAGAAATATTTTTCAATAATTTGCTATCCTATACTAGTTTGCATACACGTAGTTGGATATGCTGTTTCTTATGCCATTTATTTCTGAGAATACATCCTTGAAAATCCTAAAATTGGCTAAAATGTCACTTAACTACAAAATTAATCCTAAAATCCTAACAATATATGTAGTTATATTGCTTATACATGTATATTACTTATAAGTTTTTATTTTAAGTTACAATATATATAACTGTAATGTTAACCATTACAAAGCCAACTATTTTTTAAAGTCCATCAATTTCCTAATAGCATATTATTTGGGACATTATCTCAGATTCTTAGAAAGGCACTGCAGGATATTCTTATAAGTTTAAGGAGAACAGGGTGGGAAAATGTGTATCCTAAAGCTCTAAGTATAAATGACTCAAACACAAATTTTTTCCTTTTCATATTCTCAGCTACTCAGAAAAAAATAAAGGTATCAAGGTACTTCATTTAAAAGTACAGTAAGAAAGGATTCTCACATTATCACTTAATGACAAAAATAAATGTAAAAGTTCAACTGTATTTATAACTCTTTTCCCTACATTTTAATCTAAATACTGAATGTAATAATTCACACTAGTCAAAGATGATTATCAAAAGATAATAACTACAAATAAAATAGTTCCATTTCTGAGACAAACATAACTTTATTAGGTAGGTACTCAATAAAATAAAGGTATGTTTATTCCACCTATGGACATGGGGAGAAAGAGGGAAATGGTAAGAATTCAGATGTCTGCCTTCTACATTCACCCAAGTTTAACAAATATTAGTTGCTTTCCCTATCATTTAGAATTCTTTTTATATGAATTTTATGTTTCTGTCGTCAAACTTAGCTAAATCTTGGCAGAGTTTTGAACACAGTTATAAATTAAATCAACCTTACTATACCCTGTAATACCAATTAAGGAACATGGTATTGTAGAGATGTGTTTATCAAGACTGATTTGAACAGATAGTATTTCTATCATCTCCTATACCAGTCATGTCAGTAGCTCAGTTAATAAACCGATTCAAGTAAGTGATTACTTTCTCTAAGAGTATTTTTCAACATCAATATAAATGATTTCATTGACATCTGCAATACAACCTAGAAAATTAATAATTTATGTAATGTACTTTATATAATATTTTATTTAAGAAGTTCACTAGTTCCATTACGCTCAATGACATTGCAGCTCCTCTACTATAAAGTCTTTTTTAATAGTTTATGAAGCTGTTTAAAAACCACTCTGTGATAGGGGTGTCTGCGTGGTTCAGTAAAAGCGTCTGACTCTCGATTTTGGCTCAGGTCATGATCTCGTGGTTGATGAGTTCGAGCCCCGTGGCAGGCTCTGCGCTGACAGCAGGAAGCCTGCTAGGAATTCTCAGTCTCCCTCTTTCTCTGTCTCTCCCCAGCTGTCTGTCTGTCTGTCTCTCTGAAAAGTAAATAAACATTTAAAATCACTCTAGAGGGGCGCCTGGGTGGCTCAGTCGGTTAAGCCTCTGACTTCAGCTCAGGTCAGATCTCACGTTCGTGGGTTCGAGCCCCACGTCAGGCTCTGTGCTGACAGCTAGCTCAGAGCCTGGAGCCTGCTTCCAGTTCTGTGTCTCCTTCTCTCTCTGCCCCTCCCCCTCTCATGCTCTGTCTCTCTCTGTATCAAAAATAAATAAAAACATTAAAAAAAATAAAATAAAAATAAAATCACTCTAGATAAAAGTTGTCAGTTAAGAACCATAAAGACAATAATGTACATTTTTTAAGTCCATATGTATATTTACAAGAGAGTGAAATATTCCATTAATATTTTTATCTAATAGAATCCTTGGAATCTTTTCTATCTCATTTTACAAAGAGAATACTTGAAAAACAATGAAATTTAAAAACTAGCATAAATATTACATTGTGAACAAAAGTGATGCAGTTAAACTCTAGTAAACAATTTATAGATTCTAGCTACAGAGAAAGATTTTAAACCAGAAGCCTGCTTAGTATTCTCCTGTTAGCTATATGGTCAAGATCAGGATTTACTGTAACAAATGAAAAAACATTAGCTACTCTTTTCTGGCTGATATAACTACATTAGTTATTTTAGTATATTACAACAGTCAATGATGAATAGCATCAAATGCTAACAATGACTTGAGTTGTTAAGGAAGTTGTTATTCATCATTCTAGAAAATCCAACATAAAGGGACATAATAAATAATACAGATCAATGAACATCAAAACAAGAAAACAAACACTAATCATAACTCTTTGGTCAGTCCCCTTAAACCTAGACTATCTAATAAGTACATGTCCCTAGTCCCAATATGAATACTTCAGCATAAATTTACCACCACGAATAGAAAAATATCCTACTGATCAACTGTTTTCACATGCTGATCACGATGTCTGTAAACACTCAAAGCTCTAAAGATTGCTTCCACTTAAAATATGTATTTTCCTCTAATCTGGAAATGGTTAAATTCAAAGACTGCAAAAGTTAGCGAAGCTAACTGACTTCACAAATATTGGTTTCCTCGTCATTCCTGTGGTAAGATTTTGCAGAATATAATTACTTTTTAAAAATCATTAACAAATCAAATACTCATTAAGTTTATACTATGCACTGCACTCTAGGGCATATTTTTTAAAAGTCATAAAGTCTGCCCATCAAGAATCATAACTTGAGAGACAAGATTTAAATGAACAATTAGCAAACAAGCCATTATTTCATAAGGTGTTGTGCTACACAGTAGAGGCAGGTTTTAACACCAATAAGGAATGGGAGTAAAACAACATGGGCTAAAACTGTCTAAGGGAGCTATAAGGAGAAAGGCGGAATGATATTACTATACTATCCAGTCATCCAGAGTTGCAATCAATCCTAAAATAGAGATTTAAGAGTACGTACTCATTAACGATTTCTTTTAGCTGGAAACTCTTTAAATTCATTAAAATGGTGAAAGCTACTTTTAAGTGAATGTGAAAACAAAAGGAAATGATTACAAATTAATACTACATGGAAATATTTTGTTATTAGAATTTCTTTGGGAGAATAGAAGTTGGGCAATGGGTGACACCTTGAAGAAAATATAAGCACTGGTTTATTAAGAATTAGTGGCTTTGGTTCAGAATAGGCCAAATTCAAAAATATACATTTTTCATTTACTTACCATGTACTTCATTTTTACTTTGTTTTCTCCAACCCCTCAAATTTTATTCCTTTAATATTCTACTCAAATAATAGGTGGTTACTATTAATAAGCAAGGTCAGAATGGCACCAAAATATTTAATTACATTAATCTATCCTAGGAACAAGAGACTAATGAAATCAATGCTTAAATTCTAAAAATTGTAAACTATCGTGAGTTCTCCATCCAAAATGTCTTGAAATTTATCATAGCAAGTCTTCAGAGAAGGTAAAAAATGGAAGTTCAGTTCAATTCCAAATATCTCTCATTTGCTCTAAACATTTACAGCGTCTCTCTTCTAGGAAATAATTTAAAAATTTGGTTCCTTAATTAAGGACTAAAGTTTTTGTCTTTTTAAGTTCATTATCCTTTTGCAGTAAGATTCTAAAAATATCTCCCCTTGGGGTACCTGGGTGGCTCAGTCAGTTAAGCCTCCAACTCTTGACTGACTCTTGATTTCTGCTTAGGCCATAATCTCAGGGTCATGAAATCAAGCGGCATTGCGGACTCCACCCTAGGTGTGTAGCCTGCTTAAGATTCTCTCCCTCTCCCTCTGACTGTCCCCTGCTCACACACACAAGCTTACTCTCTCAAAAATAAATAAATAAATAAATAAATAAATAAATAAAAAGAAAAAAATACCTCCCCTTGCTCTTGAAAAATATATTACTTTCCCTTTAAAGAAAATCACTGATTAACTAGGGAATAAAGTTCTCTCACCTCCCACAATGAGCAGCTTAAGTGGTTCCTGGGGCTGTTCTTATAGAGATACTGACATTAAAATAATGCTGTTGTGCCTCAAAACATTAATTTCAGAATCTCAACAAGAGTAATGACCCTCCTCACCCAAATTTAAGGACAAAGTTCTCCATAGGATTTTAAGAAAGTTCTCATAAGGGACATCACTTTATTTATAAATCCCATCATTTAACTTATTTCTCCACAGCTGTAGAATACACATCCTCCATTCTGAGTCTACTTAATCAATAAAACTAAATCCAAGCTTCAAAACCTGAATTTTGAATGGAAATGAAGTTTCAAAATGGAAACTTCACTTCCATTTTTTAAAATGTACCATTTCTCCTTCAACAAATATCTTACTCTACATATATGAATTATACTGATAAATTCTCTCCCTCTCCCAAACACACAAAAGGTAATGAAGTCTATCTACTGACACTCCTATCTCAGAGAAATGGCTAAAGTAAAACACAAACTCATTTTATGTAAATGCTGAAACTATTCTAGAACTCAGCTTTTTTGAGTTCTTTCTGAACTTTTTGGGGTTCACTCATCTTTTCAAGATTACAATATGAGAAATTATTATAAGGACTTCATTTCCTGAGAAAATATCAAAGATTAATTAGAGTACTTAGCTCCTTATCATACTTTACAACTTACACAATACACTATACCTACTAACCAACATCCACATGTCCTCATTTAAAATAAGCTTATATCAGTAAATAGGGCAAAAAAAGCTAACATCATCACTAAAAGCATTTATAGAATTTATGTGTTTAATACAGTACTAGAGTTTACACCAAAAGGCATTAACTACAATGAAACTGAAACTTGAAACTATCATTGTGGACTTTACAATTTAAAATTAAGATCGTTCTTGTAAAATAATTACTTTAATTATTCTAGCCAGTGATGACTCTTAACAGAGAATCCAAAGGACAGAGCAAGATTCCTGAAATAGTTTTGGGTAAAATGAAATTTATGAGATATTCACATAAAAATAATGTTGCAAGGAGTTCCACTTCCACTTTGGATGTAAAAAGTCTGAAAGAGAGTTATTCCTAACCTAAAAACCAGAAAAAGCCAGATAAACTATCATATTACAACATTTCTTGAGCCTGTCAGAGGCAGCCAAGCAGCCTGACATCCCAGGAAGGACAGATTCCTCCAAAACATAGGATGCAGAAATTGCTTGTCCAATAGCAGAGCATGGGAGGAAGATGTAGGTGCTATTGAAAGACAGTAAGAAAAAAAAAATCAGCTAAAATTTTAAGTGATCTGTTTTCTGTTTCTATAAAGTCAGTTATTCCCGTCATTTCATACAAATGGGATTTTAAAAATGGGTCTTTGTGTTTGGCTTCTCTGACTTAGCATGTTTTGAAGGCTCATCCATGTACATATCAGAAAACTTCATTCCTTTTCGTTAACAAATAATATTTCACTGTATGGATTTACAACATCTTGTTCAGTTGACAGATATCTGTCTTATGCAATGAAGACTACAAAACATGAAAAAAATTAAAAACAAAATGTAAAAACTTCCTAATTTCATAAGTCAGAAGATTTCAATACTGTTAAAATGGTAATATTCATACTGAAACAGAAAGCCCAATAAATAGTATTAAGAACAAAAGTTAACTCTATCTTAATTCTGAAACAATGGCAGAACAAGAAAGTACACACTTTTACACAAGAGTACATTTAAGAGAATTAATGCAACATAAATCCTGATTAAAAAAAGAAATAAGGGGTGCCTGGGTGACTCAGTCGGTTAAGCCTCTGACTTCGGCTCAGGTCAGATCTCATGTTCGTGGGTTCAAGCCCCACATCAGGCTCTGTGCTGACAGCTAGCTCAGAGCCTGGAGCCTGCTTCCAGTTCTGTGTCTCCTTCTCTCTCTGCCCATCCCCCTCTCATGCCCTGTCTCTGTCTGTATCCAAAATAAATAAAACATTAAAAAAAAATTTTTTTAATAAATAAAAAAAAGAAATAAAAATTTAAAATGTGTACCCTTTATTATATGAACCTCAGTTTCAAAAGCACATAACACAGGTTAGAAACAGAAACTGTCCTTAATTAAGAATGGTGAATTCTATGTAATATACCAAGCTTAAATTAAAATTCCTATAGTTTTCGGTGTTTTATTAACATTTTCAGTGTTTTATTCTCTATTCATATTTAGAATGACATAGTGCATATCTGTGTCTATAGCTATAAAATAATTAACTATTTTAAGAAAGTATATTTATATCAACTTACCACATTTTATTTCTATCTAAAATTTTTAGTAGAGATTAAATAACCCTTTACAGGTTCCAGTGAACCTGGCATTTCATTTCTAACACTTAATTTTACAGAATTAATTTAATTAGGTTTTACTAAAATGGAAAAGTCTTCTTTAACACAAAATTTATAAAACATATTCCCAACATAAAGTTTATATGTCAGAGTAACAAAGTATATAAGAATAAGAAGCCAGTCATACAAATGGTCCCATGATTACAACCAGTGGCTATTAAAGCTCAGAAATATAAAAGTACAACTGCTGATCTGTGTTACTTCCATATGGCCTCTAAAAACACAGCCATACTGACATCTAAAATAAGACTTGTTTTAAGATAAAAATAAGAAGAAAGGCAAACCATAAGAGATTCTTAAATACAGAGAACAAACTGAGGGTCTGTGATGGTCATTAAGGATGGCACTTTTATGAATGAGCTCTGGGTGTCCTATGTTAAGAGATGAATCACTGGGTTCCACTCCTGAAACCAAGACTACATTGTATGTTAAGTAACTTGAATTTAAATAATAAAAGATAATTAAGATTAAATAAAATGAAGTAAAATAAAATAAAAATACCTATTTACCTACTCGGCAAGAAAAATAACTGTAGGGAAAATTATGCATGTTCAGACTGGAGGCTCCTCAAGAACTCAGGATGGTGGATAGCTATCTCAAAGAAACCCTAGAATATAAAGATTACCTCAGCAACTTTGGGAGGAACTCCATCCCCAAGCACCTCCCTGATGAAGCAGTGCTGGCCCATATAGTAGGAGAGTCCACAGGTCCTCTTGAAGGCATCTTTCAGTCGTTTCAGCTCTACGTCTGTAACTGCAATCCAGAAATTGAAGAGGGTAAGAAATCAGTAGAGAAAAAACGCATTGAAAATCTTTTTCTTAAAGTAAGTGTTGGCAAAGATGTGGATAAAAAGGAATCCTTGCGGATTGTTGGTGGGAATGTAACTCAGTGCAGCCACAATGGAAACAGTATGGAGGTTCCTCAAAAAATTAAAAATAGAAATAACATATAATTCAGCAGTCCACTTCTGAGTACTTCCTCCCACCCTCACCTACCTCCGAGCATTTACCCAAAGAAAACAGAAAATAATTTGAAAAGATAGATGTACCCCTATTATCACTGCAGCATTATCTACAATAGCCAAATTATGGAAGCAACATAAGTGTCCGTGAACAGATAAATGGATAAAGAAGGTATGGTACAGATATATACATATATATAATGTGGACTGTTACTCAGCCATAAAAAAAAAAAAGAATGAAATCCTGCCATTTGCAACAACATAGATGGACCCAGAGAGTATTATCCTAAGTGAAATAAGCCTGACAGAGAAAGACAAATCCTGTATGATTTCACTTACATTTGATATCTTAAAAAGAAAAAAGAAAAAAACCCCTACAGAAACAGACGCATAAATACAGAGAAAAAACTGGTGACTGCCAGAGGAGAAAGGGATGAGGTGATGGACAACGTAGGTGAAGGGAATAAAGAAGTACAAACTCCCAGTTATAAAATAAATAAGTCATAGGAATATAAAGTACAGCATTGGGAATATAGTCAATAATATTGTATTAACTTTGTATGGTGACAGGTGACAACCATTTCCTTATGTATATAAACGTTGAAGCACTATGTTATATACCTGAGACTAATATAATATTGTGTATTTTTTAATTTTTTTAATTTATTTTTGAGAGACAGAGAGAGACAGCGCAAGCAGGGGAGGGTCAGAGAAAAAGGAGAGACAGAATCTGAAGCAGGCTCCAGGCTCTGAGCTAGCTGTCAGCACAGAGCTCAACACAGGGCTCAAACCCACAAACCGTGAGATACTGCCCTGAGCTAAACCCGGATGCCTAACTGACTGAGCCACCCAGGCAACCCTTTATTTTTTTTTTATAATATATTGTATATCAACTATACTTCAATTTTTAAAAAATCAAAGTAAAGAAATCTTTACATTTTTCCAACCCAATTCCTAATACAAACTGACCCTAATAAAATAAAAAATATTACTCTTAATAAAATATTCCTAATAAAGTATTAGGAAATAGTATTCCTAATAAAAATATTACTTCTCTTAGGACAGATACCATATGTTTTCACTCATATGTGAAACAGGAGAAACTTAACAGAGGACCATGGGGGAAGGGAAGGGGAAAAATAGTTCAGGAGAGGGAGGGAGGCAAACCATAAGAGACTCCTAAATACCAAGAACAAACTGAGGGTCGATGGAGGTGGGAGAGAGGGGAGAGGGGGTGATGGGCATGGAGGAGAACACTTGTTGGGATGAGCACTTGCGTGTTATATGGAAATCAACTTGACAATAAACTATTAAAAAAAAGAAATTAAAAAATATATTACTTCTCTTTCCATGTAAGTATGACAAAGCCAAAGATATGTTGTCATAATTCAAATATATTCAAATCTAACAAAGAAAATAAATGTGAAAATTGTTAACCTACTACTTTCCAACAACTGAATGTTAAACATACAAATTTTAGGCAAGGGCAAGGAAGAAGTAACAAGTATTTCAAATTAGCTGATAATCTTAATGGCATTAGATACTGGCATTAATGTTTTCAGCAACAATCCACTCATTTCTTTTGGGATTAAAATTATATTATCTGTACTTCTTGAGTGCTTATCTATCCATGTGGAGGACAGCTCCAAAGTTTAGCTCAGATTTTATTTATAAACAAAGTAATATTCTATAAATTGATTATTCTAACAAACTAAGTTTATTTTCTTTCTTTTTTTTTATTGTTTATTTTTGAGAGAGGAGTGAGAGAGAGAAAGAGAGAGTGAGCACAGGGGAAAGGCAGAGAGAGACGAAGAGAGGGAATCCCAAGTAGTCTCCGCGCTGTCAGTGCAGAGCTCGATGTGGGGCTCAATCTCATGAACCACAAGATTATGACCTGAGCTGAAATCAGGAGTTGGATGCTTAACTGACTGAGCCACCCAACCACCCTAACAACGTAACATTTTTAGACACCCACTATCAACAAAATTAGTGAGTCATTATTTTATTTTAGGCATTGCAAACTTTTTTCACTGAATAGAACAGTATCTGTCTATAAGAACAAGAAAAATACTCTTTAATATTACGCAGTCAGTTCAAGAATCATAAGGGCATCAGAGAAATGGTACCTTTAGCCCATGCTGGAGGAAAAGAAGGCTCTGGACAGAAAGAATGATTACATAAAAATTTAAAGGCTAACCAAAATCAAAGGGACAAAAGCATGCCAGGAAAAGATAATAGTTTGTTTTAAAGTACAATGATGTACGGAATGTATGGAGAATTCTTTGTTACTATAACAAAATAAACAAGGCAGGGAATAGTTAATTATAAACCTACACAGGCAGTCATTTGACCAAGCCACAGAAATGTTGCTCTAATAAGGAAGGGATATAGTCAGATTCAATTCAGATACAAACTCCTGGCAGATAAGAAACAGGACACAGTCCAATACAATTCAGATAGTTTATTCTACTAGTAGTGTAGAGAAGCAAAAAGTAGACTGCTAATACAAGAAGAAAAGGAGAAGCTAAGTCTGGGAAATGTGTACAAGAAAGTCAGTAGAACTCCACACCTGAGTGAGACCCTAGCTAGAACATTACTCAGGATTCTAGTCAGGGAAACTTGTAGGATGGTATTACCATGTAGAAAGGGAATGTAAGAAAAAGAGTAAGTGAGCAAGAAAAGATGATAAATTCTGGTAAGGATATATAGTGTATGAAGAACCTTGGGGAAATTCATTGAGTTTTCCAATTATGAGTGTAGAACTTAGAGGAGAGGTTTGAGGAGAGTCATCAGCATAGAGGTAGCAATTAAAACCATAAATAAGCAAAACAAGGAGTAAGAGACAAAACCATAAAAAAACCAATTCTTACAGTATCTGCAGATAAAGGGAAAATACTCTAAGAATACTGATAACAGGAAAAACAAGTATAGTCTCCAAAGGACAAGAGAAAGGGACTGGTCTACAGTCTTGTGTAAAAGAGAAAGGATCAAAAAGAAAAAGACTGAAGAGTCCCTGCCACATAGATTATCATCCAATAAATGTTTGCAGCAGGGACAGAAACCTCATGGGTTTGACAACCTATAGGCAATGACAAAACAATAAGAGATCTAATACTTGAATGAGCTAGAGAAAAGTGTGAATTCTAGATGCTTAATTTGTTAAAAACTGGAGTAGTACTATTAACATCCTTAAGACACTAATTTTTTTCCTTTTAAGAATGCAAAAGTGAAAAACAGAACAGTTTATCTCCTAAATTATAGGAATGGAAAAGAAATTACTTCAGCTAGTGGAATACATACTTCTTCAAATTGCCTAATTTTCATTAACATCATTACCAACAAATTAGAATGCTCATAGTAGTGGAAGAGACAAGAAAATCAATCATTAAGATATAAAAAAATAATCTTATACACTGTTGGTTACAGATCATTTGAAGGAACTGTTTGGTAATATGTTCACAAAATATCAGTCTGGTGACTAATGAACTTATAACAAGAAAATATACGCATAAGAAGCAAATGCCATCCATCAACACAGGATGGACTAAATAAGTTATTGTATATGCTCAAAATAGAATATCAGACACTGAAATACTGTCATGGATCCACATTTACTGATAATAACCAGCATTATTATTTGTTCAAAATAAAGAGACTAATTGGCTAATCTGTAAAAAAGGAATATCCAGAAGTATTCTCTTTTGTACAAGTGAAAACTTTGAAAACTTTAAAAATAAAATTTAGAACTGCAATCGCACACAGCAGGGCCATTCCTTGTCACCAGAGTCTTCTGTAAGATGACAGTTTGAAGAGTACATACCTTATTGGATGATCTGTTCATTAATGCAAAGTGCTCAGAACAATGCTTGAGTTATGGAGAGCCATCTAAGTGCTATTTATTGTGGCTGTTATTGTCATATCTGTGAGATGAAAACAGCCTCAGATGACTGTTGTGAGAATACCATGAAATAATATGAAATTATACCATAATACTTCTCATATATGTTGCTTTCTAATAGCTTCACATACTTTTATTTCAGCCAAGGTGCCTTATGAACATCAAGAACATAATAGCTCAGGTCTGGTACATCTAGGCATTCAAAAATGGTAGCTATTTTAAAAATAAAATAAAATAAAATTTTAGGCAGGTGGAAAATAGAATAGAATCAAGCCTAGTAAAATTATAAGTCAAAAAAATGTATCTATATATATAACATTAATGTGATTAGTTTTAGAAAGAAGAAAAAACAATTTCAGGTAAAAAATGGAAAACAACACATTATTAAAAAATTTATTCTTGCTCTAGACTTCATTAAAATTACAGCAAGAATAAAAAGGATATAAACTCACAAGGGCAAAGAGAAGAAACAACTGAGGACCTAAGAGTCTAATTTTTCCAGTAAACATTAAGTGTCTGCAGGAGTGGTACCGACCTAAAGCAGACCAAATAATTGAAACCTAAGTTCTAGCAGCTGAGAAATGTGAAGAAACAAACCAATTTCACTATTTTATCCTGCCTAGAGCACCCCAAAAAAGGCTCAGGAATTGATGGTACCAATTACCACAAAACGAAGGGGGAGCAAAAGGTAGGGATAAAGAGAGACTGGTTGAAAGTTTATATGAAAAATGGTTAGACTCTCCGGTGTAAACTTGAAGCACAATACAGGCAGGCACCAATCTATCATACAACCAACCCTTTCTCACCAACCTTTTAGGTGTAGATATATATTAAACAAAAAGGCTCCATACATAGAAACACAAGGCTTAGCTGAGAGCTCTAATAATAATAATGAGGTATGAAAAAAAGGAAAGATTAAGTGAACATTTGTAACCCATGCCCTACTCTGACACATGTATCACCTAGGCAGGATAAATAGGATTCTCTAAAGACAAGTCAATGATCCCAGAACAAACACCTACTGCTACTGACATGCGGTGAGAGGGCCATCTCTATCCCTCACTTAGAAATGGCCAGGTTCCCAACTAACCAACAGGAAAACCCACAAGTCAACAAGTGAGTCAACATGTAAGTCTTCTAATCAAACTTTTCTTTTTAATGTTTATTTTTGAGAGAGAAAGAGAGAGCGCGCACGTGCATGAGTGCGGAGGAGCAGAGAGAGGGAGACACAGAATCTAAAACAGGCTCCAGGCTCTGTGCTGTCAGCAGAGCCCGATGAGGAGCTGGAACCCACAAACCGTGAAATCATGACCTGAAGTCGGGCACTTGACTGACTGAGGCACCCCTAATCAACCTTTTAATGCACACTTTTAAAAATAAATGGCCAGTCTGGCAATTCTCATAAAGTTAAGCATATACTTACTTACCCAATGACCCAGCAATTCCACTCCAAGAGAAATGAAAATACAGTACAGAAATATATATAAGAGTTTTCATAATAAGAACCAATACAGGGATGCCTGAGTGACTCAGTTAAGGGTCTGACTCTTGATTTTGGTTCAGGTCATGATCTCACAGTTTGTGGATTGAGCCCTACGTTGGGCTCTGCACTGACAGTGTGGAGCCTGCTTGGGATTCTCTTCCTCTCTCTGCCCCTCCCCAACCCATTCTCATTTTCCCCCGCTCTTCTCAAAAATAAACAGCAGTGCCTGGGTGGCTCAGTAGGTTAAGTGTCCAACTCTTGATTTTGGATCAGGTCGTGATCTCACAACTTGTGAAATAGAGCCCCTCACCAGGCTCTTTGCTGACAGCACAGAGTCTACTTGGGATTCTCTCTCTCCACCCTTTTCCTGCTTGTGCTTGCTCTCTCTCACTCTCTCTCAAAATAAATACTCAAAAGACTAAAAAACTTAAAAATAAATAAACTTTAAAAAATAGCTAAAATACTAGGAAGAACTCCTTTGTCCATAAACTGGTGAAAAAATAAATGTGGTATATCCATACAAGGAACAGTATTCTGCAAATAAAAATAAACTACTGATTCAATCAACAACATAAATGAATCTCAAAAATGATACTGAGCAGAAGAAACCAGACACTAAAGAACACATACTGTATGACTGCATTATATCAAAATCTTACAGTGGCAAAACTAGCAACGACAACAAAGACAACTAGTAGTTGACCAGTGATGAAGTGAAGGATGTGTGGGTGAGACTGTAGGAAACAGACTGCAAAGAGGTAGGAGGGAACTCTTCTGAGGTGATGGTGTCAGAAGCTAAGCACTTGGCTGGGAGACCAAATAAGTACCAAAAAATATAATAATGAGAAAATAACAATAATCTCTTGAACCCTTACCCAGACAACTATAAGAGAATTGTTCTATATCAAAATGAGAGATTAAACAAAAAAAAAAGAAAGAAAGAAAAGGGATCTAGGAAACACTGATTTCAGCATGACAGAAGTAAAGGGAATCTCCAGGCTGATTAGGATATGACACCCCAGGATGACAACTGTACAGGAGGCCTAGAGGGCAAGACCAGATCAGAAATGAAGAATAAGGGCTCAAGGGGAAAAAAAAGAAAAAAAAGAAAAAAAGGAGAGCAGGACAGTAAACCATAGGACTTTAACCACAGTGGGAATAGCTTTAAGAAGTATTTCACCTTCAAAAAATAAATCTCAAGGACAAATTTTACTTTAGGTTTTTCTTAACAACCTAGAAACAAAGAGAAGAAGCATTTCAAAATACAATTGACCCTTTGGGGCGCCTGGGTGGCTCAGTCGGGTAAGCCTCCGGCTTCGGCTCAGGTCAGATCTCATGTTCATGGGTTCGAGCCCCGCGTCAGGCTCTGTGCTGACTCTAGCTCAGAGCCTGGAGCCTGTGTCTCCTTCTCTCTCTGCCCCTCCCCCTCTCATGCTCTGTCTCTCTATCAAAAATAAATAAAATATTAAAAAAAAAAGTTTAAAAAAAAAAGTTCAAAATACAATTGACCCTTGAACAAATCAGGTTTGAACTACATGGGTCCACTTATACATGGACTTTTCTCAGTAAATATATTGAAAAATATACTGAAAAATGTTTTAGAGACTTGCAATTTAAAAAACTCACAGATGAGCTGAAGAGCCTAGAAATACTGAAAAAATTGAAAAGGTGTGTCATAAATGCATGAAATATATGTAGATACATCTGTTTTATCATTTACTACCATAAAATATACAAAATCTATTAGAAAAGTTAAAATTTATCAAAACTTACACACACAGTCTGTATATGGTGCCATTCCAGTCAAGAGAAATGTAAACAAATGTAAAAATGCAGTATTAAATCGTAACTGCATAAAATTAACAGCAGAACATGTGGTACTACTGTAATAATCTCGTAGCTGCCTCCTGTTGCTATTGCAGTGAGCTCAAGTGATAAGAGTGCTTAAAACTCTGTGTGACGCTAATCATTTCCAAATGAACAGTTCATCTCTCCAATAAACTGTTTCACAGTAAAAAGTGATCTCTCATGGTTCTCATGTATTTTTCATCACATTTAGTGCAAAACCATAAGCCTTGAATAACACCAAGACCCATACAAAGTGCCACTAAGTGATACTGTAAGTGCACCCAAAAAGCAGAGAAAAATCACATAATAAAAAGCTGAATTGCTTGATATGTACCACAGACTGAGGTCTGTAGGTACGCTTGTCCACTATTTCAAAATAAATGAATCCAGTGTAAGTGTACCTACAGACTGAGGTCTGTAGGTACGCTTGTCCACTATTTCAAAATAAATGAATCCAGTGTAAGAAAAAGGAAATTCATGAAGCCGTCACCACATCTGTGACAGCAGAAGTGAAAACCTTGCACTTTTTGTGAAATACCTTTTAATGTTGTGTTTAAAATGCAGCTTTTATGTGGGTGCAAGTTGCTAATAAGAAAGGCATACCTGTAGACTCAAGATTTTTCAATTCAAGAAAAATTCAAGTCCTTATATGACAACTTACAGCAAAAGGAAGGTGAAGGATCTAAAGCAAGCTGATGAATTTAATGCCAGCAAAGGATGGTTGGAGAATTTTAGAAAGAGGTTTGGCTTTAAAAATGTAAAGATAACATGAGAAGCAGCTCCTGCTAAGCAAGAGGCAACAGATGAATTCTCAAATGTCATTTAGAAAATCATTGAGAAGGATATCTGCCTGAACAAGTTTTTTTTTAATTTTTAATATTTTATTTATTTTTGAGAGAGAGACATAGTGTGAGCAGGGGAGGGTCAGAGACAGAGAAAGATACAGAATCCGAAGACAGGCTCCAGGCTCTGAGCTAGCTGTCAGCACAGAGCCCGATGCAGGGCTCGAACCCACGAACCATGAGATCGTGACCTGAGCCAAAGTCGGATGCTTAACCGACTGAGCCACCCAGACACCCTTGCCTGAACAAGTTTTTAATGCAGATGAAAGTGCCCTACCATATGAAAAAAATGTCACAAAGTACATTTATTAGTAAGGAAGAGAACCAAGCACCAGGATTTAAGGTGGAAAGAGACAGACTGTTTTGTGCAAATGCAGTAAGGTTCATGATCAGCAACCATAAGGTTGCTAACACCTGATCCTTGAAAGGAAAAGATAAACATCAGCTGCCAATCACTGGGTTGTAGAGCAAGAAGTCTGTGGACAAGAATCCTTTATTCTAAATTGGTTCCATCATTGCTTTGTCCCTGAAGTCAGGAAGTACCTTGCCAGTAAAATCTACTTGTTAAAATTCTTGAGGACGCCTGGGTGGCTCAATCGGTTAAGCATCTGACTTCAGCTCAGGTCATGATCTTACGGTTTGTGAATTCAAGTGCCACATCTGGCTCCATGCTGACAGCTTGGTGCCTAGAGCCTGGAGCCTGCTTCAGATTCTGTGTCTCCCTCTCCCCTGCCTCTCCCCTGCTTGTTCTCTCTCTCTCAAAAATAAACATTAAAAAAATTTTTAATAAAATTCTTCTGATTCTCATCCTTATTAAATTTTGGACAATGACCCTGTGGCCAGGGCTGCTATTGCTGCTGCTCCTGGCAACTAGGCAACACTACTGCCACTCATACCACCTGTGCCAAATGCATTCTGCACAGTTCCAGCCTCTCTGTCAGCATGTCTTGAGAGTCTGGCATGTGGTCACCAGAGTGGTGGAGCCTCATACCATGTCCAACTTCAAGAAAGTCTGGAAAATTGGGTTTTCCCCGCTTATGGACAGAGGTGGTCTCCACCCCCATTAAGAGTCTCAAAAAAAAAAAAAGACTCTTCAAGTGTGGAATCCCTTTACATAAAAAAAAAGAGTACAAATTCTGGGGGTGAACATTGTGGTTGAGGAATTGAAAAACAATGACAAATGTCAATTTTTGGAGCAGTGATCTAAGACTAGAACTTGGTCTAGTCTCAAGTTTTCTTAGATATATGAGGGAGTAATCACATGTTTCAACTAAAAAAAATTCTGATATTGAACAATGCCCCTGGCCACTCAGAACCCAGTAAGTTTACCACCAAAGGTGTCAAAGTGATCTACTTGCCCCAAATACAGTATCTCTAATTCAGCCTCTAGATCAGGGGGTCAGGTCATGAGGACCTTTACGGATCATTACGCACAGTACTCTGTGGGAAGGATTATCATTGCTATGGAAGAGATCCCTGACAAGAGAGGACATCAGGAGGGTCTGGAAAGACTACACCACTGAAGATGTTATCGTTGTTGCAGAAAAAGCAGTGAAACAATAAATTCGTGCTGGAGAAAACCGTGTCCAAATGTTATGCATGACTTCACAAGATTTACAACAGAGCCAATCAAGGAAAACATGAAAGAGTCTGTACATACAGCCAAAAAGGTGAGAAATAAAGTTTCAAGATAGGGATCTTAAAGAACTTCAAGAACTAAGAGACACTACACCAGAAGGCAGAACTTGATGGACACAACATTAATAGAGGTGTTTCCAAACCAATGCCAGATGATGGGAAAGAAAAGGTTAAAAAAAAAAAAAGCAGTGCCAGAAAACAAATTGATATTAGACAATTTAGCAGAAGGATTTCAATTAGTCAAGACTGCTTTGACTCCTTTTTTGACCAGGGCACTAAAACTAAAGCACATGGTGGAAGAAGTATTGGGATCATACCATACTTACATCTCCTATATGACATTTTTAGAAAACTGAAAAAGCAAAAAAGCCAGGTGAAAATTATAATGTATTTCCATAAAGTTACATTGAGTGTGCCTGCCTCTCCTGCCTCCTCTTTCACTTCTTTCACCTCTTCTGCCTCTGCCACCCAAGTCAGCAAGACAAACCCTCCTCTTCCTCCTCCTCAGCGTATTAAACATGAAAATGAAGATGACGATCTTTATGATGATCCACTTCCACTTAATGAATGAACAGTAAACAACTATATGCCATAGTTAATAAATTTATCTCTTGGGGCACCTTATCTCTTGATGGCTCAGTCGGTTAAGTGTCTGACTCTTGGTTTGGACTTAGGTCACAATCTAGTGATTCGTGAGTTTGAACCCTGTGTCAGGTTCTGTGTGGACAGTGCAGAACCTGCTTGGGATTCTCTCTTTCTCCCCCGCCTCCCACCCCAGACTGTGCCCCTCCCTGCTCATGTTCCCACTCTCTCAAAATAAATAAACTTAAAAAAAAAATTTATTTCTTGTGTATGTGGCTTCATGTGAAAAGCCAGTAGCTGTACAGCAACAACCGTAAGATATTTTTGTGTTATCATCACTGAACATCGTGTGCAAAACTCATGTAGAAGTGGATAGCCTATCTTTGTAATGATATTTAATATAAAATCAATAATTTTTTAGTTTTCTTAATATTTTACAACTTTGCTTTCAAAAAACTATATTATATACAGTATGTCTCTCATAACTGTAGAAATTGCATTATCAGACTATGATAACAGGTGTTTTTTAAATGTAACATTGCTTCTAATACTGTATTATGAACAGGATTAAAAAATTGTATGCCACAAAAATTTCATAATGATTCATTAATTAGAATGAATTCTTCAGGGGTACTTGAATGGCTCAGTCAGTTAAACATCCGACTTCAGCTCAGGTCATGATCTCACAGTTTGAGAGTTTGAGCCTCACATTGCAGGGCCCGCTTTGGATCCTCTGTTTCCCTCTCTCTCTGCTCCTCCCCTGCTCATGCTCTCTCTCAAAAATAAAATAAAAATAAAATTTTTAAAAAATTGAAAAAAAAAAGGAAAGAATTCATTAGGCTAGGCTACTGTGAAGCAATCATATCAGAAACACCAGGCTACCACAAACCAATCATGTTTGCTACTTCTTCATTATCAATGAATGAATCATTAACCTGCAAGTATGTATGTCATTTTCATATTATCTTCATTCTTGATGCCTAAATGTTAGTAATACATATAACATCTACAATGTTTTATATCAAAAAAGTCAATATTGATGTAGATACTGACAGACTACTCATCTTGTAAATATATGACACAAACTTAATACCAATAAATACAATACAGTGCTATAAACGTACTTCCTCTTCCTTGTGATTTTCTTAGTATAAAACATTTTATTTTTGCTAGCTTAATTTATTGTAAAAATTCAGTATACAATACCTATAACATACAAAATATGTGTTAACTGCGTAATCAGTAAAGCTTACAGTCAACAGCAGGCAGTAACTTAAGTAAAGCTTACAGTAACAGCAGTTAAGATTTGGGGGAATCAGGGACACTTGGCTGGCTCAGTCAGTAGAGCATGCAACTCCTCATCTCAGGATCATGAGTTCAAGCCTCACATTAGCTGAAGATATCACTTTAAAAAATTTTTTTGGTGGGGGGCGGTCATAGTTACATATGAATTTTTGACTGCACAGGGTGTCAGTGCCCCTAATCACTGAGTCACTCAAGGTCAAATATATACCTGTAACATTCGGCATGAGAGTTAAGAAACCAACCAGTCTTTTTGAAACTTATAGAGACAGAACTGTATCCCTCCTCAAACAGGAATTGTAAGTGAAGACAAGAGAACACCAAAGGCAAAGAACAAGGGAGGTATTTTTTCTCTCATAGAAAAACAGATTTTCAAGGAAATTTAATACAAATCTCAACTAACAAAAAGCCTTGGTGATTTCAAGACATCTCAGTTTTTAAAATACTCACTGGTAAGAATTAGCAACTCACAATCAAATATCAAGATCTGGTAATAAAATAAAGTACTGAATAATCACTTTCTGATTGCAGTACAAAAGAAGTACAAGCAATTACACAGTAAGGGCAGATACTGGAACAGAGATAAAACAAAGATTATGATATTCACCACTGAAACAATCCTTCCAGGAAGACCATTCTAAAATGCAAATCATAAAAATTATAATATTAAAAGCTACTGGGGGCTGCTTGGGTGGCTCAGTCAGTCTGACTTTGGCTCACGTCATGACCTCACAGTTCGTGAATTGGAGAATCACATCAGTCTCTGTGCCAACAGCTCCTGAGCTGTCCTGCTTCAGATTCTTCATTCCCTTGCTCTCTGCCCCTCCCCCTCTCTCCCTCCCTCTCTCTCTCTCTCTCTCTCTCTCTCTCTCTCTCTCTCTCTCTCTCTCAAAAAATAAAAAACATTTAAAAAAAAATTTTTTAAGCTACTGAACTTTTATCATATGCCCAAACACTGTGCTATGCAATGGGGAATACAAACCTAGTAAGATCAACTCTACCTTCAAGGAATCCATGGCTAAGAGACAGACTCATGAATAAATAATGAGAATACAATAAATATAAAAGACACAGCTGGGCACCGAGGAAAAACACCTAAAAAGAGAGACAAGTGCTCTAAAACTACACAACTACACACAACTTACAGCAAAACAGCAGCATTTACTGATTACTTCCATATACACTTTCTATAAAGGTTTCTTTAGTGTGAATTTCCTTCATTAGATCGTGTATAGCACGGCATTCTAAAAACCTATTTGACCTGTAATAAACCTAATATAGCAACTATCACATAAACAACCTAATCACCACTTACAATAATATTTTTAAGAGAAAATTGATGTCTTCTGTGATACGATTTACAGGTTTTATCAAATGACTGGGGCTAATGTAGCTGGACCTGAGTTAGCTGTGATGAGGAGAGTAGACAACTAACTTTCGGAATTCCCCTTGTCCTTTAAGGCCATCAACCTCCTCATCTGACTGGGAAAAAGCCCTCAGATGCAGACAATGGTGCTAGCCACAAATCTGTGCTTCCTGGACACTCTCCCATCCCAGATCTTCCCATCCTCTCTCATCTAGTTTTCTGAGCAGGGTAAAGGCAACAAAGTACACTGGTAAGCTAAGGGGAGGATGCTGAATTCACTCCAGGCAGTCTGTGTCCTGCTGAAGAACATCTTCAGGGTAGTGGGTGCCAACAAGAAACTTAAACCTCTTTGGTACTCTCCACTATTTCTAAACCACATTCTCTCTGATCCTTTACCAACACTATCAAGAGATATTATCTAAATAAATGAAAGTACATGCATAATTCCAACTGAAAAGGCCAGAAACATTAGATATCTCCCCTACATCTGACTATTCTCAGATCTGACACTGGAAAGAAAAGCTGTATAAATAAAAATATTCAGTGGCTCCTTTGTTCTGGAATAAAAATTCAAGTGCTAGTAAAGAGTGATAATGCAAAGCTCAAAGACTGAAATACCAAAGGGGCAAATGAGGAGAGCAATACAAATGATGAAGTGGGCCAGGTGGGGTATGTGGAACCCTAGAGAGCACATACCTACAGAGTGCAGCTACCACTAAGTTCCAGGCATTTGCTGCAATGTAGCAATGAGGAAACCAATATGGGGTGGGTGGCTGGGTGGGTGTGGGTGTGTGTGTGTGGGTGTGTGTGTGTGAAAGGTCTCTCCTTTAAAAGCGTTGGCAACTAATTTTTTAAAAATTTTAGGGGCACCTGGGTGGTTAAGTCGGTTAAGCGTCTGACTTCAGCTCAGGTCATGATCTCGCAGTTCATGAGTTTGAGCCCCGAATCAGGCTTTGGGCTGACCGCTCAGAGCCTGGAGCCTTCCTAGCATTGTGTTTCCCTCTCTCTCTGCTCTTCCCCTGTTCATGCTCGCTCGCTCGCTCTCTCTCTCTCTCTCTCTCTCTCTCTCTCTCTCAAAAATAAATAAGTATTTTTAAAAAAATTTTTTAATTTAAACAAGATGCAGTTTCAGTATGTCTAGCCAGCTGCCACATTTGATAACCTCTGGCCAAATGGTTAAGGGCAGAAACAAAATATATGTGTGTTTATATTGAACAAGGTCACTTACTAGATATGAGAACATGGGCAAGTTACTTAATATCTGTACCTACTCTGTAAAATGAATATGTGTGTGTGTGTGTGTGTGTGTGTGTGTGTGTGTATGGATTTGACAAAGACAATAATGGATACTCAATAAATCACAGTCTGGGAGAAGGGGATTTCTAGCAGTAAGGAGGGAGTACCTTGTTCATTTTCTATTCCTAACTCTCAAGAAAGTTGTGAAAACAAAGACTGGAAAAAGAATGTACCAAGCCAAACAACAATAAATTTTTCTGCTCTTATCCTCTCTCCTCCTTACCTGTAGACCTGTATTGCTATGCCAGCTGATCCAGCTACCATCTAACATTGGAACAAAGGGGAAGAAGAAAAAGAGAGCAGAAGAGGAAGAAGGGAAATAGCAAAAAGGGAAATATCAAGAAGAAAGCAACTTCCGTAGCTCTTGATAGACAAGCATAAGGGAAGGGCTATTGTCATTCATTGTAACAAATGTATCCAAACTACTGTGTTAGGTTGAAACATGAATGCTGTTTTACTCAAAGCCAAGTCATATTACTAAGAGTATTCATCAATGCCCTAAAACATAAAAGGTCATTAACATTCCATAAAATTACAAACAAAATCATCCTTTGTAAAACATATTTTGCTATCAACATAACATGAAAGAAGCAAATCACGAGTCAGTTCATATTAATAGATCAAAGTTTCAATCTGGTAAATCTGCTGTATTCACTGGCTACAGGTTGGGCTAAATATGACATTTACTCAAAGCATGCATACATTCACTTGCTATATTTTGTTTATCTACCAAACCTCCTAAGCAATCATACAAAAGCTCCTTGAGCTAGTCACCAAGAATTTAATATGTACTCATTTAAAAAATATGACTACTTTGTAACAGATTAAAGAATGGGGCTTATTCTATCTAACCCATACATAAAACACAAGACTAGTTCAGAGTTCACAAAATCCAAGACTTCTCTAGAGGGTATATTAAAATTTGTTTTTAAAATACAAAGGAGCAGAAAAAAATTTCATTGTTTGTCTAGCAGTTTCTAGTTATATAGTAATCCAAACATATTCTCGTGGGCCATAATATATGAAGTATCATAAAAACTAAATATATCTGTGTATTTCACCTAATTTAAATATAATTGCCAACCGTGTGCTAGGTTCTACCGGGGATACGAAGATAAGGTATTGTCCTTGGTGTTTTTGTTTTTGTACTTGGTTTTAAAAGCTTAAAATCTGTCAACAAATGGTTGAGTTTCATTGTGGTGAGAGTATGAAAGAAGTATAACAAGGTGTAAACTTTGTTAAATGGGAATTCCAATCTGGAAGCTATTTAAAGACTAAATTTGATTTAAGAGTTCTATTAAGTGTTCAGTGTTCATACAGACACAATATATTCCACATTGAGAAGGTTTACATTTTGAAAAAGAAAGCCTAGAGAGCCATACATCACCAGCCCTCATACAAACCCACTCCTCCTCTTTTTATTTCACTTTCTGATAACAGAGAAGAAGGAAGAAGGGTCACTGGACCTCCGTTTGAGATTTCCAGCATTATGGAAAAATATTTACCAAAATGCCTACCATCTATCTGCTCTCTGAACAAAGAAACAATGCAGGAAAGGTAAAGATGACAAGATTGAGAAAATGAATGAAAAGAGAATAAGAAAGTTTATAAAGCTGAAGAGAAAGATTAGGTAGAAAATATTAGACAGGGGCACCTGGGTGGCTCAGTCAGTTAAGGGTCTGACTCTAGATTTGGGCTCAGGTCATGATCTCATATTTTGTGAAATTCAGCTCTGCACTGGCAGCACGCAGCCTGTTTGGGATTCTGGCTCTCCTCTCTCTGCCCCTCCCCCCAAAATAAAAGTTTAAAAATATATTAGACAAACATGCAAAGGAAATCAAATACATTTCACTGGTATATATAATAAAAAGTTGATATAATAGTAAGACTGTCACTTCTGCTACAGTCACAAGCCTGCCCAGATTCAAGAGAAGCAACCACAGATTCCAGTTTCCATGGGAAAAGTGTCAAAGTCCTTTTGTAAACAGCAAGTGGGACAGGAGATACTGTCATAGCCATTTTTTAAAAATATAATCTGGAGATGCCTGGGTGGTGTAGCTGATTAAGTGCTAGACTTCAACTCAAGCCATTGTCTCATGGTTCAGGGGTTCGAGCCCTGCATCAGGCTGTCTGCTGTCAGCACAGAGCCCACTTTGGATCCTCTAACGCCCTTTCTGCCTCCCCCACCCCTCTTCTCTCAAAAATAAACATTTTTTTAAAAATTTAAAAATAGGGGCACCTGGGTGGCTTAGCTGGTTAAGTGTCTGACCTCAGTTCAGGTCAGGATCTCATGGTCCATGAGTTCAAGCCACACATTGTGCTCTGTGCTGACAGCTCAGAGAGAGCCTGTGTCTCCCTCTCTCTGCCCCTCCCCCATATATGCTCTGTCTTTTTCGCTCTCAAAAATAAACATAAAAAATTTTTAAATAAGAAAATTTAAACAATAGCCAAAACATAGAAAAAGCCTAAATGTCCATCACCTGATGAGTGGATCTAGAAGATGTGGTATATATACACAATGGAGTACTACATGGCAATGAGAAAGAATGAAATATGGCCATTTGTAGGAAAGTGGATGGACCTCGAGGGTGTCATGCTAAGCGAAATAAGTCAGGCAGAGAAGGACAGATACCATATGTTTGCACTCATAAGTCTAACAGGAGAACAGGAGAAACCTAATGGAGGACCAGGAGGAGGGGAAGAGGGAAAGAGAGTTGGGGAGAGACAGGGACGCAAAACTTGAGAGACTATTGAATGCTTAAAATGAACTGAGAGTTGAAGGGGAAGGGGGAGGGGGGAAAAGAGGTGGTGGTGATGGTGGAGGGCACTTGTGGGGAAGAGCACTGGGTGTTGTATGGAAACCAATTTGACAATAAACTATTTTTAAAAAAATAAAAATAAAAAAATAAAAAATACAGAAAATTAAAAAAAGAAAATTTAAAAATATAGATGTAAATAATCTGACATATAATGAACACTGAATATTTGTATCAAGTTTTCTTTTCCATAGGCACTTGAAGAATTCATTCCCCTTTTAAATATTTACAAATCTTTGCAAGACAAGTTACATACATAGGTACTAAAGAAAATAGTACTTAACAAAAAAGAAGTGCTACTAAAGAAGTCAACCATATCATTCTCCTTCAGAAATACTTAACCATTATATTATATTATCTCTAGCCAAAAACAGAGCTAAACTAAAGACTTAAACTTCCAAGCTAACATCTTACAAAAGATACAAAATCAAAAGGGAAGAGAAGACAGAAGAAAAATATGTGATGTGCTACCCAACTGGGAGAGATCAAAATCCCATCTGTATTACACCTAAAGGTACCATTTCAGAAATTGGAAGTAACCTGGTTTAAAAAAAAAAAAAAGAGGGAAAAGGGATTGCAATTTATTTCTTTACAAAGAACTTCACTATCCAAGATCTATCAAAAGAACAGGGAGGGAGGGAGGAAGGCAGTAAGGGAGGGAGGAGAGGGAGGCAGGAAGAAAAGACATGTAGTCCAAGTCAAAAGGATGAGGAAAAGTAATCTAGCTTCAAGCCACTCCCATATCTGACACTTAAGAATCTATCTAGAGCCTTTCTTCCTCAGAGTTTAAATGAAACTTTTCTCTTTTCCCTTAGTCAACTTCATTTCCACAATGACATATGACTTAGCAAAGCAATGGAGGCACTGTCCCTGGGAAAGAAAATCAAAGATAAAAAGAGCTAGTGAGAGTTGTAGCTAGATTGTCATAGATTTTTTTAAAAGGTAGAGGAAGCATAATCTGGAAATAATCCATTTATAAAAATTCACTTACAAAGCAGAGCTATCAAGACTAATTCCGTTTAACTTTGTTCTAAGCAATAAGTACCTTCAAATCATTCAACTAGAAATTTCAAAAATTTCTCAAATTCTAGCATTTGGATGTTGAAGTCTGTACGGATGTCTGGGTGGTTCAGTCAGTTGGGCGTCCAACTCTTGATTTTAGCTCAGGTCATGATCTCCAGATTCAGCACCGCATTAGGCTCCACATTGACAGTGCAGAGCCTGCTTGGGATTCTGTCTCTCCCCTCTCTCTCTGCCCTACCCTGCTCTCTCTCTTTCAAAATAAATAAACTAAAAAAGAAATTAGTATTGTAATCTGTATATCCTATATATTCATTACCTGTAATTCCTAGAGGCAGTTCTGAACTGCATGTGGCCTACAAGCGTAATAACATTCCTCCTTCTTTAAAATTGTACTTTTAGCTGATTTTTCTCCACAGTCATTTATTAAATGCTACTATGTGTCAGGTACTGTCAAGATGAACAAAACCTAGTTACACATTCTAATACTTCAAATTTTAGTAGGGAAGAAAGGCACACCACTAACTGCAGTACTAGATAGGAAATGTTAAAGTGGAGGTATTAAAATGGAGTCCCAAAATAGGGAGTGATTAATTCTGAGTTGATGATTAAGAAAGACTTCCAAGAGGTGTTGATTCTTGAAGCACCTCAGTTAGTTGAGCATCTGACTCTTGATTTCAGCCTGGGTCATGACCTCACAGTTCGTGGGTTCCAGCCCCGCATGAGGCTCTGGGCTGACAGTACAGAGCCTGCTTAGGATTCTCTCTCTCTGCCCTTCCCCTGTTCTTGCTTGCTCTCTTTCTTTTTCTCTCAAAATAAATAAAGTTTAAAAAAAAAGAGGTGTTGAATCTTTTTTTTTAATGTTTTTTTATTTATTTTTGAGAGACAGAGAGAGAGAGTGCGAGCGGGGGAGGATCAGAGAGAGAGGGAGACACAGAATCCGAAGCAGGCTCAAGGCTCTGAACTGTCAATACAGAGCCCGATGCGGGGCTCGAACCCACAAACTGTGAGATCATGACCTGAGCCGAAGCCGGACGCTCAGCTGACTGAGCCACCCAGGCGCCCCGGGTGTTGATTCTTTAAGTGAAAAGGTTCACCTGGCCAAAAAAAAAAAAAAAAAAAAAAAAAAAGGCTGAAGGGTATTCCATGCAAGGAAAACACATATAACAGAATGAAACAGCACAGATAATCAGGGAACTGCAAGTAGTTTGATATAAATGGAGTACAGGGTGCAAGCAGCAGAACTGTAAGGAATGAGACTGGAAGGACAACTGGCAAATAAAGAGAATTCTACTTTATTGAAGGTGATTCTGTTCCCAGCTAAAACAAAGCAAAACAAACCCTATACTTTCCAGCTTCCCTTGCAACTAGAAATGGCCAATGAAACGTAACAAAAATTGGTAGGGAGAACCTCTAAGACTCCTTAAGATGCACCTGGGTTGCTCAGGCAGTTGAGTGTCTGACTTAGGCTTGGGTCATGATCTCATGATTCGTGGGTTCAAGCCCTGCAGGGTTGTGAGTTTGGGCTATATGTGCAGACACACACTCAAAGGCAATCCTAATCAAGCTCAAAAAGAAGAAAGCTACAGAGAAAGTCCCTACCATCTTAAAGAATATATCATGAACAGGGGTGCCTGAGCCTGGGCAGCTCAGTTGGTTACACTTCTGACTCTTGATTTTAGCCTGGGTCACGATCCCATATCCCATAGTTGTGGGATCTAGCTTCATGCTGAGCACAGAGCCTGCTTGGGATCCTCTCTCTCCCTCTGTCTCTGCCCCTCTCCTGCTTGAGATCTCTCTCTTTCTCTCTCAAAATAAACAAACATTAAAAAAAGAATATATCATGAATAGAATGTAGGTTAGGAATATGAATATTAAAGGCCACTCTGATAAGATACCAGACAGGGGAAAAAAAAAAAAGATACCAGACAGAAAGAAAGCACATGTTACTAGAAACTGGAGGATCACCTTGTTAAAAAATGGCAAAGAATTTGGCCATTCTAGTAATTCATATTCTAGTATTTCATAGAAGATAAAACTTTTGAGTGAAAAAATTAGATATTTAGCAGAAAATATTTCTAAGCAAAGTGTTGAAGACTTGTTTTCTCCTTACTGTTCTTAGTAATGTGAGAGGAAAAAGATTAAGGAACTGTTAAGCAAAAAAGACTAGAAGATTTGGAAAATTCTCAGCTCCTGGATACTGCAAAAAATGATAACGCTTATTATTCTGAAGAGAACACCGAGGATGTGGCTGAACAACTATTTGATAAGGAGATTAGTGTGGGTGTGAGCCACAAATTTAATCAACCACCTCAGCAGTAGCCAGGAATAAAGATAGAATCATAGAAGCAGAAATCCTACCAGCTGGGACTAAAGGGAACAGAAGAAAATGGGATAGAATGAGAGACAGCTAGAAGACTTCAGGGATTCTACAGGATGAGAGAGTGGAGTTATCCAGCTTCAAACATGAGTTACCCTTCAAGAAAAGGGCAGACTGACCCCAAAGGTAATACAGAGATGGCAGGGCTACCACTCCCCTGACAGGTCCAGAGGGCAGGTCTGGTTCCTCCTCATCTCAAAAGGTGAAGCCTCCTAGGTTTGGGAGTGGGGAACCAAGATACCAGCACCCAGTGCCTCAAGAGCAAGGTCATGGCCCAGCACCCAGGAGCAGAGCTGCTCCACAGAAACCTTGAGAGTGGCAATGACTTCCCAATCGACCTGGAGAGCAATGCTCTAAACCAAAGAGGATTGTTCTCAAAAAATAACAACTGGCAGAATTTGCCTTGCTAAGTTTTGAACTTGGAAACTTTGTCTCTTTCTTTCCAATTTATCCCTTTTGCAATGAGAATGTCTAGCCTGTTCTGTCCCACTACTGCATTTTGGCAGTATCTAACCTTGTCTAGATTCATAGGTTCAACAGATGAAGAGAAATTTTTCCTCAGGATGAACCCTATTCTCCAGTCTCAAACATGCCTGGATTTAGAGGATATTTAGATGTGATTCTAGGCTTCAAACTTTAGAGTTAATGGCGAACTGAGTTAAGATTATGGGGGTTATTGAAATGGAATGAATGGATTTTAGGTGCATGGAGAATATTAATTTGGAGAACCAGGAGTAGAATATTATCGACAAATTTATATGTGCCCCCAAATTCATGTTGAAAACCTAAACTCCTATTTGTTTGAGCCACAAATTTAATAAATCACCTCAGCAGTAGCCAGGACTAAAGATGGGATCATAGAAGCAGAAATCCTGCCAACTGGGACTAAAGAGAACAGAAAACAAATGGGATCCAATAAAAGACAGCTATACGATTTCTGGCATTCTAGAGGATAAGACAGTAGAGTTCTCCAGCTTCAAATGTGAGTTATCCTTCAAGAAAAGGGCCGAATGACTAAAGGTGGGGTCCTGATCAGATAAGGTAAGATTAGCATCCTTATAACAAGAGATACCAGACAGCTTGGGAGTTCAAGCCCAGGGAGGAAAGGCCATGTGGAAGCTCAGATAAGGAAGCCATCTGCAAGCCAGAAAGAAAAGCCTTCTGCCAGAGCCTTGCTCTTGGACTTTTCAGCTTCCAGAACTATAAGATAATTAATTTGTTTTTTCAAAATAGTTAATTTTTTAAAGTTTATTTATTTATTTTGAGAAAGAGAGAGAACATGAGCAGGAGAAGGGCAGAAACAAAGAATCCCAAGCAGCCTCCGTACTTTCAGTGCGAAGCTCAATGCAGGGCTCAAATTCACAAACCATGAGATCAAGACTTAGGCCAAAAACAAGAGTAGGGCTGAGCCATCCAGGACCCCCTAATTTCTGTTTTTTAAGTCAACTAGTCTATGGGATTTTATGGCAACCCAATATAGTGCCAGTAATAAATAGGTCAATTATACCTTTCTGATTTAGACAGAGGTGCTTTTAAATGGCTTTTGCAGGGTCATATGAAGAAATTAAAACTCTGTGTCTTTGAAAGCAAATAAAACATGTACTTTAGGGGCGCCTGGGTGGCTCGTCGGCTAAGCCTCCAACTTCGGCTCAGGTCAGATCTCACATTCGTGGGTTCGAGCCCCGCGTCAGGCTCTGTGCTGACAGCTAGCTCAGAGCCTGGAGCCTGCTTCTGGTTCTGTGTCTCCTCTCTCTGCCCCTCCCCCTCTCATGCTCTGTCTCTCTCTATCAAAAATAAATAAAAACACTAAAAAAAAAAAACCATGTACTTTAATGATGGCACCAAAAACTCAAGTATAAAAGAAAGAACAGTAGAATGCTCATCTCTCTTACAATGTTTTGGGGTTTTTTGGGGGGTTTTTTTGTTGTTGTTTTTGTCTATAACAGTACTTATCAACCTTTTTCTGTGGTGCCAGGATGGATATTTTCATTTTATGGGCAATCCCTGAAACCTAGCTATAACTACACTCTTTTCACTTCCAGTCACATGTGAACTACAGGAACGGTAAGCCACCCTTGTAAAGGTACTTGTAGTGCCTTCTATTGTAACTTTTTTTTCCAAAGGTAAAGTCATGTCTCTCCAAGTAGATTTTAAGTCTCTCAAGAGCAGAAACTAGGTAATCTATTTTTTTCTCTCTCACAGAGACAAAGCAGTCTCTTGCATTCAGATTTACACTAAAATATAGGAGTTGCTGTTTTGACAGTTTGGTTCCAAAGGAATGGATAAAAATTCAACAACTTCTGAATCAGAGGATAACCACAGAGATAAACAAACACTGGGAAATAAGCTTTTCACTGCCGAAGTTGAGTAAGAATTTCCAAACACAGAAGAAGCAAAAAGTGGAAAGTAGCAAAGAAATCACAACCAACATTAATTTATAAATGCACTTGGTGAATTTACCGACCAAAAGACTCTCTGCCAGACTACCTACAGCAAAAGCTACTGCAAAGCCACTTCAGGTGGATAGTAAAGTCTATCTCAGATGGAACAACTCAGACAAGAGGCAGCCTACTAACATTAAGTTTTTTGCCACTAGTTACTTGGTTGAGGATGCAACTTCACCAGAGCCTGCTTGGGGTTATCTCTCTGCTCTTCCCTTGCTCACACTCAAAGATAAATAAGTTTTTTTTTTAATGTCCACTGCTAAGACCCCTGATCAATCCAAGAAAAAAAATCATACCAGATTCAATAGTATTAACTACAATGCTTCTGAACGTCTATACCTCCATGTCTCACAGAATGATCCCTAAGTACCAGGCTCTTCATCTTCCTTGAAAGCATCAGAAAGACAGAGAGGGGTGCCTGGGTGGTTTAGTCGGTTAACTCACAGTTCGGTTCATGAGACTGAGTCCCATGGCAGGCTCTGCACTGTCAGCTCAGAGCCTGCTTGGGATTCTTTCTCTTCTGCTCTCTTTGCCCTCTGCAACTTGCACACACACACTCTCTCAAAATAAATAAACATTTAAAAAAGAGAGCCCAACTGAGAGAGAGAGGGAAAAAAAAAGACATAAAGGAGCATTTCTTAAAAGAGGATAACCAAATCAGCAAATATTAAAAGAACATCAAGTGTTAGCAAGGATATAGACAACAGGAATTCTTATTCATTGCTAGTGGGAATATAAAATGGTATGTCTGCTTTGGAAGAAGGTTTACCAATTTCTTATTAAATATACACGTGTCCTATGAACTAGCAATTTCAAACCTAGGTATTTACTTAAGAAAAATGGTAACATATGATCCCAAAACATTTATATAAAGTGTTCACAGTAACTTCATTGATGATAGTCAAAAACTGGAAATGACCAAACATTCATCAATAAGAGAACCAAAAAATAATACGTTAACATTTTAGTATACTATTCTCCAATAAAAAAAGAAAAAGCTGATAGACTTAAACAACATGGATGAAGCTCACTGGGCAAAAGAAGGCTGGTTTTGAAAAGTGTAGAATCAGCCTACATGAAAAACTAATAAACCTATCCCAGATACATAAGAAGAGTCCTACAGATACAAATATCCCCAGCATGGGGTACCTGGATGGCTCAGTCAATTAAATGTCCAACTCAGGTCATGATCGCATGGTTTGTGAGTTCAAACCCCACCTCAGGCTCTGTGCTGACAGCATGGAGCCTGCTTGGGATTCTCTCTCTCTCTCTCTCTCTCTCTCTCTCTCTCTGGCCCTCCCTCTCTCTCTCTCTCTCAAAAATAAATAAACTTAATAATATATATATTCCCAGCTTTTCTCAAATGAACAAAAATTCCCCCAAAATAACTCATCCCTCCATATAACTAATTTTGTCAGCTTCATCTAGTATTTCACAGTACTGTTTTACTGCAAATTTACAGTTTACAGTATGCCAGCTACAATAATGACTTAAAATTTCTGTGAACCACAACCCTAAAAACCTAATCAGCGTTCAACAGTTTCCATGGAGAAATAAATGTTAAATTCTGTGAAAATTAGTAAAAGAAAACAGCATTTAGCATGGAGTCAGGATGCCAGCAAGGGGAATTCCCATCCCAGTACTCTTCTCAATTGCAGGCCCAACAGGAAGAGAAGAACCTACCTTACAGGTGGGTACTACTCTACTATCCTGGCAGGAAAAAGGAAGTTTTCTTCCTGCCCAGCAACAGCCCAGTCAATGAGACACAACTCAGCCAATGAAAAGCCACTCAGAACTCCCAGTTTCTGCTAATGGACTTTTTGCTTGTAACAGCCCTCTAACATTCCTCCTTTCCTCTTTAAAAGGGTATACCTATCCTTCGTTCAACAAACAAGCCATAGCTTGCTTGTCCTGGATTGCAATTTTCTGCTTTTCCTTAATAAAGCTATCTTTTGCTGGTAAAATAACTGGCAGTTTTATCTTTAACGTTAACAATCATGAATAAACTTTTGGAACTCAATCTATAGAGTACATTAAATCAGGATCACTTTTAGATTTAAAAAAAAAAAAAGAACAAAAAACATGTGGCCAATAGTTTAATTAATCCAAGATATTTCTCTAACCTCATTAAATCAATAGTACAAATCTAATCTTCAATAGTGAACAAGTCTACCAAAATGACATTTTCACAGATCCTTTTAAGCATTCACAGTATTTTGTTTTGACTCTAAACTCAAACATAGAAACATAGCATTTTGAAGGTAAAACCAAAAGTAACCATCTCTCCAAAGTTTCCAAAGTATCTATTAGAAAGAGAACAGTAAAATAGAAACTGAACATAAAACTAGAAATAGTACACAAGAAATCCCACAATAGAAAGAGAAATTCCTATAAATATGACCCCGGAAAAGCAAAAAAAGCAAACTAGTGATTAAATTATGGCTAGCATGATGGGGCACCTAAAGCCTGGAGCCTGCTTCAGATTCTGTGTCTCCTCTCTCTCTCTGCCCCTCCCCTGTTCACACTGTCTCTCTCTATCTCAAAAATAAAATAAACATTAAGAAAATTTTTAATTATGGCTAGCATGAGTAGACTACAAAGCTAAGTATAGGTACATTAAGTTAGTAGAAAAGAACAAGTTCCGGGCTAGAACTGTATATCTAATATAATAAGGAAAGTATATAAAAGGCAAAGACTACTTGAAATATGTAAAAATGTATAGAAAGCAATCAGAAAAAAATCAGTTACAGATTAGAACATCACAACTGAAAAAGGTACTAGAAAAATACAGATAATGCAAAATTCAAAGGAGAACATCAGTAAAGTTAAGGCAAGTTTTAATAAAAGCAATGTTACTCTGTACATCACAAATATCAAAAGGCCACTAAAACTAGATGAGAACAGGCTATTGATGAGGAGAATACCTCCTAAGGCTTTGATTCTACTCTCCTGGGGGATCTCAGAAACTAAGAAAAAAATAGCTCATGCCATGGTTATAAGACTAGGAAGACTGTCACTTGCCAAAAGAATCTAAGATGTTCTGACAACTCAGGTTTCTCTTCAGATCAAATAAATCTTTCGCTTTTTACTAATAATAAAATAAAAGGTTCTGACAGCAACAAATTGAAAATTATAAATGTAAACCTTAGAACCAGAAGTAGAGATATATATTTAAAGGCTCCAGCTATTCCAAACTACTTACCATTTCCTGACCATATTATGCCCATTTGACATCATCCTCACATATCCTCTGCCTATTATCCCCAATTATCTAACGGAGCCAACATCCTTCAAGACTTGGTTTAATGTGTCTCCTTTATTTTACAGAAGCCTGTTCAAAATGCTTCTGTGCCCTATTACCTACAGTTAGAGGTATCTCTTCTATAGAATACCCTTTCTTATAATCATTTACTCAGTCTCAAACTTTCTATGTTTTAACTTTAACACAGTACTATATTTTCTAATTTAATTGTATATCTCCCCTCTGTTCTTTGAGAACAAAGAAATGATCTTATTTATCTTATCAAAGAACCTTATATATTACTGATGTATAATAATTTTTTGGATAAAGTTAAGAATTTTTTAAATGATCAAATAAATGTCCTATCGATTCTATCATTCACAGACTCCCACTTCTAGAACAATACTGACTCACAGAAGGGCTCAATAAAATGATTATTCATTATTCTACATCTATCTGATGTTTGTCATCACTAAATGTGACTGAGATGCAAATGTAACCATAATACAAGTATTATCTCCTCACAGCATTCCTTAGCTTAAAATCCAATTTGGAATCATACATATTTAGTAATCAACTAATCAACGAAATGAAACCCAGATGAGAAACATAGAACTTATAATGTTAATTCTAAAAGTGTTGGAATAGGTATAATTTAAACATTTACCTGCCCAAAGGCAGGAAATCAAACAATGGCTTTCTTAAAATCTCTTACATTTGATAGATGCATTTTTTTCATCATTAAAAACATATATCCCATACTCAAAAATCACATATTTATACAATTATGTAGTATGTTTTCACTTCAAATGACAAAAAGTAACAAATTTTAGAAAAATAATCACACAGTATCAAACAAGGCAGATAAGATTCAACCTATACACAACACAGTCTTATTCCAAAGATTCTCCAAAATAACCATTTTTTTTAATTTTATCAAATACTTCCTCTTTGCCAGACAGTATTCCAGTTGTTTTACAAATATTATTTCACTTAATCCTTATAAAAATCCTATGGAGTAGATATTACTATTCCCATTTTAAAGATGAAGAAGTTGAAGCACCAAAGTTAAGTCATTTTCCTGAGTTCACACAGCTAACGCATGGCAGAGGCAGGATCTGCACGCAGAGTCAGGCTCCAGGGTCCATACTCTTAATCTGTGTCATGTTGTGTGTGTGTGTGTGTGTGTGTGTGTGTGTGTGTGTGTGTGTGTGTGTTTAAACTAATAAAACTAATTTTGGAGTACTAACTTTTTTAAACTTTTAAATTCCTATAAGAATCACATATAGGAGCACTGGGGTGGCTTAGGTGGTTAAGTGTCTGACTTTGGCTCAGGTCATAATCTCACAGCTCGTGAGTTCGAGCCCCACGTCAGGTTCTGTGCTGACAGCATGGAACCTGGAGCCAGCCTCAATTTCTGCGTCTCCCTCTCTCTCTCTGTGCCCCTCCCCTGCTCGTGCTCTGTCTCCTTCTCTCAAAAATAAACAAACATTAAAAAAATATAGCCCATCTTAGGGTAACTGTTTAAAATAACAGAGAGGGGGGTGTCTGGCTGGCTCAGTCGGAGAAGCATGTAACTCTGGATCTCAGGGTCATGAGCGCAATCCCCATGCTGGGTGTAGAGATTACTTAAATAAAACACATATATATAAACATACATACAAATAAAGGAGAAAATGAATCTCTATTTCTCATTACTGAGAAGATATAAATCTAGCTGTCTAGATTATATCCTAGTTTATATCCCTGAGCATAACATCTATAATTCAAAGCAGAAAACAGTGTAGCAATTCATATACTGCTTGGCCTTAGTGCTCAAAGATGTAATGTTGATAGTATACTGCTCTGTGTGGGTGTGTAGAAACTAAACACGGGTCCAGTCATTTCTTCTACTACATCCTTACAAAGTTATTCTTGATTTAACACAACACACATGGTTAGTACAGGCTGCAGACTATATTGTGGCTTCGTATCTTCACTTCACAGACTGCCAAGGCCTGTAATCAAAACGAACCACCCTATCTTTGCAGAGTGTCGGTTTGGACCATCTGCCACTACTTCTGTTCTCTAGCATCCCTAAGCTTTGCTGCACTGTATAAAACAATTGAAATAGTCTAAAAGAAAATTCTGCTTCCGCCATCCTTTTGGTTTTCTTCACATAAAAATGTGAAGAAAAAAATAATATAGAACAGAGTCTGTGCTAGACAATAAATCTACTTTGTCAATGAATGAACCAGTAGTAACTTAGAGTATAAATGAAGAAACATGCAAGTTGTACAACTTTTCTTCTACTAAAAATGACATTTCATATTCTGGAGCATACCAAACATGCCACTTTCTGGTTAACAACTTCAAATAATTCAAGAATGTGTCTTTGAAAACTGTCCATAAGAAAAAAACATAAATCAAAAAAGACACCACTTAGTTTATGGTCACAGAAAATCTGTTGTATACTTAAACACTGCAGGAGAGTCTTAAAAATGTCATGGAAAGAATGCCTTTAAGTATTCATTACCTTTCTTTATTTTCCGTAACATAACCAAATGACTAACATATGCTGATGACAAGTTTTCTAGTTCATTCACTTGCTTGCAGCAGTTTCTCAAATCAAATACACAATTTATCCTTCTCCTGATTCATACATTTCTGAGCTACCAGCAACATGGCACACATCAGTTCAACTATATTTCCAAGTACCTTCCTTTCTGCCAGGGGCGGGGGGAGGGGAGGGGAGACGGGGACTTAGTCGCATCTACTAGCCCAAATCCCTTTGGAATTTTAACCACAATGTAATGACAGGTTGCTATCAGTGTTTTCACCTTAAACTAAGATTAATAACAACTGCTGTATCTAACCTAGCATTTTACTCCTTTTTAAAATTTTAATTCTAGTATAGTTAACATACAGTGTTATATTAGTTCCAAGTATACAATATAGTAATTCAACAATTTTATACATTACTCAGTGCTCATCATGATTAAGTGTACTTTAATCCCCTTCACCTATTTCACCCATCCATAGCATTTTACTCTTTAAAAGGCACTTTCAGAGACTATCTCATAAGATTCTTATAACAGTTTTATGAGATAAGGATAACATATCCATCTGTGTTGATGCTTTTGTTCTGGGGAAAGGAGGGAAAAAGGTAGGGATGGAAGGCAAGGAGGGAAAGGGGACAGGGAGGGAAAGTTGGAAGACAGGAAGAAAGGAGAGACGCCCAGCCCACATAAAAGTAGGCCCACACATAAGTACATATATTTTCAGGTTCCCTAAAGGAACCAGTGATGTTTTCCTTTCACCAGCATGCCGCCAAAACTTGCTAAGCCAATCATTTTAAATATCCACGAATTTAAAATCATTTGTAACCTCCTCCCCTTTCCAGAAACTTTATCATTCACTAATTTGTTCACAGAGAAAGTCCAATCCTACAATGAGTTTTCACAAATGAAAAAGCCACAAATAATAAAATGCATTTACATCATCGTCAAAGGACTACAGAATTAAAAATCAGACCTTTTATAATCCACCATCAGTATTAGCGGAACACATAATATTCAAGTTGGAAGCTATTTCCTGTGCCTATTAATTAAGCAATTATTCCTACAGTCCTATGAGAATTAACCCAACCTTATGTATCACTAAGATCCAGGCTGAAAGGCATTACAAAAAAACGACCTCAGAAGAGAACAAATTAATGTAATTTGGAACAAAAAAACAATTAGAAGAAAACATATTAATGAAATTTACAATTATTCTCATCCTCTTCCATACACAGTTTTTAACATCCTTCTTGGCAAACTGCAGAATAAGAAAACAGAGGATTCTATCATCAATGCTGCTGTCACTTGGGAAGAATTACTGCTGAAAACAAACTGGTATCTTGGCAACCATACCTAACAAATGACAAGAATGTCATTTTCAGTACTATTAATGGTAACAACATATATCATCTGACAAAACTTCATATGCTGTTCTTTCTCATATCAAAAGCAACTCTGAAAAAATTACATAAATGGGTAAGAGGCAGGTGTAGACAATACTGAATTCTTTCATGAAATTCACATATTTACAACTGTCAAAATGAGCTCTTGATTTCTCAAGAGTGTTTACCGATACTTTACAATTAGAAAATGTATACCAATCTGGTAATGACAATCTTTTAATCTGAAAATTTTAAATTAAAATAATAATACGGGTACCTGGGTGGCTCAGTCAGTTAAGCGTCCAACTTCAACTCAAGTCATGATCTCACAGTTCATGGGTTCCAGGCCCGCATCAGGCTCTGGGCTGACAGCCCAGAGCCTGGAGCTTGCTTCGGATTCTGTTTCCCTCTCTCTCTCTGCCCCTCCCTCGCTTGTGCTCTGTCTCTCTCTCTTAAAAATAAACATTAGGGGCGCCTGGGTGGCTCAGTCGGTTAAGCCTCCGGCTTCGGCTCAGGTCAGATCTCACGTTTGTGGGTTCGAGCCCCGCGTCAGGCTCTGTGCTGACAGCTAGCTCAGAGCCTGGAGCCTGCTTCCAGTTCTGTGTCTCCTTCTCTCTCTGCCCCTCCCCCTCTCATGCTCTGTCTCTCTCTGTATTAAAAATAAA
>NC_043716.1:23755054-23815977 GCF_006229205.1 Suricata suricatta
CATTAAAAAAATGTTTCTAATGATAATAAAATCTAACAGCTTCAAATTTTTGTAGAAAGGGTTCATGTACCATAAATATTTAATTTTCATGAATATTTTATTCTTCCTTTACTAATTCCTGATCTTAGATTTTAATAGCAATAATACATATTCTTTCTATCCTAAACTCTGATTCACAAATTTCAGACAGATACCTAACTATAAAATTATTGGCACAGATGGCAAAACACTAACACTAACCCAAAAGCATGGAGGAATAAGTCATTACTATTCTACTAAACATTCATGTAGAGGTACAGAGAGCAGTTATCAGTTTACGGTTTGAAGAAAAATAAAGGTATTTCAACAAGTCCAAGTTAATTTGCCTAAATGAAGAAAATGTTCATTGTTTTCCAATTTTCCTTATCAAACTCTATTCAGTTAAGCTAATTTCATAAATGAGTTTACTTCTTTAAAAAAGACTGCATTTTAAAGCTGAATTTAGGGGCACCTGAGTGGCTCAGTCGGTTAAGTGTCCAACTTCAGCTCAGGTCATGATCTCACGTTCATGGGTTCGAATCCCGCATCAGGCTCTGTGCTGACAGCTCAGAGACTGGAGCCTGTTTCAGATTCTGTTTCTCCCTCTCATCTCTGATCCTCCCCTGCTCATGCCATCTCTCTCTGTCTCTCAAAAATAAATAAAAAACAGGAAAAAAAAAAGTTAAAAAAAAAACACTGAATTTAACTTTCAAGGCAATTAATCTGTAACTCAAGAATTACGTTCCCTGTAATCATTCACAAAATATTTCCCCCAAGGAATTCTTGTCCTAGTCATGTACAAAAATTTTATTACTTTTTTCATTACTCTACACCATGACTTCACAGTAGTGGTTATTGAGTCATCAGGAAATAAAGAAATTAGTAAAAGAATCCACTAAGAGAAGCCATTTTTACAAATAAACATTTTTATGTAATTGTATTAAAATACCAAAAATAATGTCACAGAATAAATATATATGAGAAAAACTAGAATGAATCTACCAAAAAGAGTCTGGCCTTGAACCCATACTCCTGCAAAGGGTAGATTTCAAAATGACATAAGAAATTAATTCATACTTTTAATAGGAATAGTTCTAGTATTCTGACACTTAAAACTAAAAATATTTTATTATACTTTTAGAAAAAATAAAAATAAGTTAGATTTGGTAAAAGTTTGCTACTGATTCTTGATTTCTGTAATTCTAAAAATATTCTAGTTTAAGTTGATTGTAGAAAGCTCTGGTATTGTTTTTCTCCCAGAGATAGAAACACATTGCTATTATGAAAGTAGATAGCCCACTTTTTAAAAAGTAGATCTTAAGCCCACTTTTTAAAAGAAACCCACATATACCTACCTCAAATAACCACATAAGCCAACAGGCAATAAACAAATTTTAAAGAAGAAAATGCAAGGGTTGGCAGTAAATAAAAATTCCACCTAACCAAATACACTGTTGATAAAACACAGTTCCTCCTTAATGATGAGAGGAATACAGTACAGTTTGATCCTTAAACAACGTATGTTAGAACCACCAACCACCCACTCCTATTTACCTGCACAAAGATCTGCATAAACTTGACTCCCCCAAAACTTAACTACCAATAGCCTAAGTTTTAACAATAACATAAACAGTCACCTAACACTTATTTTGTATGTTATATTATTATATGCTTTATTCTTATAACAAAGTAGGCTAAAGAACATTAAGAAAATCATAAGGAAAACGTATCTGTAGTACTATATACTGTGTATGGAAAAAACTCCATGTGTAAGTGTACCCATGCAGTTCAAACCCATGTTGTTCTAGGGTAAACTGTATGTGGAGATAATAAGTACTTAATGCTATAGTGCAACAGTGGATAGTGTACCACTTGCTTACTTACTTTAATGTAAATTTAAGCTTGAAAGAGTTAACATTAAATTGCTTTTCATTCCAATATGTCATTTTTCAGTGTTTGGTTGGCTGGTTATTTTTTTATTTAGAAATCAAGGGGGAAGGGCAGTTCTATTGCTGATAGATAATAAGAAATCTTGATATAAAAATCTAAAGGACTTTCTCGACTACAATAAAATCTTTTCGCCTGAAGTCCTTGGTTCAAAAACAAGGTTACTACTTGTAGGGTCATTATAAAAATAACAAACAAACACTGAAGGGAAAATACATTTTAAACTGAGATCCTAGTTAAAAAACAAAAACACAATAAACTGTTAAAACTAAGAATTGAATCTGGTCATCGAAAAAGAAACACAAAATAAACCTAGGAGTGTATTTTCCGTATTCTGCACAGTAAGTACTTCATAATTGTCAGCAATTTCCTGATAACCATACATGGTTTTATAAGCAATCTCAAGATGGCAACATTCTGAAGTTGTATTACATAAAAGCAAAAGTGTACCAACACTTCCCAAACAACTAAAGAACAAAATAATTTAAAATAAGGAAGTCTAGACTTCATATGATGCAATAACAGTTTCTCTGAGAAAATAACACAAATTCCTGATACAAGACTAAATGAAGGAATAATTACAACAGAATTTAAGAGGCAAAATAGAAGTTACTATACATATTCAAACTGTATTTTAAAGGATTTTTTTTAATGAAAATGAAAATGATTCCCTAGCTCATACTGAATTAGCTACTTAGCAACTAAACAAAAAACAAAAACCCCCTCAAATTTAGATCCTTTTACTAATTCTCCAAAATAAATTGCAGGTGAATAAAACTGAGCTGAATACTAAAAATATGAAGTAATACATTAGAATCAATTATTTTTCAGGCATATGTTAGAGTAAAAATGTGAAAGCAGAATGGTACAAAATATATAGTTGGCAGATTTAACTATATACAAATTTTGAGCTCATGAATATTACTCAGCCATAAAAAAGAATGAAATCTTGCCATTTGTGACAACGTGAATGAACGTATTATGCTAAGTGAAATAAGTCAGAAGACAAAAACTGTAAGAGATTTCACTTAAATGTGGAATTTAAAAAACAAAATAAGCAAAACAAAACAGAAATAGACTTATAAATACTGAAAACAAACTGATGGCTGCCAGAGGAATGATGGGCAAGGAAAGAGACTAAATAGGTTAAGGGAATTAAAAGGTACAAACTTCCAGTTATAAAATAAGTAAGTCACAAGGATGTAAAGTATAGCATTGGGAATATAGTCAATAATATTGTGGTAATTTTGTATGGTGACAAATGGTAACTACACTTACAGTGGTGAGTATTTCATAATGTATATAAATGTTGAATCACCATATTGTACACCTAAAACGAATACAGTGTTGTATGTCAACTATACTCCATTTTAAAACAAAAATACATAAATTAAAAAATAGCAAAAAAATAAGTAATAAAATGGCAAACCAATTGAGAAAATAACTGCAGCAAATCTGTCCAATGGTTAACACTCAAGGCATTTATAAGAAAGGGTTCTACAAATTGATTTAAAAAAACAATTTTAGGAACTAGAAATGTTAATAAGAACAAAGGACAAAAAGACAAATGATCAGAACATGCACCTATCAACAATGTGGAGAAATGTGGAGAACATGCACCTATCAACAATGTGTCAAGTTTTCTGGACAAATAACCAAGAAAATAAAAATTAAAACAAGGTGCCATTTTGGACTATTTAATTAGCAAATAAGGCAGTTTTTTGAAAATTATAATACCAAATTCTGATAAATGTTTAGTAAAATCAACACTCAGAAAATAATCTGAGTCAAAAGATGATTACTTCTGGAAATCTAAGGAAATAATCCTAAAAATGGGGGAAACTTAAATTTCAGTATATGAATAAGTGAAAAATCAGAAGAAGTTTAAATATAAATAAGGCAACAGTAAATTATGGGCAATCTAAGCAATGGAATATCATGCAACCAAGAAAAATTATAATTATGAAAATAATTTGAAAAAAGATACGCTATGCAACAAAAAAATATATGGAGTTCTGATAAGAGAATGTGAGATTGAAACACATTTAATTTCATTCCCTTTGAAATCCCAATTTTCAGTAAAGGAGTTCTTTTAGACACTGCCCCCCTTTTTTAAAGAGGCTTCACTCCCAGGATAGAGCCCAATGTGGGGCTTGAACTCATGACCTTGAGATCAAGAGTCTAAAGCTGAACCAACTGAGCCATTCACACGCCCCAAAGAAGGTTTTTTCTTTTTTAAAAACATAAACCCAAAGACAAAACAGTCATAAACTAAGAAAATTATGGAAACTGAAATGAAGATAGTCACATATTAAAGGACTTAGCAGATGTAAGAAAGTTGAATCCTAAGCTGCCAATATGAAAAGATGAGCTTTTTATATGGAGGAATCCCATAAAGATTCAGAATTAGTAGGATGAGGGTACTTCCAGAAGATGTAAGAAGGTGGGGGTAAAGAAGGAAGTTGTGCTACTGGCTCAAATCTATTTAAGTAGTGATATTCCAAAGATCCCCAATCCCATTCCACACAGCCTGGCTGCCAAGGCTCCCCACTCATACCAAAAGAATAAAAGTGCACTGTCTGGAAGATATGAAACACCAGAAATCTCTGGACACCACACATAAAATGAGATTAACCAAACTACTCTAAGAAAAGGGGAGCCTGGGTGGCTCAGTCAGTTGAGCATCTGACTTCGGCTCAGGTCATGATCTCACATTTTGTGGTTTCGAACCCTGCGTCGGGCTCCGTGCTGACAGCTCAGAGCCTGGAGCCTGCTTCCGATTCTGTGTCTCCCTCTCTCTCTGCCCCTCCCCTGCTCATGATCTGTCTCTCTCTGTCTCTCAAAAAAAAATGTTAAAAATTTTTTAAAAATTAAAAATTAAAAATTAAAAAATAAACTACGCTAAGAACAGAAGTACCAGGGTGCCTGAGTGGCTCAGTTGGTTAAGAGTATGACTTGATTTTGGCTCAGGTCATGTTACAGATTGTGAGATCGAGTCCAGCACTGAGCCTGCTTGGGATTCTCTCTCCATTTCTCTCTGCCTCGTGAGGATTCTCTCTCTCCCTTTCTCTCTGCCCCGTGTGTGTGCAAATGCACACACGTGCACACTCTCTCAAAATAAACAGCTTAAAAAGATAAAAATAAACTAAAAACAAAGATATTAAGTAAACCCACGAATGGGAATGTAAAGACATCTCTTCCCTTTTGAGCTTCCAAAATCTGGCATCCAGACCTTTACCTGCCAGACAGAAGAAGTGAGGAAAATTTTCTGAGAAAAGATAACAACTTGGAAGTTGGGAGAGGGTTCCACATTGGAAATGCTCAGCAACAAGCCCCACTAACACAGAACTTATAACCAGCTTTATGAGCAGATAAACAAGATTATTAGGCATGTGCAGAAAGCCTGTAATAATAAGAAAAAATAACAGGAAAAAATTTTTGAAGAAACAGTCTATAGAAGGAGGAACAGAAACTTTTTAAAAATGTATTAATATCCTCAAAGAGATAAGATTACAACAAAAGTGAAAAAAGACAACATGCTATTAAACAAACAAAAAAGAGCTCATAAAAGATATACACATGATCAACCTGCACAAGTAAAGGTGTTCAACATCAATAATCATCAAGGAAATATAAAATAAATCCAAAATGAGACACTACTTCCCACCAATCTGAATATCTAGAATTAAAAGAACTCATAACACCAAGCACCAGTAAGGAGGCAGAGCAACTGAACTAGCACAAGTGAGAAAACATATTATATAACCAGTATGAGAAACTATTTGGTGGTTTCTAATAAAGTTGAACATATAATCTACTCCATGACCAACCATTCCACTCCACTCCTAGGTATATAAAAAATGTATGTCCAGAAAGACTTGTACAACAATGTTTAAGCAGTTTTATTCATAATAGCCAAAATGAAGCAACATCCAACAGAAGAATAATCATGTTATATTCATATAGTAGAATACTACTCAGCAACATGGATGAATATTACATCTCTTAGATATTATGCTGAGGAAAAAAATGCAAACAAAAAGATATATACTATATGATTCCATTTGTACTAGGTACAAAAACAAAGGAATCTAACATATAGTGATAAAAATCAGATTGGTAGTTGCCTCTGGTGAGTGGGGATGACTGACTGGCATGAAGGATTTTTCTAAAGTGATGGAAATATTTTATATCTTGAATTTGGTGGTAAGTACAAAGCATTTGTCAAAATTGATTGAACTGAATACTTATCTTTTTATTTTATGCTTAGTTTTGAGAGGGAGAGAGAGAGCATGAGCAGGGGAGGGGCAGAGAGAGAAGGAGACACAGAGTCCAAGCTGTCAGCGTAGAGCCTAATGCGGCGCTTAAACTCACGAACCATGAGATCATGACCTGAGCCGGGTCATTAGACACTTAACTAACCACTGAGCCACCCAGGCACCCCACTTCAGATCTGTATCTTGATTGGAGTATAGGTTACATGGGTGGAATGTTTCTGTTGGGGGGGGTTGGGTAGCCATGGGCTTTCTTAGCACACTTCCTCATAAGCATCAGCCTACAGCCTTACTCCAGAGGGAAGAGTTTTTGTAAAGTTGGGTGTACGTATTTTTAAATTCATTGAAGTATATACTTGAGATTTAAGCATTGTATATGTAAAATTTTACTATGTGTAAATTTATCTCATGAAAATTTCAATAAGGAAAAAAATTAACAGCTCTTAAAAATGAGAGCAAAAAGACAGAGATCAAATAAAAGATTAGAAGGTTTAAAGAAATCTCCCCAAAAGTAGTAAAAAGACAAAGAGAAAAAGGTAAAAAATTAGGGGATCAGTCTAGGAGCTCTAACATCCAAACACAAGAATTTCAGAAGAAAGAAAATCTCTATCTATATAAAGAAATCTATGTAAAGAAATCATCTATAAGATAATTAAATTTCTCAGGAGTGAATTCAGTATATCAGCCTTTAGGTTAGAGCCCATTTTTATTAGCAAATAGGTCATACTAAATGACATCACTGTGAAATTTCAGAACATTGTGGACAAGGATCCTATAAGCTTCCAGGAACAGAAAAATTCAATGGTCCAAGAATTAAAATGCACTGGATATCTCAACATCAACATGGGAAGGCAGCCTAAAAATGAAGCAGTACTTTTTCAAATTCTAAAGAAAAAGATTTCTAACTTAGAATTCTAACTCAGACAAACTTCCAGTCAAAAATGCGAGGACAGATATAAGGTATTTTAACTTTTTTAAATTTACTTTTTTAGTAATCGCTACACCAAACATGCGGCTCAAAATCACGACCCTGAGATCAAGAGTCACATGCTCTTCCTAGCCAGCCAGGCACCCTGCTTTAAAGTATTCTTAGACTTAGCAATCTCAAATAATTTACCTCAAATAAATTTCTTCTCAGAAAGTTCCCAGAGGAAGTCATCCACCAAAATAAGAGAAAATCAAGAAAGCAGAAGATATGGTATAAATTTAACAAAATATCTAGTACAGCAGAATCCACAGAATCAAGGTAAAGGAAGTTCCCAGGATCATCACTATGGACCATGTTCAAAGAGTAACCAATCTAGTTTGAAACCAGTCCACAGGCTACATGAAAACATCAGAAGAAACTGACAACATGTGATAAACTTGAGAAGAGACTTGGGCAAGTGACAAGAGTGTATTTTATGGTTAAATTAGTGATAAATACTAAACAAACACAAATAAATACTGTAATTGTTAGGGCTAGGAAAAACAAAAAAAACTGTACTAGAAAAATAACCATAGCTTACTACATAACTTGAGCTGGGTATCATATGTGTACATGGTCATAAAGTAAACATTAAATATTTATCTAACCAAAATCACCATACAACTATAGTGGCAAGATGAAGTAATAGGGAGAGGGGAAGAGGAAGTGGCTAAAAGAGGAGGAGGGGGAAGAAAGCTAAATGCTCATGCTCAGAAGTGGGAAGTCAACAAAAAATGCCTAAAACTGGAAAATCAGTACCAAATACCAAAAACCATCTAAAAGAATATAAAGTGGTACTTTCTGGGAAAGATAAAATACTAAGATTAGGCAACTGATTTTTTTTTAATGTTTTATTTATTTTTGATACAGAGAGAGACAGAGCATGAGAGGGGGAGGGGCAGAGAGAGAAGGAGACACAGAACCGGAAACAGGCTCCAGGCTCTGAGCTAGCTGTCAGCACAGAGCCTGATGCGGGACTCGAACCCACGAATGTGAGATCTGACCTGAGCCGAAGCCGGAGGCTTAACCGACTGAGCCACCCAGGCGCCCAACTGATTCTTATTCAACAACTGTTTTAATTCAACAAATCTTATACAAACTATTTAATGTGAATTATATGAATGTATAACACTGATAAAAATAGGCATCTCAGAAAAAAAGATATAAAATTACATGTATTATTAAAACAATATAAAAATATAAAACATGTATGAGAAAAAAATAATAGCAAATAAATAGCAGTGTTAAGTGACAGGATCATTAGTGGAATTTTCTTCCTTTCCCAAACAATCCCTCTATAATGTCATAAGGCAATATAATTTTTAAACAAGTTTCAAATGCTCTGTTGGTTGTCAGCTGACATTGCTGTTTGCTTACAATACTCTCTCCTCTACATATACCACCCAACTTGCAATGCCACCAGAACAACTAACCCTCTTTTATGACCTGAATTAAAACATCTCTTCTTTCCTTTCATTCTCAAACTACTCTCTCTTTCATGACCCTACTCTATCTAATAAGCTCCTTGAGGGTAGTATCATTTATTTGTCTTGGTAGCCCTAGCACTCAGCACAAAGCCTAGAACATTATGCAGGCATTTAATAAATAACCAATCAATCATTCAATTATGTATTTACTCCAATAACCATAAGAATTCTAAGTGCTTTATTCATATCAAAGCACAGACCATAATTTTTTTTAACGTTTATTTTTGCAAAAAGTGAGGGAGGGGCAAAGAGAGGGAGACACAGAATCCAAAGCATGTGGTCAGCACTGAACCTGATAAGGGGCTTGAACTCATGAACCATGAGACCATGATCTGAGCAGAAGTCAGATGCTTAATGGACTGAGCCACCAGGTGTCCCAACACAAATACTTTTAAAACTCTTTTTTTTTTTAAATGTTTTTTATTTATTTTTGAGAGACAGAGAGAAACAGCGCGAGCAGGGGAGGGTCAGAGAGAGAGGGAGACACAGAATCCGAAGCAGGCTCCAGGCTCTGAGCTAGCTGTCAGTACAGAGCCCAACGCGGGGCTTGAACCCACGACCATGAGATCATGACCTGAGCTGAAGCCGGACACTTAACCGACTGAGCCACCCAGGCGCCCCCACAAATACTTTTAATGGTGGTGCCAACAAACAGCCTCAATTTTTCTGCTGCCCAAAAAAAATTTTAAGGCTGTTATAAAATGAAGTGAATAAATTAAAAGAGCTATTAAGGGACACTGGCTGGGCTCAGTGGGTGGAGCATGGGACTCCTGATCTTGGAGTTTTAAGTTCAAGCCCCATGCTGGGTAGAGAAATTACTTAAAAAATAAAATCTTAAAATAAAAAGAAAGAGCTATTAAAAGCTTCACAAAACACAGATCTATTTTCATGAAACTACTGATTACAAAACACACAAAAACCATTTACATATTAACCTATAAAATAACTTTAAAAAAAAAATCACAAAAATTTTACAGTAAGACTTTCATCCTGTTGGAATACCAAAAGAAATGGAACTTATTATTACATCTAAATGGGAAGGAATCACAATCTTTTTTTAAGTTTTTTAAATGTTTTTTGTTTACTTGAGAGAGATAGCATGAGCAAGGCAGGGTCAGAGAGAGGGAGATACACAATCTGAAGACAAGCTCCAGACTCAGAGCTGTCAGCCCAGAGCCTGACGCAGGGCTCGAACCCAGGAACCATGAGGTTCAGCCCAGAGCCTGACGCAGGGCTCGAACCCAGGAACCATGAGGTCATGACCTGAGCCGAAGTCGGACACTTAACCAACTGAGCCACCCGGGCACCCCACAATCTTTCATGAACAGGACTAAAAAGTAATGTTTGGGGTGGAGGGTGATAAGAAAAACAGTTTTAAACATACAATTAAAATTTTTTTAATTACAAAGATATATCAAGAGACAATGAAAATCACCTTCAACTTCACAACACAGAGATAATTAATGTTTTGCAATATAGTTGACCCTTGAACAACTTGGGAGTTGGGGTACTAACCCCACCTCCAGTGGAAAATCCATGGATAATTTGTTGACTCCCCCAAAAGTTAACTAATAGCCTACTGTTGACTGGTAGCCTTACCAATAAGGCTGCTGAAGATTCTCTCCCTCTGGCCCTTTCCCTGGCTTATGCTCTCACACGCACTCTACCAAAAAATTGAAAATAAAATTAAATAGTCTTGTCACTAAATCTTTGTGGTGAAGAGAGAGTAGCTTTAAGGTAAGTAACAAACAAAAAACCTCTAATCCTACAAATCTACCTACAGAAATAAGCACATCACACACTGTATTAACGGCAATAAGCTCAGAATTTTATAAGTGTAAGAAAAATGCTGAAGTTATATAGGTCAGCTTCAGCCTCACATTCTTTTCTCTAGAAACCACAAATACATTCCCACTTTCTTGAAATCCTCACCAAAATGTGTATTTTATGAACAATTAGAGATAGTAAGGTTAATTCTTTTTAACATAAAGGCAATCCTTGCTTTGCATGGTTACCATACTCATGAATTTCAGGTTCTATAGTTTAGTTAAATAACATAAGCTCTTCAAAAACACAGTTCAAAGTTCAGCCATATCATACTAACTGTAAACAATTTTTTTATGTAAAAAAATTTTTTTTAATGTTTTTTAATTTATTTTTGAGAGACTGAGAGACAGTGCAAGCAGGGGAGGGTCAGAGAGTGAGGGAGACACAGAATCCGAAGCAGGCTCCAGGCTCTGAGCTGTCAGCACAGAGCCCGACAAGGGGCTCAAACCCACCAGCTGTGAGATCATGACCTGACCCGAAGCTGGACGCTTAACCGACTGAGGCACCCAGGCACCCCTGTAAACAATTTTTAAAAATACAATCTTCATAGCTGGTTCTTCAGTCCACAAATCCTGATGTAAATAAAAGATGCACATTATAATCAGTGACCAATCATGTCACTTCTTTCAGTGCCTGTCTATAATTGGTCCCTATGCAGCTGTTATTTAGTTCATATGTAGAGAGAGAAGGTAAATAAATCCAAGTGACATTTGATGAAAATGGATAATCAAAAGAGGGAACAGGCCAACAAAGATAAAAATGCAGCAAAGAAATGAAAAGTGATAAAATGCTAAGTTCCAATTAAACACAAATAAACATGGGGTGCCTGGGTGGCTCAGTCGGTTGAGTGTCTGGCTTCAGCTCAGGTCATGATCTCACGGTTTGTGAGTTCGAGCCCTGCGTCGGGCTCTGTGCTGATGGCTAGCTCAGAGCCTGGAGCCTGCTTTGGATTCTGTATCCCCCTCTCTCTCTGGCCCTCTCCTGCTCGTGCTGTCTCTGTCTCTCAAAAATAAAAAAAAAAAATTTTTTAAACCCACAAATGGCCGTTTAGAAGAAATAGCTGACCAATGAAGTGTTAACACTGTTACCTTTAAAGAGACATTAGATATGCATTCAGAGGAACTTAGTGAAAGGTAAATGGGAAAAGTAGCCATGACCAAGAAAATGAAGCTGTTCCAGAGGAAGCAACACTGGCCAAACAAAAAAGACCAAACACTAGAGAGCTCACACACATTTTCAAAACACTGAAAACACGAAAGAGAAAATATTGGAAGCTAACTCAAATTTAGAAAGGAATGACAATGTACCAAAGCACCAAAGATGCCATTCCATATTTTAAGGCAAGCGTTAAAACTACTCTTGACAGGTTTTTCCATGAGGAAATAACATACTAATTCTGATATTTTATTTTTCATTTACTTATTTTACTTATTTACTTATTTTTTAAAATGCTTTATTTTTGAGAGAGAGAAAGAGAGACAGCATGAGCAGGGGAGGGTTAGAGAGAGAGGGAGATACAGAATCCAAAGACAGGCTCCAGGCTCTGAGCTAGTTGTCAGCACAGAACCCAACGCAGAGCTCAAACCCAAGAACCGTGAGATCATGACCTGAGCCAAAGTCATACGCTTAACCAACTGAGCCACCCAGGTGCCCCCTTTACTTATTTTTTTAAGTTTATTTATTTTGAGAGTGAGAGAGAGAGGTGAGTGCATGTATGAGCAGGGAGGGGCAGAGAATATCAGCATAGAGCCCAACACAGGGCTAACACGGGGCTCCATCTCACAAACTGTGAGATCATGACCTCAGCTGAAATCAAGAGTCAGACAACTAACCAAATGAATCACCCAGGGCCCCCCATTTATTATTTTTAAAGTAAGCTCTACACCCAACGTGGGGTTTAAACTCATGACCTCTAGATCAAGAGTCCCTAATTCTGATATTTTAAATTACACTGTAGTACATAAATTATCATTGAGCATTTAAAGAAATATCTATAATGCACTGTAAATTATATAACATGATGACAGAATTTGAATTCTAGGATCATAAACATATATACAAACCCACAAAGTATACAAACAACACATATACTAAATTACCTCTTCAGTTAACACTGCTTCTGCTTTTCCTATTTTAAATATAGTAGAAATATATAAATAAACAAATGTATGTATGCATGTATGTATGTATGTATGCAGGTAGTAGAGCTGAATATATCTCATGGATAAAGATTACCTTTATGCCATCAACTTTGGTAGAGGCAATGTGACAGAACAATGCAGAAGTTAAGCTGAAAATGCCAATCAGAGCTGAGATGTAAATTCTAAGCACAAAATGACAGCAAGACAAAAATATCGACAGCAAGTGAAAAAAGTAAATATGAATTAGATATGCCATGTTTAATTTTTCTGACAATCTTTAATCTCTAAACTAATATAAAAAGACAGAATAATTTATATATTCCAATATATGTGAACAGCAAACAATAAATCAGATATGCATTGCATTTTCATTATCACTTAATTTTTTGCCAATTATTCTGATTTTTTATTTTATGAAAAGTAACAACTTCTAAAAGATGAAGAAAATGTAATGTCTTCCCTAGAATACTCTAACTGCACTAAGTTACAATGTGTCAATAATGGCATTAATGTTTAACACAACATGTAAGTATTAATAACTAAAACCACTCAGTTATAAAATATTCAAATTTGGAAAAGAATTTTCAGACTAACACAGCATATCAGATTCCAGTCCAGAATAAAAGTTTCTCCAATATATAAAGTTACAAAAAAATCACTACCAAAAGATTAAAACTTCTGGACGAATTACTAGATGAATGGTTAATAATCTCTATTAAAAATTCAGAGAATGTTGCTATAATAAAACTTTGATATGCAAAGGACTACATCCAAGTGATTACATAGCTAAAAAGAAACCTCTTACAGCCAGTATTTATCACCCCCTTAAACTCACCTATTAATCTATTTATGCCCATTAAGATATGATAACTTTTAAGAACCTATCCCTAGACATTAAGTTAAAAATACACAAGCAGACTTTTCTTTTAAAAAGTGCCTACCTAAAACAAAAGATTTTAAAACATATAAATGTCATTTGCATCACTAAATAGCAATCACATAGTCTCTACTCCAGTAGTGTATATAACATATAAGCCTTAGGCATCCACAGCACTTCAGTTAACAAAGGTTAAATTTTAGAATTCATGAAAACACAAGGCACTTCTCATCCTTAGGGAAGAGACTACCTGCTACCATTTGTGTATGTGTTTACAGTATGAGAGGCTGACTTTTTTCATGTTCCTCAAAGAATAGCCTGACTTTCCATCCTGACTAGAATTCGATAATAAATCCGGTGCCTCCAGTGCTTTCATTACAGACAGCACTGCTTTTATGAGTATCGTTTGCTTTTAACTTATCCATGAGCTCTGTGGATCATTTGGAAAATTACTTTTAAAGGATTCTCTTTATGGGGGCGGGTCTTTGGGTTATATAGGAAGTAGGATTCCTTCTACCCTGGTTTTCTGCAACTATGAGGTCAATCTTTCTGGGTTTTAAAACATTAAATTCCAAACTACCTGACATCATCAAAATTAAAAACTTTTGAGTACCAAAAGATTATTACCAAGAGCATGAAAAACATCCCACAGAAAGGAAGAAAGTATTTACAAATCACATACAAGCATACTTCATTTTATAGCACCTCACTTTTCTGCATTTTGCATATACTGCTTTTTTCTTGGGTTTTTTTTTTGTTTTTTTTACAAATTGAAGGTATGTGGCAACTCTAGAGGCATCATTTTTTTCAATAGCCTTTGCTCATTTCTTGTCTCTATGCTACATTTAGTAATTCAATATTTCAAACTTTTTCATTATTACTATATTTGTTATGGTGCTCAATGATCAGTGATCTTTGATGTTACTATTGCAATTGTTTTTAGGGGCATCATGAACTATGCCCATATAAGACAGAAAACTTAATTGATAAATGTTGGTATGTTCTGACTGCTCCACCAAAAGACCATTCCCTGGTCTCTCTTCCTCTCCTTGGGCCTCCCTACTCACTAAGACACAAAATTGAAATGAGGCCAATTAATAACCCTACAATGGCGTCAAGTGTTCAGGTAAAAAGAAGAGCCCCACATCTCTCACTTTAAATTGAAAGCTAAAATGGGGGCGCCTGGGTGGCTCAGTTGGTTAAGCGTCTAACTTTGGCTCAGGTCATGATCTGGCAGTCCACTGAGTTTAAGCCCCACATCAGGCTCTGTGCTGACAGCTCAGACCCTGGAGCCTGCTTCCAATTTTGTCTCCCTCTCTGTGCCCCTCCCCCGCTCACACTCTGTGTGTGTCTCTCAAAAATAAAAAATAAACATTAAAAAAATTTTTTAATAAAAGCTAAAAATGACCACGCTCAGTGATTAAGCTTCAAAAGCATGTTGAAACCTAAGACAGGCCAAAAGCCAGGCCTTTTGCACCAGTTAGCTAATTGTGAATGCAAAAGAAAAAAAAATTTTAACATTTATTTTTGAGAGAGAACGCACACAAGCAAGGGAGGGGCAGAGAGAGAGCGGGGCAAAGGATCCGAAATGAGCTCCATGCCAACAGCACAGAACCAGATGCAGGGCTCGAACTCACAGTGAGCTCAAGATCTGCGCCAAAGTCAGATGCTTAATCGACTGAGCCACCCAGGTGCCCAAGAAAAATTCCTGAGGGAAATAAAAGTACTATTCCAGTGAACACACAAATGACAAGAAAGCGAAACAGCCTTGCTGCTGATAAAAAGTTTTAGTGGTCTGAACAGATCAAACCGACCACAATATTCCCTTAACCCAAACTCTAATTCAGAGCAAGACTCTAACTCTCTTTAATTCTATGAAGGCTGAGAAAGATAAGAAAGCTGAAAAAGACTGAAGCTAGCAGAGGTCGGTTCATGAGGTTTAAGGAAAGAAGCCATCTCCACGACATAAAAGTTTTAGGCGAAGCAGCAAATTCTGATGTAAAAACTGCAGCAAGTTATCCACAAGATATCGCTGAGATAATTAATGAAGGTGGCTACATTAAACAACAGACTTTCAATGTAAATGAAACATTACACTGGAAAAAGAGGTCATCTAGGACTTTCCTAGCTCAAGAGAAATCAATGCCTGGCTTCAAAAGACAGGCTGCCTCTCTTGCTAGGGGCTAATGCAGGTGGGCACTTTAAGATGAAGACAATGCTCACTTACCATTCCACAGTCCCAGGGTTCTTAAAAATCAATACTTAAGTCTACTGCCAGTACTCTACAAATGAAACAAAGCCTGGATGACAGCACATTTGTCATGATTTACTGAATATTTTAAGCCCACTGTTGAGGCCTACTGCTGGGGAGGGGGGGGGGATGGTATTCCTTTCAAATGATAATTGCTCATTGATAATGAATCTGGTGGTCACCTAAGAAAGTTGATAGACAAGGATGAGATTAATGTTTTCTTTTTTTTTTAAATGTTTTATTTCTTTTTGATACAGAGAGAGACAGAGCATGAGAGGGGGAGGGGCAGAGAGAGAAGGAGACACAGAACCGGAAGCAGGCTCCAGGCTCTGAGCTAGCTGTCAGCACAGAGCTTGACGCGGGGCTCGAACCCACGAACGTGAGATCTGACCTGAGCCGAAGCCAGAGGCTTAACCGACTGAGCCACCCAGGCGTCCCAGATTAATGTTGTTTTCATGCCTGCTCATATAACATCCATTCTGCAGTCCATAGATCAAGAAATAATTTCAACTTTCAAATCTTTTTCTTTAATATACATTGCAGGGGCACCTGACTCTTGATGTCCTCTAAAGTCAGGTCATGAGATCCAGCCCTGCATTGGGCTCCCTGCTGAGCATGGAGCCTGCTTGGGATTCTCTCACTCCCTCTCTTTCTCTCTGCCCCTCCCCTATCATGCACATACATGCATGCACTCACTCTCAAAATAAACAAACTTTTTAAAAAATAAATTAAGAGAAAAAAAATACATTTCCTAAGACTACAGCTGCCATGGATAGTGACTCCTCTGATGGATCTGGGAAAATAAATTGAAAACCTTCTGGAAAGGATTCATCATTCTAGATGCCAGTAAATACATTTCTGATTCATGGGAAGGGGTCAAAATATGAATATTAACAGGAGTCTGGAAAGTTGATTCCAACCTTCATGGATGACTTCGGGGTTTCAAAACTTCAGTGGAGAAACTGCAGATGTAGTGCCTATACCAAAAGAACTAGAAGTGGCATCTGAAGATGTGAATGAATTGCTGCAATTTCATGATAAAAGTTTAACAGGTGAGGAGTTAATTTTCACATTATTTATTTATTTATTTTTTAGAAAGAGAGTGCAAACACAAGTGGGGCAGGGGCAGAGAAAGAGAGGAAGACAGAATCTGAAGCAGGCTCAAGGCTCCAAGTTGTCAGCGCAGAGCCCCACACAGGGCTCAAACTCATGAACCGCAAGATCATGACCTGAGTCAAAGTCAGACACTTAACCAGCTGAGTCAACCAGGGGCCCCTAATTTTAATGAATGAGTAAAGAAGGTGGTTTCTTGAGATAGAATCTACTCCTGGTGCAGATGCTCTAAAGATGGTTGAGGGGTGCCTGGCTGGCTCAGTCAAAAGAACACATTGGGTGTAGAGATTATTTTAAAAAAATAATTTTAAAAAACTATAAAAAAATAGTTGTTGAAATTACAACAAAGGATTTAAAATATAAACTTAGTGGGGCGCCTGGGTAGCTGAGTCAGTTAAGCATCCAACTTCAGCTCAGGTCATGATCTCGCAGTTCATGGGTTCAAGCCTTGCGTCAGGCTCTGTGCTGACAGCTAGCTCAGAACCTGGAGCTTGTCTTCAGATTCTGTATCTCCTTCTCTCTCTGACCCTCCCCTGCTCATGCTGTTTCTCTCTTTCTCTCAAAAAAATAATTAAAATAAAAATTTCTTTTTAAAAATAGAATATAACTTAGTTGATAAAACAGCAGTGGGGGGGCGCCTGGGTGGCTCAGTCGGTTAAGCCTCCAGCTTCAGCTCAGGTCAGATCTCACAGTCATGGGTTCGAGCCCCGCATCAGGCTCTGTGCTGACACTAGCTCAGAGCCTGGAGCCTGCTTCTGGTTCTGTGTCTCCTTCTCTCTCTGCCCCTCCCCCTCTCATGCTCTGTCTCTCTCTGTATCAAAAATAAATAAAATATTAAAAAAAAAAGTTTAAAAAAAAAACAGCAGTGGGGTTTGAGAACACTGACTTTGAATTTTGAAAGTTCTACTGCGAGCAAAATGTTATCAAACAGCATCTCATGCTATAGAGAAATTGCACAGAAATAAGCAGTCTTCACTATAGTCTTACTTTAAGAAATTGTCACACCTACCCCAACGTTTAGCAACCACCACCCTGACCAGCTAGCAGTCAACACCAAGGCAAGACTCTCCACCAGCAAAAAGGTTATGACTTGCTGAAAGCTCAGGTGACAATTAGCATTTTTCTTAAAATAATGTATTTCTTTTAACATTTTTTAAAGTTTATTTATTTATTTTTGAGACACAGAGAGAGACACACACACCAAGAACGAGGAAGGGGTAGAGAGAGACGGGGAGAGAGAATCCCAAGCAGGCTCCACACTGTCAGCACAGAGCCTGGGCAGGGCTCAAACTCACGAAACCATGAGACCATGACCTAAGCCAAAGCCAAGAGTTGGACACTTAACTGAGTAAGCTGCCTAAGTGCCCCTAAATAAAGTATTTTTTAATTGTGGTATGTAAATTACTTTTTTAGACATAATGCTTCTTCATACTTAATAGACTACAGTATAGTTTAAACATAACTTTTATATAACCAAGGACAGAAAAACATGCGCAACATCACTAGCCATTAATGAAACACAGAACTACAATGAGGGGCTCCTGGCTGGCTCAGTCAGAGGGCATCCAACTCTTGATCTCAGGATCATGAGTTCAAGCCCCCTATTGGGTATGGAGCCTACTTTAAACAACAACTACTACTGCATGAGACACTATTTCACAACTACTACGATGGGTAAAATAAGAAAGATAACAAGTATAGGCAAGGATGTGGAAAAATCATAACTCTCATACATGACTGCTAGGAGTGTAATATAGTGCAGCCACTCTGGAAAACAGTTTGGTAGTTCCTCAAACTGTTAAACATCAAGTTACCATATGACCCACCAATTCTACCCCTAGGTAGACATTCTAAAGAAATGAAAGCAGGGCACCTGGGTGGCTCAGCCAGTTATATGTCTGACCTCAATTCAGCTCAGGTCATGATCTCATGGTTTGTGAGTTCAAGTCCCACATCAGGCTCTGTGCTGACAGCTCAGAGCCTGGAACCTGCTTCAGATTCTGTGTCTCCCTCTCTCTCTGCCCCTCCCCAGCTCACTCTCTGTCTCTAGCTTTCTCTCTCAAAAATAATAAACATTAAAAAAAAAACCTGAAAGCAAGAACGCAGATCTTTGTCCGCCAATGTCCATATCCACAGTAGCAAAAGGGTGAAAACAATCCAAATGTCCATTAACAGGTAGAGTGGACAAAGTGGATAAACAAAATGTGGTATACACACATTATTCAGGCATAAGAAGGAATGAAATTCTGCTACATGTTACAACATGGATGGACCTTAAAAACATTATGCTAAGTGAAAAAAGACACAAAAGGATAAATATTGCATGATTCCACTCACATGAAGTACCTAAAATGGGCAAAATCGGAGACAAAAAGTAGAAGAGAGGTTACGAGGGATGGGGGTGGAGGACAAGAAAATGGGGGGTTATTTAGGGATTATAGAGTTTCTGTTTGGGATGATGAACCAGTTCTAGAAATGAATATTAGGTGATGATTATACTATATTATGAATGTACTTAATGCCACTGAATTATACAATTTAAAATGGTTCAGAGGGTGGGGCACCTGAGTGGCTCACAGTTCATGGGTTTTAGTCCCATGTCAGGCTCTGCACTGACAGTACTAAGCCTGCTTGGGATTCTTTTTCTCCCTCTCTCTTTGTTCCTCCACCACTTGTACTCTGTCTCTCTCTCAAAATAAATAAACAAACTTTAAAAATAAAAAATAAAATAATAAAATTGTTCAAGCAGTAAATTTCACCTTATATATAATTTGCCACAATAAATTCCTAAGTCAGAAAATCAAACAAAACTATGTATATACTTGAGTGTGTGAAGATCAGACAAAAATTCATATGAATATCTCATAATTCCCTTACAGCAACCCTAAGACATAATCGTTGAAAATGTAATACCTATCATAAGGCTATATTCTTATTACAATAAAAAATCATGGGGTGCCTGGGTGACTCAGTCAGTTGAGTGTTTGACTCCTAATTTCAGCTCAGGTCATGATCTCACGGTTTGTAGGATCAAACCCCATATCAGGCTGTGCATGAACAGTGTAGAGCCTACTTGGGTTTCTCTCTCTTTCTGCCCCTTCCCCACTTGTACTCTCTCTCTCAAAACAAATAAATATATAAAAAATTGTAATTTAGTGCAATTTTTGCTTTCTTTCTCATACATGAGAAAAAGTATATTTATATATTTGTTAATACTAGAATCACCAGAGATACTGATAAGGAGTAAACACCTTAGAAGCATTCTCAAATCCTTCAACTGACACAAACATGTAAGATAAGCAAAAGTCTTCTAAATTCCACTGCAACCTTCAATTGTCTTACTTCTAATAACTTCTTCTAGCACATACAGAACAGCCTGACATGCAGTGCAGTTCTCTTGGACCTATAATTTTAACTGTCAGTCACATTCATATAAACTGCAAATTGGGAGTTTGAGATATGAGCCACATGTTATTTAAACATTCAGAAGAAAACATGAAAATGAAAGTTAAAAGATCTTAAAAGAAAACTAAATAAGATAACTTGATTTTAAAAAGCAACACATCACAATCATATAAAGACACCAATAACTTTAACCATCTGGTTCTCTCCATCATAAAGCATATGCTGAACACCTATTTGTGCTTTAAAACAATGCAAAGTGGTTTTTAAAACAAATTCAAAAAATCTTCATGAAACTTAAAATTAAGTGGGGAGATTAAGTTAATACACATAATACCACAGGTATGTAAAAATATTCAAATACGAAGGATACAAATTAAGAGTCAGAGGACTTCAAAGGAGATAAGTGCTAAACAGTCCAGGAATGTTCCAGAGAAAGGTAAAATCTAGGCAAATCCAGAAGTCCAGAAAGATAAAGAGAATCAAATGAAAATGAACCCTTCATAATCTAGTCTCATCTTGCCTGTCCAACACTGTGTACAATATAAAGTTATTAGAATAGATGAAAGTAGAGAAAAACTCACTCCATAGAAGAGAAATTAAAGAAATACAAAATGAAGAGAGCAAATCAATTGGCCTACATGATGCTTATTATGGAGAAGATATTAGAAATTTTAAGTAGAAGTACATATTAAACCATATTTTAAAAGTTCCAAAAATTACATAGAATTTTGACCTAACTTTAGCATATTTTTCTATTCACATCAATAAGTATTTGCTACTTATGAAAAACTTGAGTGTCTCAGAACCAATCAAATCAAGGCTCACCTGCAAAATATGAGCTTTAATTTTGATGCTAATTTTGTTCAAACCGACAAGTCCCCACCCTCATGGAGTCTAGTGGTATGTGATCATGAAAACTACATTCTAAGGCAAGGTCTTCCTCCTACCCCAGTTTGTAACTGACCATGCAATGAATCTACCCTAAGGCTTAAATAAATTAAGACCCACATGACCAGAGATCAAGGATTACTAAAAAGGAACTTCAGTATAATTCCTTGGTTAAAACAGAGAGCCTCTTAGAAACTGTAGAATAGACTGAAAAAAAGAATAGAGACACAAGAATTATTTTAAAGCTCAAGAATGAAAGTTTGGTTTTTTTTTAAGTTATGTTCTCTTTATTTAACTGGTTATTACCATTAAGGGGAGGGACTTTTTTTTATTTATTTAATTTTGAGAGACTGAGAGACCATGGGAGCAGGGGAGGGTCAGAGGGGGAGGGAGGCACAGACTAAAGCAGGCTCCAGGTTCCAAGCCAGCTGTCAGCACAGAGCCCAACGCGGGGCTCGAACCCGCGAACCTGACATCATGACGTGACCCGAAGCCAGTCGCTCAACCGACTGAGCCACCCAGGCGCCCCAAGAATGAAAGTCTTAAAGCTTCACTACACATGCACCCTTCTTCAGGAATCTACCAGAGAACAAGTTCCATTAAAATAACAGAGCACATCAAGCAAGAGGAAACAAGGCCTACAACAGGGGATCCAACGCAGAACACTGAGGGAAAGCTCCAGGAAAATGGTGAAGGAAGATCCTAGCAGAGCAGCTATGTTTCAGGCACAAGGGCAATACGTACAGATTGGAGCAGGCCAAAAAGCTCCAAGAAAATTTTCCAATATAATGAACTGAGTGAACATTAATATATGGATTAGATTTCATTATTGGTGGGTACTTTAGGGTGTGAATAGAATCCCAAGCAAACAAAATAGAAGGTAACTATTAAAGGAAATATTTAGAAGGAAAGTATACAGGAAAAGTAATCCTACTATATTAAATGGCTTAGCTGTGAAAAACATTTATAAAAACCTAATTATATAAATACTGAACAATGATCTAACCAAAATTAAAATACACATATACCAAGATGAGAAAATGGGACTATAAGGGGGCGCACATGTATGCATCTGGAGGGCGGGTAGCAAAGAAAGAAGCAGCTGAATCCTAATCTTTAATACTGGAATATCATATAAACATTCCTTAAATGGAAAAAAAATGTATCACTATAAATATATTACTTGGACATAAAAAGTAAAGACCTGTTAATAAATCTAAAATATTTTAAAGTACTGGACAATAAGCAGAGAAAAACTGCCAAGGGAGAGATAATAACAGTACTATTGTTTTCATAAGTAACCCTGTAGAACCATTTGATTCTAAATTATGTGCACATATCAATAACTGTGATAAAAATTAAAACTAAAAGACTTAAGAAAAAAAGGGAGGGAAGAAGAGCATAAGCCATGGAATCCAAGAGAAAAAGAAACCTGGAGCAAAAAAAAAAAAAAAAAAAGGCTATACATAGATTTTATTTATTTACTTTGTGTGTGTGTGTGTGTGTCTATACCCAACATAGGGCTCAAATTCATGAGCCTAAGATCGAGAGTCACATGCCCTACCAACTGAATTAGCCAGGCATCCCTAAAATTTACTTTTAAATCAGCTGGACTATTTCAAACCAATGAGAGCACTCTGTATGTCGATGTAAATTTTATTCTCAGCTTTCAAATTAACACTGTACATTTTATTTTTTTTTAATTTTTTTAATGTTTTATTTATTTTTGATACAGAGAGAGACAGAGCATGAGAGGGGGAGGGTCAGAGAGAGAAGGAGACACAGAACCAGAAGCAGGCTCCAGGCTCTGAGCTAGCTGTCAGCACAGAGCCTGACGCGGGGCTCGAACCCACGAACATGAGATCTGACCTGAGCCAAAGTCGGAGGCTTAACCGACTGAGCCACCCAGGCGCCCCAACACTGTACATTTTAAGCAAATAAATTTCCAACTCTTAGATTTGGTGGGAGGATGATGCTTGCCATCATGGATGAAAGGTACATGAAGATCACTGTTTAAATCGTATCATGGGCAAAATTATTAAATATTACAGTTTACAAAAAGACATTCTCCAGTGTTCATAAACATAATACTTAATGCCATATACTAGTCTCTTAATGTCAGTATAATCAAGAATTTACATTATGAGGTATTAACTTAAATATCTGAAGTAAACAGACAAATTTATATATTACATTTAAGGCTCTTACATTTTTATCATTCAAAACCTCTAGCACAACATTTTTCAAAACTGATTAAAGGAAGTCTTGAGATGAATACATTGCTTAGTATACTGAATCCTTATCAGTACTCGATCATTTACCCTCTAAACTTACAAACATTACCCAAGTTCTCCAAATCTTCTATCCATCATTTATACATTCACTGCCATCTAATATTTACTAAACACTTAAAATACACCTGGCACTGCACCTATCCTGGTACTAGAGATTCATCATCATGTCTTACAATAAACATGTTAATTATATATGATGATAAAGGCTACAAATGAACTATACAGAATAGTGCAATACTGACAGAAAACCACTTCATATATGATAAGGCCTCTGAGGCTTCAAGAATGAAGAATGAGCCAGACCTGTGAAAATACGTAAGCAGCCTTTCCAGGCTGAGAGGAGAGGAATCAACAGGAACTCATATGAATTGTAGGAACTAGAAAACCACTGCATGGTATCTTAGCAAGAGATGATGGCAGCAAAGGCTAGAGTTGCAGCAGTGAAGATGAATAGAAGTTAACAGACCAGACTGGATACCAAACTAACAGACGGAGATGGCCAACTCAAACGGGGGATAAGAAGATAGGCCAGATGATGAAAGAAAGGAAAAACTGAGGCAAGATTCTTCATTTTAACAACGATCTTGCAATAGTGGAACCATTTACTATCCTGGAAAAAAGACTAGGGGAGGACTACTTGACAGAAGGGTCCTTTTCATAATGCCATCTCTTTAGAGTCTTTCATAAATCATTAAAAAAGACAAGAACCACAGCAAACCTTAAAAGGCTCTTCCTTCAAAGGCTGCAATGCTGAGACAATCTAATTGAAAGAGGAGCTAGAGAATTTCTCTGTAAAACTTCATTTTGGCATAATTTTCCTTTATTGCAGTCCAACACCAGGGATTCCAAAAACCATATTATAGCAAGGTCTTCATACATCAGTTTTTCTGAACCTCGTTTACAAAGAGTGATACACCTGAGATTTGCCTAAAATAAAAAAAGACTTATGTTAATGAATACTAAATCCCTAAAAAGAGGGGTATTAAAGAAGCCCTTCATCTCTGAATAGATAGGTCTTCTGATAGGTCTCTGACTTTAATAGTAAATACTAAAATACTAGTTTTATCACACTTTTGTGTCAGTAATTAACTCTCCACCTTTTACTTAAGAGATCCTTATTATTAGATGAGAGGAACAAAAGACTTTATTGGCATAAAGAAAGAGGTAGAGTGACTCAATTTAAATATTCATTTTTTTAAAAGGCAGTTTTTTTGTTTAAAGTTATTTATTTATTTAACTAATCTACATCTAACTTTTAGATCTCAAACTGACAATCCTGAGATCAAGAGTCCCGTGCTCCTTGGACTAAAACTGCCAGGCGCCCCCTGGAGTGGCTCTATTTGGACACACACATCATGGGGGCACCTGGGAGGCTCAGTCAGTTAAGTGTCCGACTTCGACTCAGGTCATGATCTCAGTTTATGGGTTCGAGCCCCACATCAGGCTCTGTGCTGACAGCTCAGAGTCTGAAGCCTGCTTCAGTTTCTGGGTCTTTCTCTCTCTGCCCCTCCCCAGTTCGTGCTGTCTCTCTCTCAAAAATAAACATTAAAAAAAAATTTTTTTTAATACATCATGAAGCCTAAAAGGTAAAAGCAGAAGCATAAACAAGCCCTGAACAGAGAAGCCATACTTTCTGGATACAGTATGAAAAGAACTCTCAGTCCCACCTTAGTCTTCTACCATTATGAAACCATCAACCATTTTTCTGGTCAACCATTTTTCTATATAGTTGACATACAACATTATATCAGTTTTAGGTGATTTGATAAATGCTCATCATGATTACTATAGTTACATGTGTCACCAAAGTTATTACAATATTATTGACTATATTCTCTTTTTTTTTTTAATTTTTTAAATGTTTTTTATTGACTTTTTGAGAGACAGAGACAGTGTGAGCAGGGGAGGGTCAGAGAGAGAGGGAGACAAAGAATCAGAAGCAGGCTCCAGGCTCTGAGCTGTCAGCACAGAGCCCGAGGCGGAGTTCGAACCCATGAACTGTGAGATCCTAACCTAAGCTGAAGCCAGACCGCTTAACCGACTGAGCCATCCAGGAGCCCCTGACTATATTCTCTATGCTGAACTTTCCATCCCTGTGACTTAATAATTTTATAACTGGAGTTTGTACCTCTTAGTCTCCTTCACCTAGTTTACTCAGTCCCCCACCTGCTCCTCTCTGGCAACCACTAACTAGTTCTCTGTAATTATGAGTCTGTTTCTCTTTATTGCTGTTGGTTTGTTCATTTGTTTTTTTAGGTTCCACATATAAATGAAATCATATGGTATCTGTCTTTCTCTGTCTGACTTGTTTCACTTAGCATAATATTCTCTAGGTCTATTCATGTTGTCCAAATTCAAATCACCAACTTTTTTTCTTTTTTAAAGTAGAATTCACACCCAGTATGGAGCCCAATCCAGGGCTTGAACTTACAACCCTGAGATCAAGACCTAGGCTGACACCAAGAGTCAGGCGCTTAACCAAATGAGCCACCCAGGTGCCCAAACCACCAACTTTTAATTCATAAATAAAATACCTCCACCTCTGCAGCTGTTTAACATTAAAGCTTCTAATCCAGCTCTCAGCATTAATCTTTAGTGCTCCAAATCCAAAGATGGATTTCCTAGTCATAGCAAGAATAATAATCATTTCTCTAACTTTTCCTCTGACCTACCATATAATCAAGTACCAAAAATCTTCCTTTTCTCCTGAGAAAACAACTCACGATTGGTTGGTCACCACATTCCCAACTCTAGGTTTCTAACACATCTTTCTGGAAGGCAACCCTGAATGCTGTCACTGTGAAGTCTCACTAACCACGCACAAAGACAGACAATTAACAACAACAACAACAACAACAGCTGTCCAGTTTGTTAAATGGTAGGCCATTATCCATCAAGTGATGTCACCTCTTTCTGCTCATCCTCCCCAAATCCAAGGTTCATCAGTGTATTTATTTCCTCTTTGTCATGGACACTCCATATGGAGTGTCGAACTGGAGATTATCAAGAACAGCATGTATGTAATTACTTAGGTGACTACATATAAAAAGACTAACTTAAGACGACCCCATTTTTCTCCTTTATATATAATAATAGCTAGTTAACTTTACTTGCAAGTGGCTTAACCAAAACCTGCAATTCCACCCTAATGCAAGAGTTCACTGATAGATTTAATAAACTCAGATGAAGGCATAAGTGCCTTAATAAGAGAATAGTGCATCCTAGAAGATACCAACTGTGAAATTAAATTTTCACTTATACAATAATATATTATGCTAAAACAGCTAACATCACATCATAGGCAGTATACTATCAATAAAATTTTAGTATTAACACTATGAAGCTTGGTGAATAAAATCTTAGTTCGGGAGTCAATGTTTTAGAGCATATTAGGGCTGGTAGATAATAAGCAAAATGAATAGTATTAGAATCTTCAACTATTACATGCTTAATTATTCCACTAGCAAAGACAATAACCTTTAAGTGACGAGGAAATGAAACTCTTTAATACACAATTATTGAGCACATACAATGAAGTGAATAGTATTAGGGCACTCTCAGGCCAATACACCAATACACACTCTATATTCCTATAGCACTGTGTTCTATACCACTGTAGAATTTAACATACTATATGTTAATTATTTATATACAATATATATGTACTTTTTGAAAATATTGTCCATTATCAAACATACACAAAATAGGGGCACGTGGGTAGCTCAGTCGGTTAAACTTTGTGCTCTCATGGTTTGTGAGTTCGACCCCGCCCCCCATTGGGCTCTGTGCTGACAGCTCAGAGCCTGGAACCTACTTCAGATTCTGTGTCTCCCTCTATCTCTGCCCCTCCCCTGCTCATGCTTGCGCTCTTTCTCTCTCTCTCTCTCTCTCTCCAAAATAAATAAAAATTTAAAAAACACACAAAATAAACTTTAAAAAGATGTTTCAATATTTTATTCCTACCTCCCATGGATAGTCCTGCATACACCTTGAGTTATATACACTTCAGTGGACTGACCAAGCTATATGCTTCTAGAGAGAGGGTCTTAATCAGCTTTGCTTCCTTGGTGCCTAAGTCATAAGCAGCATTCAGTAAAATTTTACTGAATGAATGAAAAAAGGAGCACTCAAAAACATGAAACTACAACATAATTTTTTGATATGCTATATTTCTCTTTTTTTCTTTTTTTTTTTTTTAATTTATCTTTGAGAGACAGAGACAGGATGAACAGGGAAGGGTCAAAGAGCGAGGGAGATATAGAATCTGAAGCAGGCTCCAGGCTCTGAGCTAGCTGTCAGCACAGAGCCCGACGCGGGGCTCGAACCCACAAACCGTGAGATCATGACCTGAGCCGAAGCCAGACGCTTAACCGGCTGAGCCACCCAGGCGCCCCTGAAGTGCTGTACTTCATCACCCAACTATTTAGTCCAATGTAAGTGCCAAAATTCTTCTTAAATTTTTTTAATGTTTGTTTTTGAGACACTGAGCAAGCAGGGGAGGGCAGAGAGACACACACAGAATCTGAAGTAGGCTCCAGTCTTTGAGCTGTCCCCACAGAGCCCGATGTGGAGCTCGAACTCACGAACCATGAGATCATGCCCTGAGCCAGAGTGGGACACTCAACTGACTGAGCCACCCAGGTGCTCCAGTTCTTCTTATAAAAAAGGGATTAGAAGAAATCCATCCACTATATTTTATTAACATCGTTTAAAAGCTAAGGACAATTTTAATTCAGCCAATTCTTGCAAATAAATAAATAAATAAAAATAAAAACCTTAGTATTCTGTTTCCAGAATGATGAAAAGGAGGGAGGAATAGGAAGAAAGAAGTAAAGAACTGGAGATTCTTAAAGTTTCTTGGAGTTCTGAAATACTCTAAACTGCAATTCATCTTTCATTCAATATTTTTTTTAATGCTATGTTCTAAGCATTTAGAATATATTTTTAGGAATACACAAGCCACAAACTTAGATGCAATAGGAAGTAAAGAGATGAACATAGCTGCTAAAATTCTCAGTACTCATGTACAGGAGATGTACTTCAGAAAATACTTGCAATCTATCCAGGGCCAAGCCTTCAAAGAAAAGCCTATTTGTGTTCTATTCAAGATATTCAAGATAGACACCAAAAATAAAAGCTACCAAGAATCTCCCTTAAAAAAACTTTAAAGATACGCTTTCAGAAAACGATTAATGTTTATATAACTAGCATACAATCTAACTAAAATAGCATCAAAACTAATCTTCCTAATTTCCAGAGCTTCTGAAATGTAAATGAGAAGTCACTAAACTGCCCTTCATTTAGGTACAGTGTTATCTGTCATTAACATAACACTCCATTTCCAAGGCTCCATTTTACAAGATAAACCGCCTGCAATTCCATGTTTGCTTGCAGCAATATATAGTTGACTATTTTTTTAATACTACCTAATTATGGTCAGGCATTCTTTACTGGTCAGTAATTTTAAGAAAGCCGAGGGGGGTAGGTATTTCAGTAGTGTATCAAGCTAGCTTTTTACCTACACAGTGATTCATATAACCTGCATTGTGTTTGTCTAATCCTCTCCCTAATCCCCACCCCTATTCACCCTAAAAAGAAAATAAGACTAACAGAGGTTTTAGTACCTATTTAGTTCTTCATGTGCCCCCCACAAAAGTTCCCAAACCATTTTTTAGCTCTACCAAAAGCTTTATAAATTATTTCTATATGCTCTCAGTAAAAGAAATTCTATATTAAAGTTAAACATTTACTAGAGTAAATAGTATGTTCAAAATAATGGCCAGCTTTAAAAAAAAAAAAGAAAATTCCTGGTTTACATTTAGAAATACTATTTATCAACTTGGTTCTCTCTTTTGCTTTAATTTTCCTCTGAAGCAGAATGATAAAACATAAATTTATTCAAAGAGGAGTTAAAAGAGGTTTTAACAAATATTTTGCTACCTCTTGAAATATACATTCTAAGTTCAACAGGCAAACACTTCATAATAAATTGAAAAAAACCTACAATCAAATCAGTTTAAAATGCACCAATTATTAATTACACTTATATTTACAAAAGTACTAAAATATTAGTTTGATATGAGAGTAGGTTGAATAAAAGTTAAATTTTAGAATTCCTTTAATGCCAACCACATTGCCCTCAAACTTAAGAAACTAAATACTTCTGAACCATGGAGCTGTAAATCAATTTGATTGATGTCCTCTTTCATGCCAAGTAAAGCCATTGCCTAATTGAGGCCAGACCTGTCAGGCTTGACAGCATCCTGGAAATGACTAGCCTACTAAGGGCTGGAAACCCAACAAGAATTTGGAATATTTCTCATATTGAGAAAAAATTTCAAGCAAGATTGTCCATAAGAACAATCATTACACTGTTCTGTAGAGGCGGGGAAGAAAAAGACATAAAAAGCATACTTTTGTTATTCTGGTCAGTCCACAATGAAAACCATACACCTAGATTCTTTATCTATTTTCAGGTGATATCCCACTGAATTTATCTTTGTTTCTTACATACAAACAAGAGTTTACTACTAAACCCTCATTTCGAATGTCTGTCTTTTAAGCCAATTTTTATTTTATATCCTTCACTATTGAAACCATCACCTGGAGCATGGCTGGTTTCTTGATTGAGAAACCTGTTAACAATAATGCCAAGCATCCGATCTGCTTTAATGTTTCACTTCTTACCAAGAAAATCCATTACATGTCGAAAAGAAATACAAGCATACATACACACAGACACATATTCAAATCCCAGTCATGAAAAATTAAGTCACATTCCGGCCATAAACTGCAATAGACACTTCCAGTTCGCGTGTGCTTTGGTGATCGCGGACAGAGGTATCAGAGAAAGTGGTAGGGGGTTGGGACGATTAACAACACACTGTGCATCAGAGCCAATGAGCAGCAGGCTAGGACTGGCAGCAAGGCCGGTCTCCAAAGGGAGCTATAACACAATATCAAGCAGCAGGCTAGGAATGGCAGCAAGGCCGGTTTCCAAAGGGAGCTATAACACAGTATCAGAATGCTGGATTTCCGAATGCCGTTTTATGGGTCGGGAGGGGATGAGAACTGGGGATCAAGTGCCATAAAAGGCTCCGGCCGACGTCTAAGGAGATGAAACATAAGACAAAGTCTTGCGGCAAAACCAGCTGTCCAGTCTCATCTCACCTCAGATACAACTTAATTTCAGGTCGCTCTCATCAAAGTCAGCCGCTCAAAGGGTGAGTGGATGACGGTAGCCCCCTAGAGACTGGCAAAGGCCCTCAGAAAAGGCGGAGACTCCACCACTGGAAGGGGCTTCCAGCAGCAATAAGAGAAGAGGGCTTTGCAGCCGCCTCCCGTCTCCCTTCCTACCAAGGCTGTTGGGTAGGAGCTTAGGATGTTGTCGGGTTTTATGAAGGAGTGATATGAGAAAATGGCAGTAAAGGATGAGGGGGGCTGGAATGGCTGATGCCACCCAAGAAAGCAGGGAGATGAGGACTTCCCTGAACACATCCAGGATAACAACGCCACCAACGAGCACGGGCATTTCCGTGCCAGCGCCATATACCCCTCTCTCTCTGCGAAACCTACTCCCCCTTCCATACGGTCCAAATTCCCAAACACTGCTCCCACCCGCCCCTTCTCCCCCGTAATATTCCCCATCGCTCCCCAAAGGAGAGCCTTCCTCCTCAGGCGCCCCCCGCCCTCAACCTTCCCTCCCCTTCCCCCCATCACCCACCCTCGGGGCAGCCCGTCGCTGGCCTCCCCCGCAGCACGTCCAGACCCCTCCCCCCCTCACCTCTCCTCAGCGCCTCCTCGTAGCTGAGGAATCCGATCCGTGACTCCTTGGCGCCCATGCTCCCCTCATCCCCTCGGCCGGGGGTCGGAGCCTGATGTCGCCCCCACCCCCCCTCCCGCCTGCGACTAGGCGTCCCTGGGTGACGGTGTCGGCGTCCCCCAGCCCCCTCCTCTCCCCACACTAACAAGTGCCGCTTCTGCCCCGGCAGCTCCTCCCGGCCGCCGCCACCGCCTCCATGCCTAATCACGTGACCCGCTCCCGCCCCGCCCCCTTCCCCTCCCTCCTACTCCGCCCTTCTCCTCTCTCCTCCCTTCCCTTTCCTCTTCACGCCCTTTTCCCTCCCCCCAACCCCCTCCCTCCGGCCCTGCCGAGGGTCACCTGACCCGAGGCCGGGGATTGTTCCGGGTAATGGCCGCCAGGAGCCATATACTTCGCCCCGCCCCACGCTCTCCGCGCGCAGGAGCGTAGAGGAGGGGCCGGATCCTGCGCGGAGTGTATCACCTCCCAGTTTCCCGCCAATCCGAAGCCGCAAGGCGGGGGAGCCTCCGCCCGTCTGCGGGGCTGGGGGGAGGTGACTTCCGGGGCGTCCGGGGCCGCGTCTCCCGCCCACCCGCACTGGAGCCTCACTGCGGGCCCGGAGCGACTGGCAGTTTGTCTGGCCCTGGCTAGGCTCTCTCTTGGGTGGAGTCTTAGGGAATCGGGGTCTGTGGGGTGCAGTGAGAGAAAGGGGCAGGCAGAAGAGAAACGCCTTATGGAATTCTTGGGCCGGGAGGGAGTTGTGAGAGGAAAAGAGACTGAAGGGTCTCCTGTGATGGAAGCATTCTTAATCCTGGTGGGGAGATCCCTCAGGAAAATGAACCTTGTGACAGAGTTTAGGATATCTTCCTTTTCACGTTACCTGTTCCTCCCCACCGCGGTTGACTCTAGGTTTCGTTTCACATCCGCAAGCCCACCTCTGAGCCTGCCGCCGGTATAGAATCTGGAAACTGCTGTGCAGAAGGCTTTGGCTTGCTTCTCTCGAAGCATTGCTGCTCCCCCACCCCCAGAGGATGTGAGATTTGCGAGATTTACAAAGGAGTTTCTTGCTTTTCAAAAGAAATCTAGTTGTAGAAAAATACAATTAACTAGTTTCAAGTGCCTCATGATTGGAATCCTACGGTATTTTCTTGTGTGTCTGGCTTATTAGCATAGTGTCCTCAAGGACTGTTGTAACTGTTGTAACGTCAGAATTTCCCAGATTTACAGAATCCACTTTTAAGTATATACTCATAGAACTGAACTCAGGGACACATATTTATAGAACATTTTTCACAAGAACAAAAATGTAGAAACAACCCACGTGTCCATCAATGGACAGGTGAATAGATGTGGTATAGTTGGTCCTTGACCAACACAGATTGTTTTATTTATTTTTGAGAGAGAGAGAGAGTGTGTGAGCAGGGGAGTGTCAGAGAGGGAGGGAGACACAGAGTCTGAAGACAGGCTCCAGGCTCTGAACTGTCAGCACAGAGCCTGACATGGGGCTCGAACCCACGAACTGCGGGATCGTGACCTGAGCCGAAGCCGACTGTCAACCGACTGAGCCACCCAGCTGCCCCAGATTTCCTTTTTCTATAAATACAGTACAGTACTCTGAATGTATGTTCCTTAGTTGTTAACATTTTCTTTCCTCTATTTTATTGTAAGCCGTATATCATGCAGTGTACATGTTAATCAGCTTTTTACCTTATTGGCTAGTATTGGCAAGGCTTCTGGTTAATCAACTATTAGTAAAGTTTTGGGGGAGTTCTATAAGAATTTTTGACTGCAGGAGGATTTGTGCACCTGACCCTTTCATTGTTCGAGAATTAACAATACAGGGATGCCTGGGAAGCTCAGTTGGTTAAGAGCCAGACTTCAGCTCAGGTCATGATCTTACAGTTCCGGTTGGTTGGTGGGTTAGAGCCCAGCATCAGGCTCTCTGCTGTCAGCAAGCAGTCTGCCTCTGATCTTCTGTCTCCCTCTCTGCTGCTCCCCAGCTTGCTCGCTCACTCTCTCTCTCTCAAAAATAAACATTAAAAAAAATTAACTGTTTATACATACAGTGGAATACTATTCCAACTCCTCACTTTTTAAAGTCTATTCAGTTTGTTTTTGTTAGTCTTCACCCTCAAAGTCACAGTATAATGCTTTTGGATAAGGAAAGAACTTTAAAAAATAACCATTTGGATTAGATTACACAGGAGGTGCCAGTTAGGTAATCCAGACCCAGCAAAAGGATTTTACTTCCTAAAGCCAACAGATTAAATATGTTCTGCTAAGGAAAGAAGGTAATACTCTTCTTTCTCTACTCACCTTTCCTGGCAGACCAGATGAGCAGCGTGGCATTATTAGTCACCACTGTTGCCCTTTCCAGGTTACTGTGAGGCAGTTAATTTTAAGACCTCGGATTAGTTAAAGGTCATGAATAAAGGGGTTGGGAATGTACTTCAAAGCCTTTAATGTCCAGATCACTAATTTGGTACAGACAGAAGTCTCCAGACCAAACAGCTCTGTCATCTTCAGCCTATACTTAGATTATCGTAATTAATGGGAAGTGAATCTTAAGGGCTCAGCTGTAGGGGAAAAGACCCTCAAGAGTTCAACTGCAACAAACCTAAGTATTATTACTGTCCCAAATAATCACTACCTAAAGGCAACCTTGGTGTACAAAAGACAGACCGGGGGATTGTCTACCCATTTGATTTACAGTGGAATTGGAAGCAAATTGTTTTAGGTCTTTGTAGTAATTGCCCCACCACTTGAAAGGTGAGAGTAGGGTTGGACTTACTCTATCACATGAAATAGTAAATTATTATAAAATACTTGGCAAAGAGTAGAATATGAACTTTATAATGGGAGATTTAGAGCGGTACTAACACACAGGAACTTTAAAATTGTCCTGCTTGGTTTCAAGCCTGGCTTTAGGGGTGCCTGGGTGACTCAGTCGTTAAGTATCTGATTCTTGATTTCGGCTCAGGTCATGATCTCACAGCTCATGAGATCGAGCCCTGTGTGCATCTGTGCTGATAGCATGCAGCCTGTTTGGGTACTTGGGAATCTCTCCTTCCCTCTCTCTCTTGTTACCTTATAATGACACAATATAAGGATGTGGTCACTTGTGTTGTATTTTTTAATACATAAAAATTTTTCACCCCATAAGAGCATTTACCATGGATTAAACACTGCTCGAAATTGTGAGTTGAGATAGCAAACTAAGAAATAGTATTTCTCCTTTGTCTGAGTTAAATTAAGCATATTATTGAAGGCAGTGAAGCAGACAGTTATATCTGATGGGAATTTTAAGTGTTAAACTGGGATTAAAACCTGCCTTTTGGTTTGTATTACACAGTATCAGGCAGTCAAACGTTAAACACCCCTCTGTAACTTAAAACTGACACAGTACTTAAGTTTGATTATGTAGAAAATCTATAAAGTCTACTTGTCATGCTGAAAGGAATTCTATTAATCATTTAGTTTCTTCACTTTCATTATATTTCACTTAATCCACTGAAGAATTGGCCAGCGACCTGACTCTAAGCATTAGGTTGCACTTGGGGAACCATTGTTTTCACTATAATTACACGCCTGTGAAAGAGTTGTCCATATGAAGATTTAAAGCATGGGAGATGGGCATGTAATTTCTACTTCCAACTCAAATGACAGTTTCCTCAGTCTGTACTCCCAGAGAAATCACATAGGAATAGGACAGTCATCTTAGTACTTGGCAAAAAGCTTAAGTCATAGACAGGGAAGTCAATACAATGAGATAAGGGTGTAGCAGCACCCAATTTATGTATAACTTTATTTTCACCACGTGAGGCCAACAATGTATGAAGCATGACTATACAATAAGAGACTTGATTTTTTTTCCTAGTATTATATACTTGTTACCTTATAATGACACAATATAAGGATGTGGTCACTTGTGTTGTATTTTTTAAATATTGTACTTAAGAGTAAAAATATAACTTAAAAAATTTTTTTAGAGAGAGAGAGAGACAGAGTGCGAGCCAGGGAGGGGCAGAGAGAGAGGGAGACACAGAATCCAAAGCAGCCTCCAGGCTCTGAGCTCTCAGCACAGAGCCAGATTCCGGGCTCAAGTCCATGAACCATGAAATCATGACCTGAGCTGAAGTCAGATGCTCAACTGACTGAGACACCCAGGTGCCCCTAAAAGTAAAACTTTAGGGGTGCCTGGGTGACTCAGTCGTTAAGTATCTGATTCTTGATTTCGGCTCAGGTCATGATCTCACAGCTCATGAGATCGAGCCCTGTGTGCATCTGTGCTGATAGCATGCAGCCTGTTTGGGTACTTGGGAATCTCTCCTTCCCTCTCTCTCTTCCTCTCCCCTGCTCAGGCTCCCCTCTTCTCAAAATAAGTACATAAACATTTATATATATATATATATATATTTATATATATATATATATATATATATAAAACTTTAAGCACTTTAGACTATTTTTAATAAAAATAGTACATATTCTATGTTAAAAAATGTTTTTCCAACCATAAAAAAAAGTGTGTATGAAGTAAAAGATCACACTTTCTTTTTCACCCAGTCTCATTTCCTGAGGATGTGTATCCTTCCAATTTTCTGTAACTACACCCACTGCTCATCTTCTTCATAGTCTATATATTGATTTGCAATTTCTTTTTCCTTTTTTTAATATTTTAATGTTTGTTTTTGAAAGAGAGAGAGAGAGAGAGACAGTACAAACAGGGGAGGGTCAGAGAGAGAGGGAGACACAGAATACGAAGACAGGCTCCAGGCTCTGAGCTAGCTGTCAGCACAGGACCTGACGCGGGGCTCGAACCCACTAATGCAAGATCACGACCTGAGCCGAAGCTGAATGCTCTACCGACTGAGCCACCCAAGCGCCGCCACAATTTCTTTTTCATTCAATAGCATAGCCTAAATTGGTTTTCATATCAACTTATAGAACTACCTTTTTCTTTTTAACATATATAAAATGCCAATTTTGTGTTTAATGTATAATTAGCCAATCACCTGTTGACAAACATTAGATTGTTTCATTTCAATATTACAAACACTATTGCAATAAACATCCTAGTACATATATATATATCCTCTTTACATATGTGACTATATCTGTAAATGGAATTTACATAAATTGAATTGCATCTAATATAAGAGAATGTTAGATGTTGCTGAATTGCCAGTCTAAAGATTTGGATCAACTTACATTCTAATCAAGAATATCTGAGAAAGCCAAGTTCTCTCACTTTTATAATATCAATTTAAGCTGAGTTTTGACATTACCCTCTACCTATCACAAGTCCTATCAGCACAGAACTGAATCCCTACTTTTTTTAAAGTTTATTTATTTTTGAGGGAGAGAGAGAGAGAGAGAGGGAGAGCGTGCACACACACAAGAAGGGGAGGCACAGAGAGAAAGAGAGGGAGACATAAAATTCGAAGCAAGCTCCAGGCTCTCAGCTGTCAGCACTGAGCCTGACACAGGGCTCGAACCCATGAACCGGGAAATGATGACCAGAGCCAAAGTTGGACGCTTAACCAGCTGAGCCCCCCACGAGTCCCTGAATCCCTGCTTTTCTAAACATGAAATTCATTTTCATTTTAAACTTAAAATATTTTCGGAATGACTAAAGAAACATCATTCTCTAGTCTGCATTTAAAGATGTTTCTCCTTTCTGTTTATCATTCTTTAAAAGACACCTACAATTGGCAAAATTTCAATAGGGCCCATTCCCTAAGAGCTTCTGACTCACAAGACTCATAAGCTAAGACTAAGAATGGGGAAGGGGTGCCTGGGTCTCTCAGTTGGTTAAGCGTCTGGCTTTGACTCAGGTCATGATTTCATAGTTTGTGGGTTCAAGCCCTGCGTCAGGCTCTGTGCTGACAGCTAGCTCAGAGCCTGGAGCCTTCTTTGGATTCTGTGTCTCCCCCTCTCTCTCTCTCTCTGACCCTCCCCAGCTCGTGTTGTCTCTCTCTGTCTCTCAAAAATAAATTAAAAAAAAACTTAAAAAATCTTTAAATAAATAAAATAAAACTGAGAATGGGGAAGCAGTAAAACATTCAGAGTGAGGGCCTGTAACGCAGCCTTCCTTTAGAAGGTCTCTTTTTTTGTTTTACCGCAATCCATGCTTGGCAAACAATTTATACTACCCACTGAACCTGTGAGTAAACGTTTCCTCTTTATAATACTGCAAATTGCCCTCCACTACAACTACAATAAAGGTATATTTATATCTCTTTCAACCTAACAGTTTACAAAGGTTGAAGAATGGGTGTTGTGTACAGTTCCTGAAAAACCAAGCAGCTTCTTTTTAGTCTTCCTCTAATCTTATTCCTTCTATTGTGGAAACTTTATTTTACTCTTAAGCAGTTTATTCCAGCAAAATAGAAACTACAAGTTTAAGAATAAGTATTTTAATTGAATTCTAATCAGCAGTTAAACATAGAATAGTACATAATTCAGCTCTGAACAGATAAGATATAACTTACTTCAGTTTCTAGGTTCTAAATAGACTTTGTCAAGTCATCTAAAGTCCAGCTTATCATACTAATATGCTTTGTTAGATGTTTGAGAAATGCCAACTCCAGCTGTATACCTTAGACTTTGATTTCTTTGCCTAGTAGATGAACGATTTAAGCTCAATCAGACTTTTTCCAGTTCTTAAATTCTGCTATCTTATTATCTCTTGAAATGCACATTCTCTTGCCAGCTCAAATCTTTTTATTTTTAGTTCAACCTGAGTTTTCTTCTCACCTGGTTATTAATATAATGCTTACATTTTCCACCATTTCCTGTACTACCAATTTGCTATTTGTCTAATTGTCCTCCCTTTCTTGACTCCAGGCTTCCTTTTGATCAATAACTATTATTTGGATGGGGCAGGCATGTGTGAGGACAGAGGTTATATGGAAAATTTCTGTACCTTCTGCTCAATTTTGCCTCGAAACTAAAACTGCTCTAAAAAATAAAATCTGATATGAAAAATTATGATACAGAAATGTGCCTGCCTACATGTAAGTATTTAATAGCTAGTAACTGTGGTATAATTCAAAAACCCTTGAGAGAGATTCACTGTAGGAATGGGGATGGGATAAATCATCATTAGTCTTCAAAGGATTTAGTATGTGAAGCTAGATATGCAGTATGTGAGTTGTGATTCTAAGTTTAGGTAAAATTCTTTGCTTGGTGGTCCTGATCCAACAACTAACATCTTTTAAAATCCCAATATTTTCTTCCAAAAAGATCTGAAAGCTATAAAATAGCATTTGCCTGGATATTTTGTGGCAATTATATTCACTTACTGGCACTTTGGGGGTAAGGGTGGAATCAAATCTGGGTTTCTTTGAAAAAACGAAGGAAATTCATATAAAAAGAAAGGAAGTTGAGTTTCTCACTCATGCCTATCTAACATCTTCTCACTGCCCCAACATTTGGTATGAATGTTGCAAATAGTTTATTTTAACATTTATTAAGCATTTTCTGTGTGCAAGGGACTATGCTAAACCTTAGGGAATACAAAGATGAATTTTTTTAAAGCTTCTCGGAAGTGCTATGATCTAGATAAACATAGTGTGTTACAGAAGCTGAGAAGAGAGATAGTCCAAAATAAAGGACTGGCGGAGGGAGAGAAGCCTGGGGGATAACCACGTAAGAAATCAGCCGTTCATTTAGTCCTTCAATAAGCTCAAAGTGCCTAGTACATGACAAGCACTGTCCTAGGTACTGAATATACAGAATTGGACAAAGAAAACTTCTTGGTCTTATGAAATGTACATTTTAGTGGAAAAGAATAGACAATAAAATAAGTAAAATAATGTTAAGTCAGTTGGTAACAAGTTCTGTGGAGAAAAATTGCAGAGAACGGAGACAGGAAGTGCTGAGATGAAGGGTGCAATTTAACTAGAATGGTCAGGGAGCACCTGGTGGCTCAATGGGTTTTCAGCTTAGGTCATGATCTCATCATCAATGAGATCATCATCAAGCCCCACATCAAACCCTGCATTGAACACTTCATCCAATCCTGTTGGGCTCCTTGCTGAGTGTGAAGCCTGCTTGAGATTTTCCCTCTCTTCCTCTGCCCCTCTTCCCTGCTTGTGCACGCTCTCTCTAAAATGAAAATAAAATAGAATGGTCAAGGGTGCTTAGGTGACTCAGTCAGTTGAGCCTTTTGGCTTAGATCATGATCCCCGAGTCATGGGATCAAGCACCTTTATAAGCTCCAGACAGAGGATGGAGCCTGGTTAAGATTCTTTCTCTCTCCCTCTGTCCCTCTCCCCTACTTGTACCCTCTCTCTCTAAAATATAAATAAATAATTTCAAAGAAAACAAGTGATTTATAAAAATAAAATGGTCAGAGAGAAGCAAAAACATGATATTTAAGCCAAAACCTGAAGGAGATGGTGGAGTAAAACTTGTGGATATCCTAGGCACCTTATACCTGGTATGTATAAGGATCAGCAAGAGGCAACTTGGACTGCAACAGGGAGTAAGGTGGATGGAGGCCATCCTCCTGAAGACTGTGGCTCTTACTAGTTAGGAAATGGGATGCCATTCCAGAATTTCGCATAGAAAATAGATCTGTCAAATACTTTAAAAGGATCTTTTTTTTTTAATTTTTTTAATGTTTTATTTATTTTTGATACAGAGAGAGACAGAGTATGAGAGGGGGAGGGTCAGAGAGAGATGGAGACACAGAACCGGAAGCAGGCTCCAGGCTCTGAGCTAGCGGTCAGCACAGAGCCTGACGCGGGGCTTGAACCCACGAACGTGAGATCTGACCTGAGCCGAAGCCGGAGGCTTAACTGACTGAGCCACCCAGGCGCCCCTAAAAGGATCTCTTTGATGTGTTGAAAGAAGAGATGAAAGGGTAAAGATAAGGGCTCCTGGCTGGCTCAGTTGGCAGAGCATGTGACTCTTGATCTCCAGGTTATGAGTTTGAGCCCCACGTTGGGCAATGGGTGCACAGTTTCCTAAGGAAGGCAGGCAGGCAGAAAGGAAGGGAGAAAGAGAGAAAGAGAGAGAGGAAGGAAGAAAGGGTAAAGACAACAGTTCGAAGGCTAATGCAAATATCCAAACAGGGAGGGTTAAGGGAGTGAGAGATTGAGTCCAAGATAATATTTGAAGGAAGAGCCAACAGGATTTATTGGTAGACTGAATTGGAGTATGTTAGAGAATAACCACTTTAGAGTTGGCGGTCTAAGTAACTAGGAAGCTAGAATTGCTATTCATTGAGATGTGGAAGATAATAGGAGGAGCAGGTTTGTGAGTCAAGTTCAGGAGCTCAGCTGTAGATCTGTTACATTTGAAATGCCTGTTAGACACCCAAGCAAACATGTTGAATACAGAGTTAAATATTTGTCTGAAGTGAGAAAAAGTTCAGGCTGGAGACACAAATTGAGGAGTCAATAGAGATTCATGGATGAGATTGCCAAGGACATCATCCACTCCCAAAGTAACTGGGCTTCCAACACTAAAAGAGATGAGGAACTAGCAACAAGACTGAGAAGGTATCACCAGTGAGGTAGGAGAGCAAAAATGAGGAGAGAGCATGCCAGGAAAGAATAAAGGCAATAAAGGCACAGGGGTATAAAGTGAAACTCAAAACATAAGAAGCTCTGCCTCATCAGAAATGCCCATTATATGAACAAAAAAGCTAACTATTAACACAAATAAAAAATTCAAATTGCATCATTAATCAGCAGAGTAATAGTTCTCATTTCTAATGCTTGATAAGAATTATAAGCATTTGAGGAATGCTGTCAGGTAGATTTTAATAACTTAGTTGTGTTTTTTTGTTTGTTTTGTTTTTTAATGTTTATTTTTGAGAGAGAAAGAGAGGGAGAGGAAAGGGCAGAGAGAGAGAGAGAAACACAGACTCTGAAGCTGGCTCCAGACTCCGAGCTGTCAGCACAGAGCCCAATGTGGGACCTGAACTCATGAAGAGTGAGATCATGGCCAGAGCCAAAGTCAGACACTTAACTGACGGAGCCACCCAGGCGCCTCAGGAGCTTAGTTGTTCTTTGTCAGATCTCTGTTTTGCTGTGATCTCTTTGACCTATCAATGGGTAATACTTTACAGGAGGTTCTGGGGACAATAGGCACCCTTAAAATTTGTTCTAAAAGAATGAATGGAATTAGGCTAAAGTACGATAATTAATGGTTGAAGGTAGATTTCTACCTATGCATGAACTTTAGCCTGGATATCACTTAAGAGAGTTCTTGAGGCCCATATATTTTTGCATATATTAGTAAATAATACTGATATCCTAATTCATGCAAAAATCTGAGGGAGTAGCTGATAGATACCAAAATTATCCCCAGAAAATTCATAGGAAAAGGGTTCAAACTTCCCCCACTGAGACAAACTCTATTCATTAGTAGTTCAGATCATGTACTAGATTCATGGACAACCTTTCCAAAAAGTGGTACTAATTTAACTCAAATCGTCTAGTTTCTGTGGAATTGGAACAAAAACAAAAGTGGGCAGACTCAAATTCTAGTTAATAGGTCACCATGTACATTTATTTAACCACACTCAATCTTGCATTATGCAAGCATTGACATAAAGATTTTCTCCATCCTCAATATTCCATCCCTCACTGATCTCAAATTTTTTCATTCTTCTGAAGTACTAGAGCACTACGTGGAATTACATTGCAGTACATGGTAATTTGTTTGTCCATGTCAATGTACCTGAACTGTTGCATGTCTTTCTGATTATTATTGCTGCACAACAAATTACCCCCAAAACTTAGTGGCATAGAACTATGACAATATTTTTGCTTATGAGTCTGCAAATTGGGATAGGTTCAGCAGAGACAGCTAACCTCTGCTCCATTTAGCCAGCAGCAACAGCTTGAAAGCTAAGGAGTGGAAATCCTCTGAAGGTTCACTTGCTCACATGTCTGACAGTTGATGCCTGCTGTTGGCCGAGACCTTAGCTGGACCTGTGGGCTGGAACAACTACACATGTAATATGCTTCCTCTTTCCTGGCAACACTGTGGCTAGCTTCCAAAGGTGAGCTCGTGTGTGCGTGTGTGTGGAGTGGGGGAGAAAGGAATCAGCAGAAGCTGTATCACCTTTTATGGCCTAGCCTTACAAGTAACACAGTGTCACTTCTGCTGCATTCTAGTCATTGAAATGGTCACAAAGTTCTGCCAAGTTTCAAGGGGAAGAGGAAATGTCTCCAGCAATATTGCTGCATCACAGCCTGCCGTCTGGTCACAACAACTTACATTTCTCCTGTATGTAACGTACATTCACCTCTTTTTCCCCATTATGATATCCCTGTTATGATATCAGGTTCAAGCCTGGAGTGTAGGATCTCCTGATCTAGATCCGGTGCAGGTGTGCATGAGGCTCCTCAGGTGTGTTTCCTCAAATACAGTATCTGTCTTTTCATTTTTTAAGATTTTAAAGTAATCTCTACACCCAATATGCGGCTCAAACACAACCCTGAGATTGGGAATCGCATGCTCTATGGGCTGAGCCAGCCAGACACCCTCTAATATAGTATCTCTTGACCTGGATACCTGCCCTTAGTAAGTGTACACTGGAGTTATTTAGGGGAAAGGGACCGTGATGTGTGAAACTTACTTTTAAGGAAAAAACACAGTTTTTTATGCACACAACATAAGCATTTCTGGAATATATATTTTGTATGTACATATATGCATAGTATGTGTGTATATACATAGACGAAAACAGAATGGGAAAGAAGGAGAATGCTAATAATAAAGCAAATTGATTAAAATGTTAACAAATAAATCTGAGTGGAGGAGATACGAGTATTCTTTGTTGTTCTTTTTTTTTTTTACAACTCTTCTGTAGCTTAAAATTATTTCCAAATAGAAAAAAAACTGTTGAGAGAGACAGACACAGCATGAGTGGGCGAGGGACAGAGAGCAAGGGAGAGAGAGAATCCCAAGCAAGTTCCGTGCTGCTAGCACAGAGCCTGACATGGGACTCGAACTCATGTGACCTGAGCTGAAACCAAGAGTCGGACGTTTAACCGACTGAGTCACCTAAGCTCTCTCCCACCAATTTTTTTTTACATTTATTTATTATTGTGAGACAGAGAGAGACAGAGCTTGAACAGGGGAGGAGCAGAGCGAGAAGGAGACACAGAATCCGAAGCAGGCTACAGGCTCTGAGCTAGCTGTCAGCACAGAGCCTGAAACACGGCCCAAACCCACAGCCAAACCCGCAAACTGCGAGATCATGACCTGAGCCGAAGTCAGTTGCTCAACCAACTGAGCCACCCAGGCGCCCCTCCCCACAATTTTTTTAATGTGATGCACATGGCATAGGTCCTGAGCATTAATCTTTTGATATTTTTAATTCCAGGGGTAAGTCTTAACTTGATCTTGGTATTAACTTTTGGAGGTTGGAGAGAGGACCCTTCAGTTCTCCCTTTGTCCAGAGGTCTATGAGAAGGCACTATCACTTCCCACTTCAGCTTATGTTCCTCCACGTCTCATTTCCTTAAAGAGCTAGTCTGGGGAAGATCCCTTTTTGAGAGGGTTTTTGGTCATGCTGAAACACAACTTTTCAATGGTCTTTGTGTTGCCTACTATAGCGGGATTCTCACACAGAGTCGTGACACCAGAGCTTTTCTTTAGAAGGAAGCAACTTTATTCCTGCCGCCACCGCTCAGTTGGGTTTGTATCAAAGAACGGAGCCCCAAACGCCATGTGGCGCAGTTTTTTATATATTTTTTACTTCTTCTTATCCCATATATAGTAATACACAAACATGCAGTCTGATTAAGTGGTCTCACGTTACAAGGTCGTGAAGGATGTTGTCAGGTATGTGTACAGCCGGGTTGCCTTGAGGGGTTTTTTTCTTTCCTAAGGGAGGGGACCCTACCACACTACCACACCAAAGGCATCTTTAAGTGTGGCTTGGCTTATTTGGAGAAATTGTAGAAGGATGTATATCAGCCTCCTTGTAACAAAAGAGCCTGGGAGGGGCACCTGGGTGGCTCAGTTGGTTGGGCATCTGACTTCAACTCAGGTCGTGATCTCACGGTTCGTGAGTTCGAGCCCCTTTTTGGGCTCTGTGCTGGCAGCTCAGAGCCTGGAGCCTGCTTCTGATTGTGTCTCACTCTCACTCTGTCTCTCCCCGCTCATACTCTGTCTCTCTCTCTCTCAAAAATAACCCTTTTTTAAAAAGAGAGAGAGAGAGAGAGAGAGAGGGATTAGCTCCCTTGAAGCGCCATCATTGTGCTGCCAGAGCACATGCTCTAAAAATAGTGGCTGCGAGAAACAATCTTCTCATGTGTCCAGTTTGAAAAGCTTAAATAGAAAGCTGGTCTTTTTAGCTAGAGTAACTATCCCCAAACAAAGAATAATCACTAGTAGAAGTCCCAGTTTAGAAGGCACAAGCTGGTCATTGAATCGATTTATTCATGGCTATCATAGGCCAGAAAAACTTTGCAGGTTGACAATAATAATAGTGCAGTCACCACTGTTCTGTTTTCCTTTCTTATGCAAGAACTCAGGAGTTTTGCACAGAGTTGCACTCCGTCTCAATATATTACAGTTGCATGAATGGAGCATCCATAGGTAATTATCCCAGAGTGCAGGCCTGGAGAGGAAGCCAGGTCTGATTCTACCAAAATAGCTTAATGGAGAATGTCTTTCCTGGGATGTAAATGTATCTCTTTTTTGTGGGCTAGCAGAACCTAGAAAAAAGGTGTTATTTTTTCTCTGCCAATGGGAATAAATGAAGGTTCCTTGAAATGTACTCTGTCAGGTGGCACGTTTATTTTAAAAATAAACCATACAATTATATTCCCTTAGGCAGAAAATCTCAAAATGTAAGGACATATGGGTTCCCTGGGTCAGACCAAAGGCCATGTAATTGAGATTTTTTTTAAACAGGTTTTTTATTTGGAAACACAGATTTACAGAAAAGTTGCAAAGATTATATTGAGAATTCCTGTATATCTCTTAATCAGTTTTACCACTGCTAACATATTACCAGATACATTTGTGAAAGCTAAGAAATTGACATGGGGGGGCACCTTGGTGACTCAGTCAGTTAAGAATCTGACTTTGGATGAGGTCATGATCTCACAGTTTGTGGGTTTGAGCCCCACATTGGGTTCTCTGCTGTCAGCATAGAGCTCGCTTCGGATCCTCTGTCTCTCTCTGTCTCTCGAAAATAAATAAACCTTAAAAAAACTTCAACATTGGTATATTATTATCTAAATTCCAGGCTTTCTTTGTAGTTCACATTTTTCCATTAAAGTTCATTTTTTGTTCTAGGATCCAACTGAGAGTACCGTATTACATTCCGTTGTCTGTCTCCCCAGTCTTCTCTAGTCTACGGCAGTTTCTTAGTTTCTCATTTTTCATGACCTTGTCAATCTTGAGGAGTTCTGGGCGGATATCCTGTATAAAGTCTCCCAACATGGGTTTGTGTGATTTTTTTCTTATGATTAGATTGGGGTTGTGGGGGGGGTTGTTGTTTTGAAAGAATACTGCAGAGATAAAGTCTTCCTCTCATCCCACATCATGTCTGGCAGTACAAGAGTCCCACGTGACACCACTGGCAATGCTAACCTTTGTCGCTAGATTAATTCAGTGTCTACAGGCTTCTCCACTATAAAGTTACTACCATTCTATCTTCCTACTCTGTTCTTCAGATGGCTCAGATTTTGCTGGACATCAAAAAAATATTTTGTAATGGAGTAGGGTAATTTGACATTATAATGGCCTTAGGTTTAATGGATTTACCCAGAACATTCCTAATTTCACTAGGAGTCCAAAAAGACAAAGAATCCTCTCAAAGTCTATAGGAATTATAGAAATATCGTCTCTGAGCTATAGGAATATATAGGAATAAATCAAAGTGTATGCCCACTGACCAAGCAATGGAACGTTACATAGCTATTAAAATGTCAACATTAATTGACTGTAATCCATTGGCAACTAAGATCTCCTAGCTCTTTAAAATCTAGAGAAAGTTGATTCAGTGCTCCAATATATAAACCATGGAGGAGTGCTTCTCAACTTTTCACCAAACTCCCAGGAATTTATGTAATCCTGGTGGTCCCTTCTGATCACATTTCTTGCCTCTGCCACATTTTTTTCTCTGTACCATATCATGTTACTGCCCCTTATCTCTCATTGGCAGCCTGGGCCCAAAATAGGATCACCCAGCTTCTTTTTGTTTCATTTCATTATAAAACAAACACAACTCCAAAGCTGTCAAGTAGAGTAGACACAGAAGGTTCTAATGAAATGTTTCATCTCATGCCTTATAGCAGCCCATATTCGTCCTTTGGGTCACCCTTCCCCAGGCATACCTTACTGGGAGTGTGGTGCCCATCCTACCCAGCCTCCACCTCATCCCATGGTGACTCAGCCTCTCATCATCTATTTTGCTGGTTTCTATCTCTGTAGTGTCCCTTCTCTCCTCCTCTCCTTTCTGATACCCTTTTCTAGATCAAAAACAAAACCAAAGGCCAAATACTTCTCATTGTTTCTTTCAAAGCAGCTTGGCTATCTCTTTTTACCTTGTCCCCAGATCTTCCCTTATGCCCCCTGCTGGTGAAGTTTTCCTCTCCTAAAAGTAATTCTGGTGCTTGCTGATAAGATAGTAACATTTTCTCCATTTGTAATGGGAACAGCCATCCATTCATTCATTTATTCAACTCAGCAAACATTTGTTGAGTTCTGTAACAGAGATCTGGAGGATAGAAAGCTAATTTGAGCAGGATTCTGCCCTCAAAGAGCTCATGGTCTCCAGTGAAAGGGAACGCTAACCAAACACTTCCCATGTGGCAGTCACATTGATGGGCCCTTTCACCTGAAAAATCTTTAAGACAATTTTTAATGCTTAATTGACATATAACATTTTATTAATTTAAAGTGTACAACATAGTGATTTGATATATGTATATGTTGTGAAATGATCCTCACAATAAGTTTAGTTAAACTCTAGCGTTGAAGTATCTTTAATCCTCAGAGAAACTCTATATGATATGTTTTGTTATTTCCTCTTTGCCATTCTGGAAGTTGTGGTTTGGAAAGAGTGGTGTGCGGACAAATGGTTACAAGTTTGGTGGGGAGGAGAAGACCCTGATTTGCAGTGGTTTTAATTTCTCTTGTGTAAATATGCCCACTATGGCCAACATCCAGGGACCGATGTAACATCATTGGATGCGTAGTTGGGAGGAAATGTTCATCAAAATGTGGGTTGTATCCACATTTTGGCTATTGTGAATAATGGTACTATGAACACCAGTATACGATTATATAGTAGTTCTACTACACAGGTACAACAGACACAAATAACCTCAAGGGCAAAGATAACTGTCAAACACTGAAAAATAATTAGGAAGAGTGTTAAGTATTATTTTGTTTTTGATATAATTTAAAAAATTTTAAGTTGATATTTATTTTTACAGAATTAACTTTTTAATTGTCTTGTACATAACATAAAATTTACCATCCTAACCTTTGTTAGGTGTACAATTTGGTGGCATTAAGTACACTCACAATGTTGTATAACTACCGCCACTATTTCCAGAACTTTATCATCCCAAACAGAACTCTGTAAGTCCTTCCTCCCAGATGCCGGTGACTTCTGTTCTACTTCTGTCTGTGTGAACTTTCCTGTGCTAGGTCTTTAATATAAGTGGAATCATACAATCTTTGTTCTTTTGTATCCGGCTTATTTCATTTAGCATAATGTTTGCAAGAGTCATCCATACTGCAGCACAAATAAAAATTTTATTCCTTTTTATGGCTGAGTAAAATTCTATTGCATGTATATACATGCATTTTGTTTGTCCATTCACGTGTTGATGAACATTTGGGTTGTATCCACATTTTGGCTATTGTGAATAATGGTACTATGAACACCAGTGTACACGCAGGTATTTGAGTCCCTGCTTTCAATATTACCTAATAATGTCTATGTTTAACAAACAGCTGGCAAATTTCTTGAAAATTTAATAATCTGCTTTCATGATCCTGTTAGAGCCAGCTCTGGCACAACACTGAAAAATCCATAATTTGCCCAATTGGATCTAAACAAGGGCCAATTTGGGATTCACTTAACCACCTTCCAAATTTGCCTGATGATAAGAATTCCTTGGGACCTATTAAAATATTGGTTCCTAGGCCTTCCTGGGAGATTCTGAAAGTCTGAGGTGAGGTGACTTCTCATTGGAATTTTTCTCAGTCTGGAAAACCTGTTATTTTTTTTTTAATTTTTTTTATTGTTTTATTTATTTTTGAGATAGAGACAGGGCATGAGCGGGCAGGGGCAGAGAGAGAGGGAGACACAGAATCTGAAGCAGGCTCCAGGCTCTGGGCTAGCTGTCAGCACAGAGCCCGACGCAGGGCCTGAACCCACAAGCGTGAGATCTGACCTGAGCCGAAGTCGGACACTCAACCGACTGAGCCACCCAGGCGCCCCTGGAAAACCTGTTATTAACCCCGAATACCACCAGATCTAGGCTGAGGGCAGGGGGTACACTGTGGTGTCCTGAAGGAGAGGCGGTGAGAGTAGGTCCTTCGGGGAGAACTTGCATGACTTGGAGCAAATTTGAGGGTGGCATTTTTTCTCTCCAAAATCCTTCCGAACTCCAATATTTGTTGACTATACAATTCTTTCCTGCCTGTCACCCTGCTTCCCATCTTAGGAAAGAACACCTTCCAGAGAGAAGCAAGTGGAAATCATTAGACCCAGCAATTTAACACCATCTCAGAAAGCTTGCATATCATTAAGTTGTTTAGAAACATGCTCTGAAGTTATGAGTTTGCCATTCTGTGGTGTTATTTTGATATTCTAACAAGATATTTTTAGAGCACATAAAGCCCAAATTAAAACATTGCTACAAAAAAAAAAAAGCAGGGCTTCATAAATGGAAAACTACAGTAAACATCAGATAGGAGTGAAGAAAAAAAGTACCAAATATTTTTGAGAACTATTTTGAGCAGAGGAGAGATGAAAAGATGCTTCTGACCAGCAGGAGAGATGTGCCTGTGTCCTACAGGCCTTGTTCTGACAGGCTCTGACCCTGGGATTGGTGCCGGAGGGGCCTCATTCCTACTGATGAGGGATGGGCGTAGGCTGTTGGCAGGGATGCAGAACTTCAGCTTTACTGGACACGGTCAAGGATCTTACTGGCCTTTTCCTTTGTCACTGGTTTCTTGGTTTAGGTCTGGAATACGGTTATAGTTAGGCCTATAACTCCCTTTCCTTCTTTATCCAGTTTCTCTCCAGATTAGCTGTGTTTCTGTCATTTCTCACATTTGAGAGCTTCCAAGAACTCAGATTTAAAGACCCATCTGAAAAACCACTGTTGAGAAGTTCTACACCCTTAGGTTAGATGTCTTAGATCATTGGTTCTTAACTTCTTTAGGGCTACAGACCTCTCGGATTACCTGATAAAGACTGTAAGTCCTCACATATAATTTTCTAGTTAGAATTTCAAAGGATTTGTTGACTCCCTCAAGTCTGTCAGTGGACCCCATGTTAAGAGACTCCGCCTCAGGTAGTGAAAGAGTCCCTGGTTGCCTTGGATTCAGGATGCCCTCAGCTGGGAGCTGTCACATTTCCTCCAGACCCAGCGCGTCAGCTACAATGGAAGATTGAGTGGTCTTCCTTTTTTGGAGACTTGATACAATTCTAATTGGATAACTGGACAATTCAGAACAAGCATCAAGAGGCTTCTTTTGAAGAAAGATATTCAAGTCTATGAGAGGAAGTGTAGGCGGTGGATGCCAAGAGTCGTTTTTCCGTGTCCATTGAATTCTGGGTATATAACAAAAATTGCATGAGTTCTATCTTGTCACTAGAGGGTAGGAGTGAGATGTGATGTTTATGAAACTGGCCCATAACATCAAGAAACACGCCAGCCTGCATGGAGTAGAGGGTGAACTAATTAATACCCTCACCCCCACCTTCTCCGCCCCATCCGCACCTGCCTGAAGTATATGGCATATAGAGTTTTAAAAATTAACTGCTGGAGGAATAACTCATTTCAATGAGTTGATCTGCCCTATATTCATTTTCAGCTCACCAGTTGGATTTTGAAGGCTGTCTCCCCAAGGCAATGGATTTTTATTTTGTTTTAGTTAATGTTAAGTGTTGAGCCATTATTCCTGGCTGCTGTCGGGCTCAATGGCTACTCCCTAAGGTTGATAATAAAACTATTCCGGGCCTAGGCCAGGCACGCAGAGTCTAGGACTTGTTGGAGGCTCTGGGAGGGAAGAGGAGAAATGGCGTGGGATGCAGGGAGCAGGCGCGGCGGGGCGCACAAGCTTTGAGGTTCTGACTTACTTCCCTCTTCTGGATTGTAAGTATTATTTGGGGCAGGCAAGAATAAATATATAATACCTATATTGATATTTAATTCCTTGTTTCTTTCCTAATTTTTTTTTTACTGTTTTCTTTCAGTCTTGGTCCATATTCATGTCAACTTATCTATGTAGGAGTTATAATGTAATACTCTTTTGTGTTCTGGGTTTAAGCTTAGCATCATATCATCTTTTAAATGTTATTTATTCCTTTTAAAAACAGACTCAGCTCTCCTTTTTTTTTACTGTAAATGTAAATCATATTCATTATTTTTAAAATGCAGACATTATACCCAAAAAAATCACCCTTTATAGTTTGAAGTCTATCCTTCAAGACTTTTTTCTATACATATATAATTACATGCTTTCAAAAATGGAATCATACCAGACATGCTACTTTAGGTCTTGTTTCCCATTCATTAAATATAGATGTAAAGTTGAAATTAAAAATTTTGTAATTTTAATTATTACTATATAGGGAATAATATTTTAATGATAAGTAGTATTTTGGTGGTAAGGAATTTTTAAAATTAGTTTTGATTACTATTTAATAGAGTAATATTTTTAAGTATTGGTGTTCCAGAATTTACCCTTTCCTACCAATGACACTTCAATTGTTTCCAAATTGTCGCCACTGTAACAGTCCTCATACACACATCTTCTCTCAGGATCAATTCCTAAAAGTAGGATTTGTATGCCAAAGGGAACGTACATTTAACATTTTGCATTATTCCCAGAAGTGAATAAGAGAGCCCCTTTCCCCTTACTCTAGTAAATATAATTTTCATTCTTTTTTTAAAGTCCATTTTCATGTTTTATTTCATACTAGGGAGAGAGCGAGAGCGAGAGAGAAAGAGAGAGAGAGAGAGAGAGAAAGCGAGCGAGCAGGGGAGGGCCAGGGAGAGAGGGAGTCCCAGAATCGGAAGCAGGCTCCAGGCTCTGAGCTGTCAGCAGAGCCCGACGCAGGGTTCGAACCCACACACTGTGAGATCATGACCTGAGCTGAAGTCCGTCACCCATGCGCTCCTAATTTTCCTTAATAGCAGCAGAAATAGTCCTGGATGAATGGCCAGAGAGCACACCTCCCAGGCCGGAGGAGAGCCACACTACCCTAGGAGTATCACAAGCCACAGCGTTCCTGTCATGTGCGGGCACCGCCGCCAGGTGGCGGGGAGGAGGCCCGCGAGGACCCGGCGGGATCCGGAGGACGGGGAACACCCGCTCGTGTCCGTAGGTCACGGCGAGCCGCCCCCGCCCCGGCGAAGACCGGGGAGGGACTGCGGGGGGAGACGGGCCCCGGGCCCAGAGGGCTTGAGGGCAAGGGTCTGGAGACGGATTTCGGCGTCGCAGGGAAAAAGATGCGGGTTGTGTAAACGGAGGCTGCAGCGGCCCCGTCCGCGCCCCACCTCGCGGGGCGCCCTGCCGGAGGGGGCGGGCGGGCGCCGGGCCGAGTGAGGGGAGCGCTCGCGTCTCGGATTCGCGCCTCCGGGAACTCACGGGCGGAACGGGCTGCGGGGACGCGGGCCTCCGCCGGCAGCGCTGCCTCTCCCGGCTCGGATCCCGGGGGTGGTGTCGGTTGGAAAGGCTAGAGCGGTTGGGATCGGACCGAAAGCCCCTCGCCCCGCTTAGTGGCCGCCGACCTGTGCAAGTCACGGGACCTCTATGCGAATGGGCTCCTCTTCTATGAAATGGGATCACTGACGGTACCACCTCAGTGAAGACAGTTGTGAAGATCAGTTGTGAGGATTAGTTGAGATAATTCATGGTGGCTTGTAAGTTTTTTGCACTCTCCCTAAAAACACCCCGCTATTCAAACACCCAATACAGTTGGCTTATTAATTTCCTGTAGGCTACAGAGGAGTAGAAGAGAAGATTGATCTCAGTAGAGATTTGCTGTATTCCATTCTCTCCGTGCACCCTCTAGTCCTTTGTCCCAAGTCCAGAAAGAAATGTTATAAACCATGCTCGTCATCTCAAGGAGCCCACCAGTAACTGAGGAGTCATGAATGGTACACAAGCAGGAAAATTACTTCAAAAGTCTTACCAGTGTTCACAGACACTAGCATCCGACTGTTCTCCTGGGAAAAGGCGTGCCAGCCCCTCCTGGCCATCTATGAGCTCTTACAGAGCCCTGGGTCCACCTGGCACTTCTTGCTCACTTCCCTGTTCCAGTTCCCAGTTGAAGGAGATGGATGAGCCCCCTCTAGGAATGAGGGCGCGGCAGGCGGCGGGAAGCTAGGCTTTGTGTTGGCAGTTGCCATGGTTTTGCTCAGAGTTCTGGAGCCAACCTGTCCACTCCCTCCTGAGACAGGTCACAGAAGCAGTAGGTCAGAAGCCTGAGGGGACATAAGGAGTGTCACTCTGGAGTCCCCTAGTGCACCTGTTGAGATGGAGGCCTCAAATGAGCAAGAGGGTGAAGGGGACAAGACCCTAAAGAAGGTGAAGTGGGCTAGGGATGTGAAGGAGGAAAGAAAGAAGTTCCTTGAGGGGCTAGTGTTGGAAAGCCGAAAACATGAAGTTGAGGGAAGGAAAGAAGGAAAAATGGTGACATACATGAGTTAGCAGGAGACCGAAAGGTCAATTCATTCAAACAAAGGTTTATCAAAGGCATGTATTCCTGGCAAGATGATTGTTGGTTATGGAAACACAAGGGCTCATGTGTGTATGTATTTGTGTGTACACTTGCATTATGGTCTGTGTGTGTGGTGTGTGGTATGTGTGTGGGGGGCGTGTTTATGGACTTGATCAGCTAGAGTCCCCTCTCTCTGGGGCCTGGAGGAGCCTGAGTTACATGCTCTTTCCATTTACTTTCTTCCCTTTCCCTGGTCCCTCCCTTCGGAGTGGTCTGGGCCTGGATCTTCCTTGTTCCCCCTGAACACGGGCAGGAATTAATGCTTCCGTTTCTGCGAGGGTTTTGAAAGGTCAGGTGCAAATCCTACCATATCAGTCTAATCCTATGCTCTGACTTTAAGTATTATTTCATAGCCACTTTGTCTTCGTTAATTTTCAGCTTTTTGGGTGCCCACTTTTGCTGTCAGAAGGCTTCTCCTCATTACCCCCACTGTCGTGTGGTTTTCGGGGTGCCTGTTCTCATGGCGTGATGCTAAGCTTAGAGGCGGGCCTGGGGCTTAGACACTCAGTAAATGTTTCTTTGAATGAATGAATAAATGACTCTCTGCTCATTTCCCCAAGGAGTTCTTAAATCTCTTGGTGCCTCAGAGTGTCCTCATCTGTAACCAGAGATAATGATATTGAACCTCACAGAAATTTGTGAGAGAATAAAATGAGTTCATGTTTATCAAGTGATTTGTAAGATTAGCTCCTATTGTGTGCTATAATTCTTATGAAAGAAATGTGTAGGGAATTCTAGGTCTCCTAAGCAGGGATCTTCAGGGATGGGTTTCCTTGCTAGGGCTTACTTGCTTCAGGCCTGAGCCAAGAAGGAGTCCCTAGGGAAAATGGAGAAGGGCTTTGGCTGGAATTTGGACCGCTGGTTGCCCAGCACTGCCCCTCAGGAGCACCCGCCTAAGCTCCCCAGCTGACCACTGTCCCCTGCAGGTGACAGATGACCTGGTGACAGGTCCACCCTGCTTAGAGAAGAGCCCTGGCACCACCCCTTCTGGAGACTCACTTGTCCGCCATGCCAAGGGCCTGGGCCAAGACACCTTCAAAATTGTGAGTAAGGGGCCAGCCCAAGACCCTGTCTCTTGTTCCCTACAGGTTAAGAGACCTGGGCCTCAGAACCATAGTTTATTGTCTCACTTGTCATGCTCTTGGGAGGGAAGCGGGACAAGAGCTTGACTGGAGCCTCTTTACTTAACCCACTTAACACTTCGTGGCTCATAAGAGTTTCTGGTTACCTGGGGCTGCCCATCTGTCTTTTTCTCCTATGACCCTTCACTTGACCTGTTGCCTCCTCAGTGTAAAGAATATCTTAGGCCACTGAAGACGTTCCTTCGAAAGTTACACCTGCCCAGGGACCTTCCCCAGAAGAAGAAGCAGAAGTACATGAAGCAGAGCCTGGTGGTCCTAGGGGACCACATCAACACCTTTCTGCAACACAACTGCCGCCCCTGGGAAATCAAGCACTGGCGGAAGTAGGACAGCCTCCTTGCCCTGCCGCTATCCCCGCTCCCGGGCCACACGCCTTCCGCGCCCCTGATTCAAGGTCCCGCCTCAGTCAGGATCCCTGAGTCCGGGGCACCTGGGTGGCTCAGTCAGTTAAGCGTCCGACTTCGGCTCAGGTCATGATCTCACGGTTTGTGAGTTTGAGCCCCGCGTCGGGCTCTGTGCTGACAGCTCAGAGCCTGGAGCCTGCTTCCGATTCTGTGTGTGTGTCTCTCTCTCTCTGCCCCTCCCCTGCTCATGCTCTGTTTCTCTGTCTCAATAGTAAAATAAAATAAATAAATAAAATAAAATTTAATAATAAAATAAAATAATTCCAGGATCCTGGAATGAGCATAGTGAAAAGGGAGAGGGGGGAATAGGGTCCTCCAGTTACTCAGGGCAGCCGCGGACACGGTGGACAGAGGACTCCCCTGACTCTGTGGAGAATGACCGCTGACTGAACAACTGCCGTGCGGAGGGGGGGGGGCCATCACCAGGATGGGGTGTTCAGGGTCTAGTACGTCTCCGTCTCTCCACATCCCCAACCAAATCCAAGGAGGCAGCATGTGGTCCCCTCCTCCCTGGGTGGGTCCCGGACACAAGAGAGATGCCGAAGGGAGAAGGGCTGTGCCCGGCCTCCCTCAGCCTTGGTTTCTCCCCTGCAGGGCGCTCTGGCGATTTGTCTCTCTCTTCTCAGAACTGGAGGCAAAACAGCTTCGCAGGCTCTACAAGTACACCAAGAGCAACCAGGCGGCCAAGTTCCTGGTGAGACCATCAGCAAAGCTCCTCTCCAGGCCAAGCTGAGGGTGGGCTGGTGTCTTCTTGGATTGCGGTGGGGAGGCTTCAGGCTGAGGGTCCAGCATCCTTCCAGTCATTTCCACACTCACTGCCTCAGGGAGACCCCACTGCCCCTACCTTGACCCCTACAGGAGGCAAAGTGGGGCTGGAGAGGACAGAGGCTCAGCTTCAGGTTTTCGATACTTACTCACTCTTCACACCGACACCCTGATGTTAACAAGGGCAGGGACCTTCCTGAGAAGCTACGGGTGGGGACGGTTCACACCAGGCAGAAAGGCACAGCTAGTCTGGGGACGGCTTCAAGGACCATTGACATAGCCTGCCCTGGCTTTGGCCGAAAACAGTGACTCTCAAATATTTTGGTCTCAGGTCATGTTCACCCCCTTAAAAACCATTGAGAACTCCAAAAAGCATTTATGTAGGTTATATCTATTGCTATTTGCCCCATTCGAAATTAAAACTAAAGAAAAAAATTCAAAATAAGTACTTACTAATCCAATTAAAAATAAAAGCAAGGAGCCCATTACATTTTAACATAGATAATTTGTATGAGAAATATCTATATTTTCCGAAACAAAAAATTAGTGAGAAGAGTAGCATTGTTTTACGTTTTTGCAAATGTCTTTAGTGTCTGGCTTAATGGAAGACAGCTCAGTGGGGTTCTCATATCTGCTTCTGCAGGCTCATGTGTGATTTGGCTGAAGTACATGAAGAAAACCCAGACTGCACAGATGGATAGTTAGAGACGGGAGGAATATTTTATTGGCTTTTTCAGACAGTTGTGGATATTTTTTAAATTTTATTTATTTTGAGAGAGAGGGAGCGAGCAAGGGAGGGGCAGAGGGAGAGAGAGAGAGAGAGCGCAGACTCCACGCTCAGTGAGTAGCACAAGGCGGGGCTCGATCTCCTGACAGTGAGATCACCCCCTGAGCTCATATCAAGAGTTGGACGCTTAACTGACTGAGCCACCCAGGTGCCCCTGGATATTTTTCTTTGATACCACACCAAAACTCAACAAGTGTCAGTTACTTAATAGCAGTGTGGAATCTGAAACCATATCAATGAATGTTATAAAATACTTTTTTTTCTTTTTTAGCAGTTTTAGGTTTACAAAAAAGTTGGGTGGAAAGTTCAGATATTTTCCATATACTGCCCTTTTTTGTTTCCCTTATTATTGGCATCTTGCATGAGAGAGGTACATTTACCACCGATGGTGAGCGGTATTGACACATTATTAACTAAACAATGTCCGTGGCTTACATTGGGGCTCACTCTTCGTGTCGTACATTCTCTAGGTTTTGACAGTTGCGTAATGACGTGCATCCACCAATGCAGAGCTCGCCTGCTGACTTTGCTGCCGTAAAACCCCCTGCGCTCCGTGCATTCATCCCTTCGCTCTTTCCTTCCAAACTCCTGGCAACCACTGATCTTGTCCTGTCTCCATGGTTTTACTTAGTCCAGAATGTCAGATAGTTAGAATCACACAGTACGTAGCCTTTTCAGATTTCTGTATCAATGACTTTTTCACAGTGGGTTACATTAGACCCCATAGGTTTCTCTCTTGCACTTTGGGTAGACTCCACTTCTCAGGGGGTCAGTGAGGTCAAAATACTTCACAGAGCACTCTTTGAGAATCACTCGTTCAAAATCATAATCATAGGGAACAGTTTCTATGTTCTAGTACTTTATGTTCCCTCCTGTGATCTTCAAAAGTAACCCTACCTGGTAATTAGAAATAGTGTTCACAGTATGTAAATAAAGATGCCAAAAGCAGAGAGAGAGGTAGAGTAGCCTGACCCAGAGCACACAGCAAGGAGAGGGAAGAGCCGGGTTCAAACATCTGGTTCAGAGGGAGCCCTGCTCTAACTATGGCGCCTCACTCTTACTGGGCAGCTTTACCCAAACCCTTTCCCCTTTTGGGGTCTCTGTTTCTTCCTCTGAACATGAACGGGTGGGTGGTTTCAGTGATTCCTCCTCTGAATACAAGGAGTTGTCATGTCAGAGATTTCTGGATTTCACTGGCCAGGAAAGTCTCAAAAGATAATTTCAGGTTCTCAATTTTAATTTTGCCAAGGACTTTAAAATAAGTACCATTGCTTCATTACAAATAAATGCATAAGACTCTGTAGTTCTAGGCGAACAGACACATGAAAAGATGTTCAACATCACTCTTCATCAGGGAAACACGAATCAAAGCTACAATGAGGTATCGGCTCACACCGGTCAGAACGGCTAACATTAACAACTCAGGAAACAGCACGTGTTGGGGATGCGGAGAAAGGGAATCTCTCTTACATTGTTGGTGGGAATGGAAACTGGTGCAGCCACTCAGGAAAACAGCATGGAGACTCCTCAAAAAGTTAAAAATAGAATTGTCATAAGTTCCAAGAATTGCACTAGTAGGTATTTTCCCGAAGAATACAAAAATACAGGTTAAAGGGGCACATGCACCCCGATGTTTATAGCAGCATTATCAACAGTAGCCAAACTGTGGAAGGAGCCCAAATGTCCAGTGACTGATGAATGGATGAAGGAGATGTGGTACATATATACAATGGAATATTAGTCATAAAAAAGAATGAAATCTTGCATTTATGATGATGTGCATAGAGCTAGAGTGTATTATGCTAAGTGAAATAAGGCAATCAGAAAGACAAATACCATATGATTTCACTTGTGGAATTTTTTTTAATGTTTATTTATTTTGGGGGGCATCTGGGTGGCTCAGTTAGTTAAGTATCCAACTCTTCATTTTAGCTCAGGTAATGATCTCATGGTTCGTTAGATCAAGCCCTGAGATGGGTTCTGTGTTGACAGTGCAGGGCCTGCTTGGGATTATCTCTCTCCCTCTCTCTGTCCCTCCCCTGCTCATGCTTTTTCTCTCTCTCTCATTCAAAATAAATAAATAAACTTAAAAAATAATAATATTTATTTATGTTTGAAGGAGAGAGAGATAGAACATAGTGGGGGAGAAGCAGAGAAAGAGGGAGACAGAGAATCCAAAGCAGACTCCAGGCTCTGAGCTGTCAGCACAGAGCCTGACTCAGGGCTTGAAGTCAGGAGCCAGGAGATCATGACCTGAGCCGAAGCTGGAAGCCGGACACTTAACCAACTGAGCCACCCAGGTGCCCTTCACTTATGGAATTTAAGAAACAAAACAGTTGAGGGAAGCCTGTTAGTTAAATGTCAGTCAGTTAAATGTCCAGCTTCGGCTCACGTCGTGATCTCCCAATTCATGAGTTCAAGCCCTGAGTTGGTCTCTGTGCTGACAGCTCAGAGCCTGGAGCCTGCTTCGGATTCTCTGTCTCCCTCTCCATCTGCCCCTTTCCCCATTCAAGCTTTGTCTCTCTCTATAAAAAATAAATAAACATTAAAAAAATAAAAACAGATGAACATGTGGGAAACCAAAAAAAAAAAAAAAGAGAGAGAGAGAGAGGCAAATCTAAGACTCTTAACTATAGAGAACAAACAGGGTTGCTAGAGGGAAAGTGGGTGGGAGGACAGGCTGGATGGGTGATGGGTATTGAGTAGGGCATTTATTGTGATGAGCACTGGGTCTTATATATGAGTTGACAAATCATTAAATTCTACTCCTGAAACGAATACTACACTATATGTTAACTAAATAGAATTTATTTATTTATTAAGAAATTTTTTAAATGTTTATTTATTGGGGGGGGGGAGGGGAAAGGGAAGGAGAGGCTCCAAAGCAGGCTCTGTACTGACAGCAAAGAGCCCGATACAGGGCTCTAACTCACAAACCGTGAGATCATAACCTGAGCCGAAATTGGATGCTTAAACTGAGCCACCCAGGAGACCTGACTAGCTAGAATTTAAATAAAAGCTTGAAAACCAACAGAAGAAGCTACTAGAATGATAAAAAGAGTTGGAGAACATATATCAAAGTAAAGAACCACCCAAGAAGAGACAGCTGGCAGCCTGGCCTTGGTGTCCTGCTTTCTCTCCCATACCTGTGAGCCTTTCCTCCTACCGACTAGGCGCTTGTGAGGTGCAGCCAGATGGCAGGCATTTCCTAACAAGGGCAGGGCTGGGGCTCTGGAATGTGGGGCCCTGTCATCTCTACACTCTCCTCACATTATGGGTCCGTTGCAGGTGTCGTCCTGTCCCCTGGGCGCCCCCAAGAGCTCCTTGCTGGCCAACCAGGAAGACAGTCTGCCCAAGCTCTGCAGTGCCTGGGGGCTGCATGGCAACATCAGTGGCATGAAGGAGAGGCTGTCCAAGTTGCAGGCGCTGGGCCAAGGGGCCTCCCTCCTGGGGGAGCCCCGATCCCGGGCCCAGGTCATGAAAGGTAATGCCCCTTCCACGTGGGAGCTGTGCCTGGAGGAGGGGCCTCACCCACAGCACCACATGCCCCCCCTCAGCAGCCTGACACATTTCCCTTTCCATCTTCTCTCTAGCCCTCCATTTCTCTTTCTGTCCATTTTCCTTTCTCTTCTGCATTTTTTTCTTTTCTCTTTTCTCTATGATAAGCAGGTATGCTTATCATAGAAAGTTTGAAATGTACAGATAAGTATAAAGCAGAAGAGGGGAAATCACCCAGAGGCCATGACAGTTAATATGTGGGTGTGTTTCCTTCGGTTTTCTGTATGATTTCCTTCCGGAGGTCTCATGATACATACAGTTTTGGTTCCGGCATTTTTCAGTTAATTTCAGTTTATTTTTTTTTATTTAAAAACTGTTTTTGACTGTTTATTTATTTTTGAGAGAGAGAGGAGAGAGAGAGAACACAAGTCAGGGAGGGGCAGAGAGAGATGGAGACAGAACCGGCAGTAGGCTCCAGCTCTGAGCTGTCAGCACAGAGCCCAATGTGGGACTCAGACTCACAAACTGTGAGATCATGACCTGAGCTGCAGTCGGACGCTCAACTGACTGAGTCCCCCAGGCATCCTTTCAGTTAACAGTTTAATTTTTTTTTATGGTTTATTTATTTTTGATACAGAGAGAGACAGAGCATGAGAGGGAGAGGGTCAGAGAGAGAGGGAGACACAGAACCGGAAGCAGGCTCCAGGCACTGAGCTAGTGGTCAGCACAGAGCCTGACGCGGGGCTCGAACCCACAAACATGAGATCTGACCTGAGCCGAAGTTGGAGGCTTAACCAACTGAGCCACCCAGGTGCCCCTCAGTTAACAGTTTAAATGAAGGCACTTTCCCAGAAGACTACAAGCAGAGACAGTTTCTAGCAGCCAGGAGTAGGGACTCCAAACGGGCAGGAGATCTGCTCCCAGTGTCAGGTGGCTGTGGGCTAAGGGAGCGGTTCAGTCCCATGGTGGGGAGAAAGTTGAGTCAGATGGCCTGGGGATGGCCTTCCCAGCAGCTCTGGCCTCTGCAGTGATTGCACCGCGTGGCCTCTGGACGGGGGCTGTGGGGTTAGGGAACAGAG
>NC_043716.1:23816077-23885736 GCF_006229205.1 Suricata suricatta
CCCTCAGTTAACAGTTTAAATGAAGGCACTTTCCCAGAAGACTACAAGCAGAGACAGTTTCTAGCAGCCAGGAGTAGGGACTCCAAATGGGCAGGAGATCTGCTCCCAGTGTCAGGTGGCTGTGGGCTAAGGGAGCGGTTCAGTCCCATGGTGGGGAGAAAGTTGAGTCAGATGGCCTGGGGATGGCCTTCCCAGCAGCTCTGGCCTCTGCAGTGATTGCACCGCGTGGCCTCTGGATGGGGGCTGTGGGGTTAGGGAACAGAGACTCTCCAGCGAGGGGTCCAGCCAAGGTCAGAACATTCGAAGGCCCCTCCTGTGCACTGAGGTACAAGGAAATGTGGGAGCCATTTATCCCTCATGCTTCGGGATCTGGCTCTGGGAACCCCAGTTAGCTGCTTAGCTATTGGGGGAGAAAGTAAAGGCAAGCAGGGCAGCCTAGGACCTCAAAGTGTGGTCCTAAATGGAACCCAGGTTCTCCTCTGAGGGTCAGGCCACCTGGGGCTGATGCAGGCCAGCAGCTCTCGGGGCTTTTGCCACCAGTCTCCCCTGCACCGAGTGGGAGAGCAGGGGTGAGAACAAGGAAGGAGCAGTGGTCACGAGTTGGACAATTTCTAAGGCCCAGAATCCTGTCTGGGCCCTGTGAGGGCCCTTGGCCTGGTGCCTACCATTTAAATTGAGACAACAAAACGTACAACTCGAGTTGAAGGCCAGGACATCATTAAGATGATGCAGGCCAAACAGTTCATGAGCCAGATAAGGAAAGTGAGGTGGGGGCTTTCGGGCTCTCCCAGGCACTCTGTGCTTCTTTATCTCACTTAACCCCTGCAGCATCCTCCTGAGGAGGGTCTTATGATCCCGCTTTTACAAATGAGCAATCCGAAGCCATAGGGCAAAGGGTTTGACAGGCTGACTGGAGGAAGGGACTCAAGGACAGGCTTTAAAGGAAGGGAAAAGGAGAGGAAGGGGGAAGGAAGAGTAAGAGGGGAGAGGAAAGGTGTGTGCAGAGGTGAGGGGCGGTGAGCAGACAGTCTGGGGCCCGGAGACGAATGGAAGAGCAGGTTGAAGAAGTGCAGGACAGGAGGTGATAGGAAAAAGCCTTGCGTGGTGGGTTAAGAGCTTTGGCTTTCATGTAATTCTTTTTTTTTTTTTAATGTAATCCTTAAAAAAACATTTTATTCCTATAAACATAAGCAGAGCATAGAAAATTAGGTAATACCAATAAGCAAAAATAAGCAAATATAAACACCAGATTGTTGTCACTACTGCTGGCACTTTCCAGATGTTTTTTATGCATATAAATACATGTATTTTAGCCAAACGAGACCTCATTGTGATTCTTATTGGAACTTGCTTTTTCCCAGTTACTTAGATCAATCTTCCATGTCAACGTTTTCCTTCCATCTCATCATTGGATTAAATACTCCATATTCAAATGTTCCCAGTAGTGGAGGGTAGTTTTTGCACTGTTTTCTCAGGCATGCATTGCACCTGGTTATGTCTCTTCCATCTCTTCTAACCTAACAATGTGCTCTTTTTTATACCCTGATTTATTGAGATCAGACCACTATTCTGCAGAATGTTTCACTTTTGACTCTTGCTGCTTCCTTTTGGCATTTTTGAAGCTTGCTCCTCTTTAGATAAAAAGCCTTGATAAATTCATGTTAAACATTTGTTTGCCTGGGATCCATCAGAGGCGAGGTTGTGTTCTCACGTTGTGGTAACATGACACAACACAACTACTTGGTGGGCCCGTTAGGAACAGGCTAAGGTCAATCACGGGGTCTATTTGTAATTTTAAATGTATCCTGTGTGGTGTTTCTTTGGCACTATGTTCATAAATCCATTTTTAAGAAAAAAGATGGCAGTGGTGTTTGCAAACAGGCTGGCGGCAAAGTCCTGGGACTCGGGGCATAAAACCTGAGGGGGTGCGGGGAAGAGTCAGTCAAGACACACTGTCTAGTCCTGACTGTACTAACTTGCCTTGGACTTTGGTGGGCTGTTTCCTGACTTTGTGCTTGGGTGAGGTCCTCATCTGTAAACTAGGGCGATACCCCCTTCCTCCGCCGCGGGGTTCTGCGAGAAAAGAGGGACCCAGGTTGCAAGTTAAGATAAGATTGTGTTGTTCTTCCTTTCTGTTCTTCCATATCACCCAAATCTCACAGACCGAGATTCTCTTACTCTCGGTGATACTATCAGGATTGTGTTTGGCCTTCCCTTTTCAGATTCTCTAAGGAAACTTCCTCACCAAACAAAACTCAAGAGAAAGAGGATTAAGGAAGGTCCAGAGATGCCAGAGACCTGCCCGTAGGAACATCAAGCCGGGACCGAGGTCCCAGAGCACTGTCTCCAGCTCCCCTGTACGCCGGGCGCTGGGACCAGGGAAGGGAAAGAAGAAAACTGTCTTCATCAAGAGGGTGCTCGGCTCTTAGTTATGTATAAATGGGGTGGGAAATAAACAATCTTGAGACAGTTCTACCTTACTTGGCTGACAATCATGATTCGTTTGCCTTTTTAATTTATTTAAAAAATATTTGCCAGCTACCTTCTGATTGGCAGGTATAAATCACACAGGTGAATCACACAGATGAATAAGAGGTGATCACCATCATAATCTAGTGCAGGAGACACACATGAATAGATATTACAACGGGCTGAATAGCGGTGCACAGGGAAGCCTTGGCAGGTGACAGAGGAGTGATGTGCGCCGAGGGAGAGCGCAGTGCAGAGTGGAGGGGGTCTGGCAGCAGAGGAGAAGTCTGGCGGTCTGCCTCAGTTGTCTGGACTTGGTCTCCTGGATAACCTGAGGGGACAGCGGTAAGGGAGACGTCAAACAGTGGAATGAGCCAGCGTGACCTGGCGACGGGGAGATGCTCTGGAGGCTGTGAGCACAGTGCACAGAAGGGAGAGAGGGTGGAGGCCAGAGACCAAAGAAGACATCATATCAATAGCCTTAGCTGGGATGACGGTTCAAACCGGTGGTCGAAACTCGGCAGTTGCATGCTGAACTCAGACCACTGATGTTTTACTTGCTTGCCCGTTGTGGTGGTCTACTTACTGTTTTAAACTTAAAAAAAAAAATAGTTGCCAATATTAACTTGGTAGATTTCACCTTAAAAACAACAAACGGGGCACCTGGATGGCTCAGTCAGTTAAACATCTGACTTCAGCTCAGGTCATGGTCTTGCCGTTTGTGGTTCGAGCCCCACGTCGGGCTCTGTGCTGATGGCTCAGAGCCTGGAGCCTGCTTCGGATTCTGTGTGTCCCTCTCTCTCTGCCCTTCCCCTACTCGTGCTCTCTCCCTCTTTCTCAAAACAACAACAGCAACAGATTTCTGGCTTTTAACAACTTGCACCACTTGGATGTGCCTTCCCATGTGACCGCACGGGACTGGAGCTCAGGAACAGTTGCTCAGGTTTCACTGATATTCTTTCTGGTTCACCATAGTCTCTGCCTCTCACACACTGGCCTTTTTCACCCAGTTACATTACCCATTTGACTCTTCTGGCTTTTCATATTGGCTACCTTGGGAATATACAAAATCAATGAAGGTGTGCATAAAAGGGGGGAATATTGCATCTGTAACATTATGTAGAATAAAGTTGAAAGTTTTAGGTGACAGATGTGAGAGATAGGGAGGGAGGAGGAGGAAGCGAAGATGGTACATTTTTTGTAGACGGTGTTGAATTCCAAGAGGAGAAGCAGGTGCATTTTCTGAAAACCACGGGACCGACGGAACTCCGCCGAGGCAGCAGCAGGGCTGCCTTAGAGAGAGTAGGACCAGGACGTCTGTGTGTGACCCTTTCTTCTCCCTGCTCTCCATTTGTACTCATGAGTATCATCAAAATGTGTAAGTGACAAAATGAGTATCAGTCTAGACTTGAAGGACAAGTACAGAGAAGCGTAACGAGTGAAAGAAGGCCCTAGATCTCTCTCTGTTCTTCACACTCCTTGCCTCCCAGAAACGGCAAGACAAGAGAATGAGGCACAGGCCCATTGGCCAGCCTGGCCTCAGTGGTTCCTGACAGTCCTGACAAGGCAGGGAGGATTCGCCAGAGAAGGCAAGCAGGCTGGAGGGTGTCCCTGGGGATGGGAAGGTGGGGAAGGGGGCTCCAATTTCCTCTACTCCTGAGCGATTTCACTGACAAGGTCCCAGGGAAAGGGTCGGTGGTTCTGGGAAGGGATGAAACCAGGGAGGTGTCCTGTGTGTGAGGCAGCACTGCCCCCTAGAGGAATAATGGGATTCTACAGCCTTATTCTTCCAACCAAGGTAAGGTGTATGCAGAAGCAGAGACCCGGAGGAAGCGGGGGAACTTTATATCAGCCTGGGGACCAGCAGGATCCCTGAAGGCAGAATAGGCACCAGTCTCGGTTTGTGAGCCCTCTTAACTCTTTCCTCGAATTTAGTAATATCTCCCAATTCCAAAAATGAATATCACGTAAAGTTGCTTCACTCAAAATCCTCCAAACAGCGCGGAGGATTTTTAGGCGGGTGAAAATACTGAGTGTGATACTCGAATGGTGGACACATGTCATTAGACGTGTGCCCCAAACCACGGAACGAGCCACATCAAGAGTGAACTTTAGTGTGAACTAGGGGCTCTGGGTGAGGATGTGTCACTGGAACGGACGTATTGTTCCGGTGGGGGGTGTGGATAGTGGGGGGGAAGTGGTACATGAGACATCTCTGAACCTTCTGCTGAAATACACTGTGGACTCAAAACTGCTCTAAAAACTAAAATATTAAAACAGAGGAATAAAAAAAACCAGAGGAATAAAACTCTCCAACAGCTCTTCATCTCATGCAGATTAGAATCCGAAGATTTCGCAAGGGCCCAGAAGGCCTACTTTGATGTATTCCTACTGTCCATTGTGCTACCTCTGTGCTCTCATTATTGTGTTTCTCATACTTGTCAAGCATACTCCTGCCTCAGGGCCTTTTCACTGGTCATTTCCTCCGTCTGGAATGTTCTTTCCTAAAATAGCCAGTTGGCTAACTCCTTCTTTGCCTTCAAATCTCTGTTCAAATGTTCTCAGGGGAACATTTTAAATTTCAACAACTACACGCATTCTGAATATCCCTTAGTCTATTTTTATTTTCCTAAGGCACGTATACCTCTCAACTATTATGTAATTTAGTTAATGATTATATTTCTTATTTATTGATGGTATCCTCCCACCAACATGTAAGTTCCACAAGGGCAGAGCTTTTCGGCCATTTGTTCACTGCTATAACCCAAGCAATTACAACAGGACCCAGCACATAGTACGTGCTTAACAAACATTTGTAGAATGAATGAATTAATGAATGAACTAACAAATCAAACTAGCATATTTTGTCCAACCAGTTCCTGGTTCAGAGGGAAAAAAAGAGGCCCAAGAAGAAAGGTTGACTTCTCCAAGTTGGGACAGGGAGTCTAACGCCAGAACTGGGACTAGAATTCAGACTTGACACCCGCAGGCTGGCATACTTTCCATACACCAATGACCCATGCTCTACTTGCTCTTGGCCAAAATGCTCCTATCACTCAAATAACTCACAAGACTTAATGTATTACTTCTAGGATAATTTGTATTTTCTTTTTTTTAATTTAAAAACATTTTTTAAATATTTTTAAATTTATTTTTGAGAGACAGAGAGAGACAGCATGAGCAGGGAAGGGTCAGAGAGAGAGGGAGACACAAAATCGGAAGTAGGCTCCAGGCTCTGAGCTGTCAGCACAAAGCCCAACGTGGGGCTCGAACCCACGAACCATGAGATCATGACCTGAGCCGAAGACATACGCTCAACCGACTGAACCACCCAGGCGTCCCAACTTGTATTTTCTTAGTTAAGATATCATAAACTATGACTCTCCAAGCTGGACTTGGAGACCCCAGAAGCAGGTGGTTGGGGGAGGCTATTTGGAGGTTAAAGGGGTCTATGGTGCCATAGGGGTGGTCTCACTGTAGGGAAAATGCCTCACTGACAGCCAGACCAGGCAGGCCTCAAGGAGGCCCCTTCCCGTAGAGAACATAGGATACCTTCCCCAAGTCTTAAATGGAAGAGGCTCCTGACTACGAAGGCGCTGATTGGTCACTGCCTGACCCACTCCCATTCCCGGCCACAGGAGTCCCCCCGGAAGCCTCCTCTTCCCGGAACACTACCACAAATGCATGGAACTCAGCCTGGATGGCAAAAGGCTTTGTATGCATTCTCACTGATCTTCAGGTAAACTTGTGGCGGAGACTCTTCCCCATTACAGGGAAGAAAACAGCTTAGCACAGCGCAGAGGCCTGCACCGCTGAACTGAAATACTGACTTTCTGAGCCTCCTGACTCCACACCCAGGGCTCCTGTTTTATGATTTTTCCTTTGTGCATGCAGACATTTTCTTTTCTCTTTTTAAATATTTTATAAAGTTTATTTATTTCGGGAGAGAGAAAGGGAGAGGGTGTAGTGGGGGAAGGGAAGAGAGAGGGAGAGACCGAAACCCACGCAAGCTGTCAGCACGGAGCCCAGTCAATGCAGGGATCTGTCGCTTCTCCATCTCATGAATCATGAGATCTTGACCCGAGCCAAGACCGAGAGTTGGATGCTTAACTGACTGAGCCACCCAGGCACCCTGTACAGACACTTCCTATTTTCATGTAGTTAAATTCAGTCCTTCCTTTAATGGCTTCTTTATGACTTTGAAAGGTTTTCCCCACTCAGAGAATATTTAAAATTGTATCTTTCTTTCTAGCATTAGGGCTTCAATTTTTACATTTAAATCTTTAGTCTATGTGAAATTTACTTTGGTATAAGTTGTATAATAGGAATCCAACATTTTTTTTTCAGATGGCTAAACCGTGTCCTTGCACACGTGGAAGTGTATTTATAGGCTATACCATAAAGGAGGAAAAAAATCCATCTTTCCTGAATTGTTTGAAATGTCACTCTTATTTAAAATTTTTTATTTATTTGTGTCTATTTCTGAACTTTCTGCTCTGGTCCATTGATCTGTCTGTCCATGTAGGGTTTTAATTAAAAAGGAGAAAAATATACAACTATAACAAAACAGTGGTATCTGCCTGGCTCAGTTGGTAGGGCATAGGAGTCCTGATCTTGGGGTTGTGAGTTCAACCCCCACACTGGGTGTAGAGATTATTTTTTAAATTTTTTAAATGTTTTATTTATTTCTGATGCAGAGAGAGACAGAGCATGAGAAGGGGAGGGGCAGAGAGAGAAGGAGACACAGAACCAGAAGCAGGCTCCAGGCTCTGCGCTAGCTGTTAGCACAGAGCCTGACACGGGGCTCGAACCCATGAGCGTGAGATCTGACCTGAGCCGAAGTCGGAGGCCCAACCGACTGAGCCACCCAGGCACCCCGAGATTATTTTTTAAAAACTAAGCAAAACATTATATGATAGGAAAAGAGTAGACAGATTCTAGAAATAAAAATCATCATATTAAAAACCTAATGGTCAAGTTAACTAGTAGAGAATATCTGAATTCATGGATCAATCTGAATATCATAAAGAGAAATAACCAGGCATAGGACTCCAGTTGAGCAATATTTTTGCAAGAAGAAAAATGTGAACCTGAATTTGATCAAATTTCCAGTTCATGGGAAATACAAGGACTTAGGAGCATATTTAATGACACCTTGGGGACAGAATCAGCATTTCTAGACTATGGGAAAATCTACAGATGAAAGTGGGGAGAGGAGAGGGAATCCAAAGATTAGGAGAGATTGAAAAGATATGGCCAATAGGACCATGTTTACATACTGATTAGAACAAAATAAACATGACATAGAACATAGACATCTATGAAACAGGGAAATTGAACACGAACTGACTACTTGAAGATGTAAAGGTATAACAATATTTTAAGTATGGTAATAACATACTGGAATTATGTACTTTTTAAAAAAGAAGATAGAAGTTTATTGAATAGTACAAGGGAGCAGTGGTCAGGAGAGCAGAGGAGAGGCTCTCTGCTGGAGTTATGTATTTTTTTAATGTTTACTTTTGAGAGAGAGAACACAAGGAGAGGAGGAAGAGGGGGGCTGGGGGGGGGGGAGAGAGAGAGAGGGACAGAGGATCCAAAGCAGCGTCTGTGCTGACAGCAGAGAGCCCAATGCAGGTCTTGAACTCAAGAACCCCGAGGTCATGACCTGATGAGCCGAAGTCAGATGCTTAATGGACTGAGCCACCCAGGTGCCCCTGGAGTTATGTATTTTTAAAATTTTAGAGATAAACAATGAAATATTTGTGGACACAATAGTATGATGTCTGGGATTTGATTTAAATGAATCCAGTGGTAGGGGCGCATGGGTGGCTCAGTTCATTAAGCATGTGACTCTTGATTTTGGCTCACATCATGATCTCATGGTCCATGAGTTCAAGTTCTGCATTAGGCTCTGTGCTGATGGTGTGGAGACTGCTTGGGATTCTCTCCCTCTCTCCCTCTGTCTCTGACTCCCCACCTGTTTCTCTCAAAATAATGAACTTAAATAATAAACAAATAATAAACCCAGTGGCACAGGCAGGGTGTATAGCAGCTGAAGAAATTGTCGTAACAAGATTGGCCATGGTTTGTAAACTGGATGAGATGCACAAGGCAGTTCTTTATCCCAGGCTATCTATTTTTGCACATATTTGACATTTTTTAAGTAAAAAGTTTCAAAAGATGAGCTAATCCATTGCCTCTCTCCTATTTCTAAAAGAGCGATAATCCTCTTGACTTACACCAGAGGATAGTCTTCAGCCTAGAAGCTTGCCCCAATACACATCCCTCCCTTGGGATTGTCTTTCTATAAGGAGGTGGGAGGAAGGGGCAGAATCCAAATGAAGTCTTGTATTTCAGCTGACAAATTTCCAGAGAACTGGAACAGGAGTATCAGAGCCATCCATGGAAGATGTTCTGGAATAAGGAACTGCTCTTGGTGCACATCAGACTGGTACAGGGGCATTGTTTGCCAGCAGGAGACTTATGAGTTAAGTCTTTGAAAAGTCAATGGTTCACAGACCCAAAATGCATCACCTTATTGCACTAATCCCAAGAAATGCAAATGAGAAGAATGAGATTCTTTCTTTGTATCACATCGGCAACGAAAAAAATTATAAAGCCCCGGGTTGCTTTGGGTGTGGAAAAATAAGAATTCTGATATATTACAACCTGAATGGAAATAGATACAACCTGGCACTGTGTGTCACAATTGGACTCAGCGACTCCATTACGAGGAATTTATAAGACATGAATCAGAGATGTGCCCAACGCTTTAGTGTCAAGCATAATCATCGAGAGGTATTTACAATAGGGAAAGGCTGTGAGCACTTTAGATGTCCAGTGTGGTGGTTTTAAAGTATATCCAGGAATTCTGATACTGCTCCTTTCAAGGCATGGGACTAATTCCCCTTCCCTGTGTGTGAGTAGTGACCAACTTCTAATGAGAAGAATATGGTGAAAATGGTCTGTGTGACTTCCAGGTAGATCATGAAAGATTCTGTGGCTCTGTCTTGCTCTCTCTGTTGGAATCACGTGTCCTGGCAGATGGAGGTTTGCCACGTCATGACACTCAGCACTATGGTGAGCCCATGTGACAATGAACTACCTAAGACATGCCAACAGCCATGAGAGTGAGAAATTTTGGAAGTAGATCCTTCGGCTCTAGCCGTCTTAAGATGACCACAACCCTTGTGCCATGTTTTTTTTAAAAAAATTTTATGTTTATTTATTTTTGAGAGAGACAGAGCACGAGTGAGGGAGAGAGAGAGAGAGAGAGAGACAGAGAGAGAGAGGCAGAATCTAAAGCAGGTTCCAGGCTATGAGCTGTCAGCACAGAGCCTGATGTGGGGCTCAAACTCACAAACTGTGAGATCATGCCCTGTGCCGGAGTCAGATGCTTAACCCATTGAGTCACCCAGATGGCCCGAGTCATTTTGATGTAATCTCATGAGACACCATAAGTCAACCAGCCAGCTAAGCCGTTCCTGAATTCCAGTTCCATAGGAATTGTTAATATTTTTGTTTAAGCCATTAAATTGGGGTAATTTACTATGAAGCAACAGATAACTAACACTTCCGACAATAGAAGATGCATTAGATTATGGTCCATCCACGTGGTGGCATACTATGTAGTCATTAAAAATGACACTTTCCATCTATAACAGTGTAGGGAGATAGCCATGATAGGAATAAAGCTGGATATCAAAATGTATATGAAATATGAATGAAGTGTGAAATACATATATACAGAAAAAAGACAAGAAATGTGCCAGTATTTTAAGTGTACTTATCTCTTGGTTATAAGGTTACCAAGCAAAAATATTTAAAGTGTAAAGATAGTTATGAAATAAAGACAAATAGTTTTTCCTTCCTTATTTTCTACCCCTACCTCTTTCCAAAGGTGATCATTGTCAATGTTTTTATCATGTATATACTTTGAGAAAAATAGTTTCACATGTATTTTTACATGATTTGTATTTAAAAAAAATTTTTTAATGTTTTATTTATTTTTGATAGAGAGACAGAGCATGAGAGGGGGAGGGGCAGAGAGAGAGAGAAGGAGACACAGAACCAGAAACAGGCTCCAGGCTCTGAGCTAGCAATCAGCACAGAGCCTGACGCGGGGCTCGAACCCACAAACGTGAGATCTGACCTGAGCCAAAGTCGGAGGCTTAACCAACTGAGCCACTCAGGCTCCCCAATTATGTCTTTTTTTATTTACACAAAGTAACCATTAGTTATTTACCATAGGCTTTCCCTATATTCATATTTCTTGGTGATTTCTACATGAACAGTTCGGTATTTTAATCATTTCAATTATTTGATCTTCTGCATACTGTTCACTAACTCAATGTATGGTGTATCTAACCACACCCCCATTATGTTCGTCTAGCATGTTGTTTTGTTTTTATCATAAGTGTGCTCCAATCCTGATCTACTTCCCCCCGCCCTCTGGTAACCATCAGTTTGTTCTCTACAGTAAGAGCCTGGGTTGTCTTTTTTTCCCCCTCTTTGCTCATTTGTTTCTTAAATTCCACAGGAGTGAAATCCTAGGATATTTGTCTTTCTCTGACTTATTTCACTTAGCAGTATCCTCTCCAGCTCTATCCATGTTGTTATAAATGGCAAGATTTCATTCCTGTTTATGGCTGAACAACATTCCATTGTGTATATATATATATATATATATATATATATATATATATATATATATACACCACATCTTCTTTATGCATTCATCTAAACACTTGGGCTGCTCTAATAGTTTGGCTATTATAAATAATGCTGCAATAAATATCAGGAAGCACGTGTCCCTTTGTTTTTGTATTCCTTGGGTAAAAACCCAGGAGTGCAATTCCTGGATTACAGGGTAGTTCTACTTTTAATTCTTTGAGGAATCTCCAAACTGTTTTCCACAATGGTTGCACCAATTTGCCTTCCCATGGACAGTGCAAGAGGATTCCTTTCTTCAGGTTTATTCATCTGTTTTTGAGAGACATCACACGTGTGAGGGGAGAGGCAGAGAGGGAGCGAGAAAATCTCCACATTGTTAGGGCCTGATGCGAGGCTTGACCTCGAACTGTGAGACCATGACCTGAGTCATATGCCTAACCAACTGAGCCACCCAAGAGGGTTCGTTTGACTCTGTATCCTTGCCAACTCTCGTTTCTTGTTCTGTTTTGTTTTTGTTGTTGTTGTTACAGTGTGAGCAGGGGAAAGAGGCAGAGGGAGAGAGAATCTCATGCAGCTCCATTCTCAGTACAGAGCCCCAAGCAGAGCCCGATTCCACAACCCCAGGATCATGACCTGAGCTGAAATTAAGAGTCAGTCATTCAACTGACGGAGCCACCCAGGCACATCCTGACAGGTGTGATGTGGTATCTCCTTGTAGTTTTGATTTGCATTTCCCTGATGATGAGTTAATGTTGAACATCTTTTCAGGGGTCTATTAGCCATCTGTAGGTATTCTTTGAAGAAGTATCGGTCATCTATCCATTTTTTAATTGGATTGCTTTTTAGTACTGAGTTGTGTAAGTTCTTTATATACTTTGGATATATATACTGATGAGTTTGAATTTGCCTTGAATTTTCAAACTACAGAAATAAATGTCTGGAAGTGGGTGTGGCTTGCTAACACACTTAGAATCATAAATATGTCAGGGGCACCCGGGTGGCTCAGTCAGTTGAGTGTCCAACCCTTGATTTCAGCTCAGGTCATGATCCCAGGGTTGTGGGATTGAGCATCATGTTGATCTTAAACTCCTGCTTAGGATATTCCCACCCCCACTACCTGCCCCTCACTTGCACCCTCTCTCAAAAAAAAAAAAAATCTCTAAAAAAAAAGATTATCTATTAAGGAGTAAACTCTATGTTAAATTTGTAAAATGCACAAACCAACAATGTTTATTAACAGGGAAGTTGTTGGTTTTTTTTTGAGACAGAGACAGCAGGGGAGCAGGGGAGAGTCTGAAGCCGGCTCCAGGCTCTGAGCTGTCAGCACAGAGCCCGACGTGGGGCTTGAACCCATGAACCGTGAGATCATGACCTGAGTCAAAGCCAGACACTTAACCAACTGAGCCACCCAGGTGCCCCTAAACTGGGAAGTTTTAATTCTTGACTTACATGATCATATGATAATGGCTTTAGCAAAGCTTTAAATAAAATGCTGCTAAGTACCAAGAACAGGCAACTCAAACTTTCAGGGAAGGCTTCCTTGTCCTTTGAGGTCAACAGATGAATAAAAGTTTAGGCAGAAGATGGCATTCCATACAAAAGAGAGAATGGCATGTTCAAAGTCATGGAATGTAATAGGAAAAATTTTATTAAAAAAATTTTTTAATGTTATTAATTTTTAAAATTTTTGTAGTTTTTTTATTTTTGAGAGAGGGGGGAGAGAGAGAGAGAGAGAGAGAGAGAGAGAGAGAGAGAGAGAGAGAGAGAGAATGAATGGGGGAGGGGCAGAGAGAAGGAGATACAGAATCTGAAACAGGCTCCAGGCTCTGAGCTTTGAGCAGAGTCCGATGCCAGGCTCAAACCCACTAACTGCGAGATCATGACCTGAGCTGAAGTCAGGTGCTTAACCGACTGAGCCACTTGGGCGCCCCAAAGAAAAAATTTAAAAAATCAGTATCACTGAAGGTGGCAGGCAAGATAAAAACAGTGCTATTGCAAGTAAAGGTGGAATTGTCTAAATGTTAATCTTCTTAATAGGAATTTAAAATTTGGCGTCATTTCCTGTACTAGATGTTCTCAGTGCTTAGGATCCATGTTGTTTCATAGCAGATTTTTTAAAAGACCTATTTCCCCCTCCGCCCATTCATCCGAAGAAATGAAACACAAAGAGCTCATAATGACACATCTCAGATTCTTCCTGCTCAGAGGCAGGGCTGGACTGAAACCCAAATCCAGGGTTTTCTCCACTATTGCCAGCAGAATTCCACCAGTGCTCCTCACCCGCCTACAGCTTCAGCGAGAGAGGACCAGGGGAAATGGTGTAGTTGCTTTCGTGAAGACTGAAAGCCTCCTGCATTAATGTACTGCTTTGTCTTCTCCAGATGCTGCTACCAAGGGTCTTCTCTGCCACATGCCTTATTTTTCTTGAACAAGAAAGAGCACTTTTGTTCTGGTTCCAACAGCTTCTCTCACACTATTCTCTAATAAAAACAGGCTGCCGTAAGAATCCCAAGTCCCGACCAAAAGTGATCACAACTAAATTGGAAACAGATACGCTCTGAATGCAGGAACACTGTATTTATTAGATCAGTAATTCATTTTTAGCAATACAGTACAGAATAGATCACAATGCTGGTTACAAACATACTTAGTATGGTTCATTGGTTACAAATGGTGGCACTACAAGTCTGTGTTAAGGATGATATGAAAGGTCATTCTGACACAATGAAGAATTGTCTTAAAAAATCTATTAATGACCCTAGATATTTCTATAGAAATTACTGTGGCACTATTCGTGGGGATTTTCATGTAAAGAATTGTTAGTAATTTGTTTCATTAAGAGCTTTTGAGTCTACTAAACTAAAATCCCCTGTTGCTTAATAAAGTATAAAAATAGTACTGACTTGGTAATATTTAATAAAATGTAGCATTCATTCACATCATAAAAGTAGAACTAAATTGAAAAGTTTTAGTTACCGTGGCAACATAGCTTTCCATAAAAGGAATATACAGAAATGAGTAATGTTACACAAATGGTACCTGCAAGTTATTTAGTGATCCAACACTTAACTTGTGCACCACAAACCAGGTTTGCTAGATATCTATATATAGCATATATTTTTAATCTTAAATTTTACTTTTGAAAAAAATGTGCACTTCAACAAACTCACTAAGGCCACTCATGCTATAGATACCTAGGATTGCAATTAAAGAATAGTATTATTTAATAACTCCTAAAGCACATTCCTTCAGATCACCAACAGGGTAAAACCAGTTTTCTGCCTAACACATTCCTGAGATTTGTGGACAATACAACTACTAGTGTTCAAGCTGGATAGTAATCCAAATGTCAGGTTAAAAAATTTTTCTTTTTCCTAGCAAGAACTGAGGTCCTCCAAAGCCAAGAGGTGAAGTATATACATTAATTTTTAAAACAAAAATAAACTTCTTAAAAAAGTCTATACTTATATAAATAAGTATTTTTCCAGTAGTAACTCTGCCATCCAGAAAAGGAACAGTTTGCAAGCAACAAGGCTACAAATTCTGGGGAAAAAATAAAACCAAGTGGCAGTTAAGAATACCTGCTACTAAGCAAACTGCTGTTTCAGTTCATAAAGTACAGCCAGAAGCTTCAGCTGTGTTTTCGGGGTGTTTACTGTTCAGCGTTCTGTTTGCATGTAAGGAGCTGCCAAGCGGCACTCCATTATTGATAAGATTGCAGCCTCGGGACTTAATTTTCACAACATTGTGAACTCTTCCCAAACAGGCTGGGAACATAGGCCTTTGTCAAATCCTTTATTTTCACCAACAAGCACACACTGCACAAACGTTACTAGAAAGCTGTGGAGAGTTTGTTTTTAACCATGCAGCAACAGAGCTCTGAGGACAACAGAGGCCCTAAAGCTTTGGGCAAAGTCAGCTTTGGGAACCCTTACACACGCTGTTCTAAAAAACCCAATCCGTTCTGTTACACTGGATGCTGGAGTGACCGACCGCCTGCAGCACACGAGTGTCTGCAGAGCCCCCGATGCGCCCAACTTGAATAGCACCAAACTTTAGGAGAAGACTGGGTAAGACAGAAGAAATGAAAGTCAGGGAAGAATGAGACCAAAGGCCCTTTATTATTTTGCTGAACTTTCAGAAAAACCTATAAGTTTGTTTAGGCTTCCTTACACCCAAGCCCACTCTATGTGAAAAGCTTGTGCAAGTTATTGGTTTTATTGAGGTAAATTTTATTTTCTTTCTTTGAGATTCTTTTTAACCCCATAAATCATGGTGACATTCACCTCTCTAACTTACCCTAAACATCCCTAGGAAAAGGATAAATCCCACACTTAAAATCAGTACGGTATTATTCTTCATTAGAACCAGAATTAACAACATATTGTTAGATCATTAACAAACTGGCAATCTCTTTCCTCAACCTACAGTGTTTGCATTAAGTCAAACAGATTTACAGAAAACTACATTAAAGGTGTGGTAATAAAGGGACACTATCAACTTTTTTTTAGAAAAACTGGCTGCCACTTCACATTATTACCCTGTGATCTTAGTTAGGCTTCTAAATGTCATGTTGCTTTGCCACTGAATGTGAGCTAAGCTAAGCTCAAACTGAATTATGAGAGGATGAGGCCTTAAATCATCTGCTTGATTTTATCACAGGAAATGCTGTATGTGCACAAAACCAAAAAATACAGATTAAACAAAAGAACTTCATATGGAAACGGAAGTTTCAAAGTATTTATTGAAAAACAATTTACCATGACATTCCTATACCACAAACATACCACAGGACTCTAATAACCAACAAAAGTATACAAAGCCTATCCTGAAAATATCTTTGGAGGCATTAAATATACAGGCCCATGAGGATGGAGCTGAGTAACTTAAAACTAGCAGTCCTTGGCCACAGACTATTTGGTGATTAACAAAGAGGCGCCTCTTGGCACCAGACGGCAACGAGCTGGGGGCGCCAGTGCGCCCATGTGCTCCTTTCAAAATTAGAAAGAAAATAATTCAACTTGAGGAATGAATCCGGGCTTTGAAATCATAGTTAAAATCCTAGGGTCCGGGTTTGTTTCACCTCTTAGGTACCTCCCCCCAGTCAATCCCTTCCTGGGGACTTAAAAACACTGGCTCATAACTAACAAGACCATAAATAATAATTTTAAACAAGGTTCGATTTGGGAAATTAAAAAAAGTGTTTAAAATCAAATTCATCTGAAATCTCCAATTAATTTTTCTGTACTCAATGTGGCAGACAGTTTAGATTTCTTCCCCCCTCCAACCCCAATGTGCATTATTAGAAGACCAAAACTCAACATACATTCACTCATCCAGGAACTACTCCAAGCATTAGCCAAGAGCAACATCTCTAACAGCCAAGTCATGAACCCCTGAAAATAGGGGGGGAAACCCGTGATTCTTAACTACAGAGGCACCCAACAGGCCACTATAATAAGAACTAAGATAACAGCAAAAGACCTTTTGTTTCTTGAGTCACTACATGTCACAACTTCCCAAATTTGAATATTAATTACCTCAACATTAAATAACCCAACTGGGTTAAAATTTTACAAATTAAAACCCAACAGGAAGACAAGTTAGTGAAATAGATACATAATTAGGAGATCTTTACATTTGAGTCTTGAATTTCAAATAAAATGACCCAGCTGTATTATTATTACCAAAAAAAAAAAAAAAAAAAACAACAACCAAAAAAACAACCTTCAGAAGAATCGCTTCTTTTGGGCATTCATTTTTCCATGAATCCCCACAAACCATACAGTGACCTAAAATTTTCACTGAGACATGAGCTATTATTTCACGACTCTTAGCCAATATCCTTATTAATTGCTCTGATTATTAGGGTAACATTTAAAATGAGGGTTTGGCTGCGGCAGGTATTTCTACACTTGCTTATGGCACTGCCATCTGTGCGTACTGACAAAAGATATGCCACTGAAATTGCCAAATTTCCAAGTCTGGTATCTAATTACATGAATATAAGTTTTGCATTATTACTTTTCATTATTTATCTAAATGAAACATTCTACTGATAAAAGTATATGCAGGGGCTAAAATAATAACCTAAAGCCTCTGGTCCAAATAACCCCTTTCCACATCAGGCTGGTCCTTTTTAGGTCTTCCTGGTCCTGTCAGCAAATGCTTTCAGAGCATCTTGCATTGTTGTACCAAAAAACCCCCAAACAACCAAAGGATTAATAAAAGTGCTGGTCTGTCAGCTTTTCTAGGACTTACAGATCAACACTGGTCCAGTTCAAATGAATCTGACAGTCCTTCCCTCGTAAGAGAGCTCTGGAGTGGTTGCATCCACTTCTCCGGGTAAGGTGGCCACACCTAAGTCAGGATGTCCCTCTTCTGTCAGCACTGTATTAACTTTTCCATACTGCATAGAAAGATTTTCCCCATAAAATTTCTTTACAATACAGTATTGAATACCTCCACAAGGAAGAATTATGTTAAAAAGTTGTTAAAATCATCCTTACGTAATAAGAATGCAACTCTTTTAAACTCTTAAATAGTTTTATTTAGGGGTTCTTTTCAGGCTTTCTGCAAAATGAATTATTTTTTTAAATGAAAAAAAAAAAAAAGATTTCTGTTGTTTGTTCTACTAGGTTGAAAATATGGGCCAGACTACTTACACATGCGGTACATGCTGAATATAACTGAATATATGCTTATTCCTACGGACACTCTGCAAGATAGGGGTCACCCAAAAAGGGTCAATGGACTGGACCAGTGTTTCAATGCAAATTCCAGCCCCAAAAAACAACATGGTTTTGATTTCACAGTATGAATTCCCCGGAATCTGGGAAAAGGTAAATTAGTTAACTGAGGTGCTCCCTCAGCAGCTCGGTCCCTCCACATTCTGAGAAATCAGGAAGGACTGTACCACTTCCTCAGTGGACTGGGGGCTGGTATTGACGTCTTCAAGAGCATCGGTCACTGAATACTGACGATCTCGCAATCGGTTCCAGTTAGACAGAACGTTGTGATATTCAAAGACTTTCTCATAATTTCCAATGGAGTTGTAAAGTTTAATGAGACCTCGGTAGTCATATTCTAGTCCACTGTAGCCTTCACCAAACAGTTTCTTCCCTGAAAGTAACACACACACACACACACACACACACACACACACACACACAAGAAGAAGAAAAAAAAGAAAGCTCAAATAATGAAGCAATAAGAGGTTCTTAAAAGACAACACAAGTTCAATTCTTTAAATAAGGTGGCTTGGTTTTTTCCTTAGGATAAATGAGAAACTAATGAGACTGGGTACCCAGAGACAAGATAAATATATTCGGTTACATTAGAATTAGGAACTTCTATTCTTTAAAAGGCACCATTTAGAAACAGGCAACAGAGTGAGAGTTATCTACCTACAACACATGTAACAAAGGGCTTGCTGCATTCACAGTATATAAAGACTTTCTATAAACAAATAAGGAATGACAATTCAATATAAAAATAGGGAAAAAAAATTTTTAAGTAACCTCTACCCCCATGTAGGGCTCAAACTAGTGACCCTGAGATCCAGAGTTACATGCTCTACTGACTGAACCATCCAAGCACCCCAAAAACAGGGAAGAATTTTAACAGGCACTTTAGATGATGGCCACAGGACCTTGAACAGCCCTGAAATGGAAACAATCCAAATGTTCTGAATACCCATTAACGGCAGAATGGATAAATAATGATACACTAATCCAATAAAACATTATATAGCACTGAAAATTAATAAGCCACAGTTTAATGGAATAATGCAGATGTATTTCACATCTCATGTTCACCAAAAGAAACCAGACACATAAAAATATACATTGTATGATTCTACTTTATCAAATTCAGGTAAACCTGATCTTTGATGTTAAAGTCAGGAGAAGGGAGGTGCAGGGAGCAGTGATTACACAAATAAGTTTAGAATAACTGCTTTTGCCTATCCTTGACACTCTGCCTAAACTGTTATATTTCTTACTACGGCTTCGACATAATAAAATCACCTTTAGCAAAATGTTTCAGATGATCTTTGAGTGGCTTCTGGACACCCTTAGCAGTTCTAAAATCACTGAAGTCTTCGTAATTATACTTCCCCACCCAATATCTAAGACATGTTGATTTCTAATCAGTTGACTAAGAAAATTTTAAAATAACCTACCAATTGCTATAGATCGCAAATAAAGTTTCTCAGCATTTTCATACTGATTCATGTCATAATTGTATAAAGAGGCCAGATGTCCCACTGAAAGGGCTACTTCATAATCTTCTTGACCAAGAAGTTGCTCTTTAATCTGAATCGCTTTGATGTGCATTTCTTCAGCTTCCTGAAAAATAATGAAGCTGTATTAGCCATTAGATTATATTCGTTCTTATGTTAGTAATTCTTGCCCAATGAGCAAGATTATTCTAAACGCCAAAGACATGGATGGCATAAAGATAATCAGATCAGAGAACATACTATGTTAAACCAAAGGTTGCCTATGTGAAGCATTAGTGGTTTGGGAAGTTATGCACACACGTGATGACAGTAATAGTGTCCTATGCCAAAAAGGATGAGAAAGCTTGTCCGGATAATAAAAAATTGTTAGAAGAAATTACCATTAAAATCTTTTAAAATGAAAATTATTTGTTAGCATGTTCCCAAATTTAATTGAACCTTATTAAGAAACCCTATACTATAGTATATTCATTTACTTAGGAGTACACGTAGTTAAGAATTTATAATCCAAAATTCTAAGAGAGAACCAATTAAGTAAATGTTTACCATTCTAATTATATAATACCTGTAGAATCAGATATTTCTTGTAAACCAGCCAGATGCACCGCTAACGGCTATGTTTTAAGTCTAACTATAATAACCATAATAGCTTTTATGGTTTTTGATATATTTATTTTTCCCTGGTCTGGATTTTGAATTTTACTTACATTTTGACTCTGTTGTTTTATACTAGCTATTTTCTCAATTCTTTCATGCAATAAAGTAGAAGTAAAATAAACGTACACTCTGTTATTTAAAAGCAATTTTTAATGTTTATTGATATTTGAGAGACAGAGAGAGACAGAGTATGAGTAGGGGAGGGTCAGAGAGAGAGGGAGACAGAATCTGAAGCAGGCTCCAGACTCCAAGCTGTCAGGACACAGCCTGACGCAGGGCTTGAACTTATGAGCCTTGAGATCATGATCTGAGCCAAAGTTGGATGCTTAACTGACTGAGCCACCCAGGAGCCCCAATAAATGTACACTTCAATAGTTAAGATTACTTAAGATGTATTATTTAAGGTTTGTTATTTAAGACTGGACTTTATTACCTAAAATTTTATTTAGTAAGAGAAAAATACAGTAACACAGGCTTCTACCTTAAATTTTCTCATTGACTGGTAAAGTCTTCCAAGGTTTCCATAGTGTTTTGCAGTCTGTACATTAAATTCCCCAAAAGCTTTTTTAGCTAGTTGGAGTGAAGACAGGTGTAAATCATGAGCTTCCTGAAGCAGCCTCTGTTCAGTTTCTTTATTATGACAGTCAATTGCAATCTCTTCTAAAATAAGAGCTGATTAAGAAAGCAATAAAATTAGCATAAATAAAACCATCTATTAAAGCTAATCAGAGCATATGATTTCAATAAATGTTTGTGGTATGGTTTAGAACTAGGAAAGATAAAAATATTCCACCTTAATGAAAAAACATACTTTGGGGGGGTCATTCTATTTTGCATAGTATAATGAATTTCAAATTTAAGAAAAACAATGGTACACATCAAGTATTTTGCAGCATTAATTTCTGCTTTACTAGAGTATTATATTTTGCTGATATAAATTTCTTATGTTAAGCAATCTAAGACAAGAAGGAAAAGGCAAAATTTTTAAAGTTATGAAACTGTGTCAAAGAGTACCTAAGTACTGTTGAACATTCTGAAACCAAACTTTATAAAATATAACCTTTAACCAAATACGACTCAAAGAACTGGTTTCCTTCTACTAAATCAGGCAAGAAGACAGTGCCACTCAAAGTCACATATGAGACTTTCAAATTCCATTTAAAGTCTTAAAAATACATATTCTTTTATGAGGTAATTTTATTTCTAGGAAAATTGTCCACATGCACAAATGGAAAAGGTGGTTAGTTTCATTGTAGCATTAAAAATTTTTTTAATGTTTATTTTTGAAAGAGACAGACAGACAGACACTATGTAAGCCGGGGAAGGGCAGAGAGAGACAGGGACACAGAATCTGAAGCAGGTTCCAGGCTCTGAGTTGTCAGCATAGAATCCCAGAGTGGGGCATGAACTCACGAACCGTGAGATCATGAGCAAGCGAAAGTCGGATGCTTAGTTGACTGAACCACTGAGGTACTCCCACTGTATCATTTTTAAAGAACAAAAGATTAAAAACAATATAAAGGTCAAATAATAGAGGTGAAGTTAAAAACATTAGAAAAGAATATATATCCACATGTACTGCAATGAAAACATGTTCACAATGTATAAAGGGAAAAAGTATAATATAACTTAAAAAGTTCATTCATTTCATTATTTGGAGAAAAATAGTGTAAAAAATATTCACCAAAATGGTGAATCTGGATTGGTGGGATTTCAAGTGACTTAATTTATTATTTTTTCTTTTCTCTAACTTTTAATTTTTACATCAAATATGTATTACTTAAAAATGCAAACCTAGAGAGAAAAAAGAACCAGTTCCAGAATTAAGGTAAAACTTCTCCAATATACATGGCATTACACGAGTGACCTAATCATGCTGGCAAAATAAATGCTTTAAATGAAAGGGATTTGGTAGTGATTAGAAGAAAAGTGAGAATAAGAAGAGAAAAGAGTCAGGGCACCTGGTGGCTCAGTAGGTTAAGTGTTGAACTGCCGCTCAGGTCATCATCTCATGGCTAGTGAGTTTGAGCCCTGTGTCGGGCTCTGTGCTGACAGCTCAGAGCCTGGAGCCTGCTTTGGCTTCTGTCTCCTTCTCTCTCTCTCTCTGCCCCCACCCCCCCACCGCAAAAATAAATCAACATTAAAAAAAAAATAAAAGAGAAGAAAGTGGTATTTAATAAGAGTCCTGCAACATTAAGGGTAACCTGATATAAAGCTGAGTTTCAAAATCCTGCACTATAAAGCTTAGGTATGTAAAAACTCATCGTCAGTCTGCTATCCATGTTACTGTGTAATCATGTGCTATTCTTTCATCCTCCTCTCAAATGAAATGAATGAAGGCATGACAGAGCGGAAAAGGAGGGGGGAGGGGGAGGGAGGGAAGGAGGAAGGAAAAAGAGACGAAGATATTCTGGTTTATTAACAATATCATATAAGTTACGAACCACTGGAAATGCTTAAGTAGAGCTGTAGGGAGACACATTAAATCAGTGACCTGGCTATATGCGGATATAGTCCACTCTTATGCTACTACCCAAGTAGATAAACAGCCTTGTTTTATACCATATATCATTAAAAAAATATGAGACTAGACATCTATTACCATTGAGAGCAAAAGAAATCTAAAACACACACACACACACACACACACACACACACACACACATTTATTGGAGACAAATTGCAAAGAGTACCTTTCACTCTCTTTGAAGAAGCCAAAAGAAGATGATCTTCAGGTAGAATGTGGGTAATGATACCAATAGCTCTTTCTGCATGAAATCTGCAATACAGACAGATATATTCTGGCATTTTTTAGTTATAAATAATTACAACACAATTTTCAAATCACAATTTATAATATAATACTGATGGAATTTCTAAAACTGTCTGTGGTAATACTGGTTTTTGTACACACAGGCATCACAGTTTTCTGAACATGCAAAAGCATGCTCTCGTGTAGGATCTTGCACTTGCTTCACTGTCTCTCTGGAATACTCTGCCCCTGAATACCCACCCATGGCTCACTCTTCAATAAAAAGCCTTTCCAGACAAGCCTGTACAAAAGTCCTAAAAATTTTTTACTATAGCTCTTTACTTAGTTTATTTTATTCTTCTTCATATAGCATGTATTCTCATCTGATGTGTCTGGTTTATGGCCCCTCTACCAAATGGAAGGTAAGTTATCTGCCTATTTTATCTACCAGATAATTCCAAGTCTTCTATCCCCATCTGCCAGGTATTAATTGTCATATCTGTCTTTCAATTCACCAATCGTCTCTTTTTGTTGTGTCCGACGTGCTGTTTAACTTGTCTGAGTTTTAATGTCAATGACTATTTTCTAATTCTAGCTGTTACATTTCATTTTTTTTGAATAGCTCTTATTGAACTATGATTCATACCATCCGATTCACCCATTAAAATGTACAAATCCAGTGGTTTTTAGTATATTCACAGTTGTGCACTCATCCCTACAAGCAACTTCAGAACATTTTCATGACCCTAATAAGAAACTCTGACATGGGGTGCCTGGTGGGGTGGGGGGCAGGGCACCTGGGTGGCTCAGTTGGTTAAGCATCTGACTCCTGACTTCAGCTCAGGTCACGATCTCACGGTTCACGAGACTGAAGCCTGTAGAGGACTGTGCACTGACCGCACAGAGGCTGCTTGGGATTCTCTCTCTTCCTCTCTCTGTGCCCCTCCTCGACTCATGTGCCGCACATGTGCATTCTCTCAAAATAAATAAACATTAAAAAAGCAAAACCAAAAAAAGTTTCTTTTTTAAGGTTTTATTTTTTTAATTTCTTTAATTTCTTTTATTTTTTATTTTTTTTAATAGTTTATAATCAAATTGGTTTCCATACAACACCCAGTGCTCTTCCCCACAAGTGCCCTCCTCCATCACTACCACCTCCCCACCCCCTTCAACCCTCGGTTCATTTTCTCTCTTGACTTTCTTCCAACCCTATCAGTCCTAGGCAACCACCAATTTACTTTCTGTCTCTTACAGATATGCCTATTCTGAACATCTCATATAAATGGAATCATACAATATGTGGTCCTTTGTGACTGGCTTTTCAATTAACAAAATGTTTTCAAGGTTCATTCAGGTTGTAGCATCTATCAATTGTTTTATTTTAAAATCTGCCCTTTTTTCACCTTTTTGGGCCCTCCAAAATATTACTGATTCCTTCTTTTACATCAGGGTCACCAAATTTATTCTGTAAAGGGCCAGATAATAAATATTTTAGGTCTTGTGGGGCCATATGCTCTGTGCCCACTACTCAGAATTCTCCTGATGTGACATGAAAGCCACAGACAATATACGCGTGAAAGAGTACTGCTATCTTCCAATAAAACTATTTGCCCCATAGACCATAGTTTGCTAACCCATTTTATATATTTAATCACTTAAGAATATTTACTTTATAATATCAACGAAAAAATTTTGTTAGCTGATACTGTTTGGGTTAGAGTCCTGTTCATTGTATCTGCTGATTCCCACTAATAGAAGAAATGTTTCCCTAGTTTATTTTGAAATATATATTTTTTAAGCTTATTTATTTTGAGAGAGAGTGACAAAGAGAGAGTTACGGAGAATCCCAAGCAGCTCCATGCTGTCAGGATGGAGCCTGATGCAAACTCACAAACTGTGAGATCATGACCCGAGCCGAAATCAAGATAGATCTTAAGTGACTGAGCCATCCAGGCACCCCTACTTTGAAATATTTTTATGGTGAGTTGTTCTTAGTGTAAAGCTAGATCTATGGAAAATCTGTATGATTCTGGCTGAGAATTAATCATTTCCAAGAGCTTTACATTCTCTCCCAAAAGGCATTTTAGGAGAACTAGCAGTCCTAACGTGCTTTTTAAATGTTTTCCTCAGTTTGTGTTTCTTGAATGCATGACAGTTCAAAATTCTGCTGTGAGCTCCTTTTTTGTTCAACTGAGAGCCCAACCTAAGATGAACAAGTTTCCTTGTCCTCTTTCTTGCCAATGGGACATTTTTTCCCTCCCAATCTACCCTTTTTTTCCCGGTGGGTGCAACCTTGATCTTGGCCTGATAGGAGTGTGTCAGTTCTAACTCACAGCTTCCTGTGGGTTAAATGCCTCTTGAATCCAGGACTGTTGTCAAACCAAGGGCACAGAAACTTCTAAGCTTTCTCATCACCCCAGGGCAGTTATACCAAGTTCATGTCCACCCTATTGGATTTTAGTCCATGACTGGCCCTTGGGGATTTCCTCTCTCTCCTTTTTAAGCTCAGTTACGCATTTAAAAAGATGATTGTTATTTTTTATTCAGTATTTCTGCATGTTTTGAGCAAAATGTTTCTAAGTCTGTCATTTAGACAGAGCTACTAGATTATTAAAAGCATTCAAAAGATAAGCCATTTTCTACATGAAGATATAGAAGTCCCAAATTAAACTGCATAAAATCTAAGTGAATGGCTTAAAAATTGGTACAATTTTGGATGACTTCAAGAACATTTTAGGCATCTTGTTAAGACACATAAAGGATTAGGAAAAATAAAACAACAACAGCATTTAATCTCTCAGTGAAAAGGAACGTGAAACTTACAGTGCATTGTCAAATTTCCCAGAGCTGTACTGGTGAACGTAAGAAGAATAAGCCAAGTCTTCATGAGCTGTTGCTACATGGATATTTTTGCCACCAAACACTGACTGCCGAATGTCAAGGGCTGCCTGAAACAGTGATGAAAGTAACACTATAAATGCTCAGAAAACACTACGCAGTAATATTAAGCATTTTAGTAATTTAAATTTATATTCTATACACAATCTCATCAGTTTTGAAGCAAAAGTCCTGCTGTATTTAAATCACAAGAGAAGGGAAAAAAAAATCACTTATAAGGCCGGATTTTCGGAAGACTGAATCTAACTTAAATGGCAATGGCGTCATAATAAAAATCATTCATATGTCCAGACATCACATCAGTGTTTTTCTCTATGTTCTTCAAAAGCAAACTATAAAATCAAGAATGCCTTGTCTAGAGTGATGGCATAACACATTTACCTCAGAATGACTAATATAAGACCTAAAAGAATTGTTATTACCTCTCGATGCCATTACGAATGCAAGGAGAACTACACTGACAGTACAGAATCGACAACGAAGACATGTCAACCACATGGGCAAAATGGAAACGCACTCTTAAAAACGAGCCCACAAGCCAACAATTCTTCTCCTGGACAGTTCTCTTTAACTCCCAAAACACTTCTTTTAATCCTTCCAGATACCACTCAGTACAATGATTTACCATATTCGAGGAGACGCTCAGAAAGAGCTGTTTTTAGAAAGCAGGTTATATATCACAAACAAATACAGGTCAGCAAGTCAATTCAGTTTAAAGAAAAAAGTGTAACTGTTAACATACCTGATAAATTGCAACAGACTGACAGATGTTATCTACATTGAGTAAGTAGAATCCATAATCTAACAGTGTATCAGAGTATTTTGGGTGTTTGGATCCAAAATGATCCCTATAAAAAGATATAAAACTATTAGGATAGAAAGCAAAGAGAGACCATTTGAAATGATATTTTTATTAACAATCACCTACCGTGCCAGATACACTGCATGTTTAATTAGCTGTTCTGCCTTCTTAAATTCACGTTTTACAACACAAGCCTAAGGATAAAGTGAAAGATTGTTAAATAATTCTCAAATGGTTAATTAGAGTGCTAAAATAAGTACATATTATATAGTCAGACTATATTGGTCAAAAGAAAAAAAGCATCTTCAAACATACATAAAAGTGTTCTATTTGTAATTTCTTCTCTTCCAAGTACTTGAAAATTCTATTACAAACAGATCTGTACATCTTCTGGGAAATTATAAAGTTAAAAATTTTGACAGTCATGCCCAATATAAACCTGTTATAACAAAGTTACCTTACAAAGCTGGTATACTCCCATTCTTCCAGATTACATAATAAGTAAGTGGGGGGAGGGTTCAATATAGTATTTTCTAAGCGGCTTTTATTTATTTCAGTTCTAGAGTGTCTTAAGTACCTTGTAATTTTCATCTGTTAATTTAAAAATGCACAGAATTTCAAGTTTTCTTATTCTTAAAATATTTTGATTCATAAAATAGCCAATAGTTCTCAAACTATAAATATTATCTGCATACAGAAATATAAATCTTGCACATATATGAAGTTTACTTATTTATTTTGAGAGAGGGAGAGAGAGGGAGAGGGACAGGGACAGGGACAGGGAGGGAAGATGAGCAGGGGAGGAGCAGAAAGAGGATCCCAGGCAGGTTCTGCGACGCCAGCTCAGAGCCCAGTGCGGGGAACTCACGAGCCACGAGATCATGACCTGAGCCAAAACCAAGAGTAGATACTTAATCGAATGAGCCACCTAGACACTTCTAAATCTTGTGCATATTAAATTGTCTTAACATTAATTGTATATCCAATGTTTTAAATTAATTAAAAATATCCCTCTTACTTGTCTAAAATGACTTATTTAACAAGTTTCACAAAAGTCTTAGACTCTTCTAAATTATAACTTTAGAATCTTTCTTCTAACTGAAATTTCCATAATTAAAACCAACCAAAATGGAATATTCAAAGTTGAAAAACCTCTGTGTAGAAAGAATACAATTAAAAGTACATCAATGCTTTAAAATTTAAGTGCACCAAAACAGTAATTTTAAAATATTAATAAATGGCTTCAAAGAGTTAATGCATTTATTTGTAGATTAAGAAGAAACGAAAGGAAACACATCAAGCAAGTACTACTAAGCAGGTCAAGTACAGAAAGCTGTGACACTGTGATACTACCACTCAAAGATTTAAAATACTAGGCTAGTCTTGAGAAGAAAACTGACCGAAGTCCGTACAATTGCGGCCTAAGGAATTCAGGTTGCTGGAAAGACTAAGAGAAACAAAAGCAAACTTGAGGCACCTGCAGTTAAGCATCTGACTCCGGCTGAGGTCACATCTCACGGCTTCTGAGTTTGAGCCCCATGTCTGGCTCGGCGCTCACAGCACAAAGCCAGTTTCGGATTCTCTCCCTCTCTTTCTCTGCCCCTCCCCCTCTCATGTTCTCATTCTCTCTCTCTCTCTCTCTCAAAAATAAACATAAAAGAAAAAGAAGAAAAGCAAACTCAAGTTAGAATAGCACCAAAATAATGTTTCAATCTGTACTTCAGTGAGTTGTATTATCAAAATGAATTTTTTCCATGGGTTTCCTGGATATAGGAAAATTAGCTCAATTCTATACATAGCATAATTTTAGACACCAGATTTCTAAAAGTGAGCACAGAAACTTAGAAACTAGACCTTGTTGGTCCATGGAGTACATAAAACCTAACTTGTTAGTAACAAGTTACTTAAAACAAATTTAAAGCTTGCTAAATCCTATAATTCATTAGTAATTTTAACATTATACTCACCTTAGAAGCTTGTCTTAAAACATCCACCACAACTTTGACTGGTAAGCCCACTGTGATTTCTTTCATTGCCTCAATGCACCATTTATAAGCCTAAAAAATATTTACAGAACAAAAACTGATGAATCAAATTGACAGTATTTAATGAAATGATTATGTATCTCTCTCCTAAGCTTTCAAGTACCTGAATAAGAACACACACACAAGTATTGTTCACTTAAAGTATTTTAAGTGAGAAGTGTGTTTAGGAACACAAAGTAATTTACACTTAAAATTTTCTGAGACTAAGTTTTCTTGAAAGTGTAAGTTAGTTAATTTCTCTCTGAATAAGTGACATGGAAGAAACCAGAGGCAGCTTCTCTCTTGTCCACAAGCCTTTGCAGATCCTGTTCCCTCTGCCTTGTATACACTCCCCTTTCCTTAAGTTAACCAGGTTAGTTAAGTTAAACCCACCTAACTTGTCTTTCAGGCTACAGAATAGGCTTCCTATACTTTCTTTTCCTAAGGTAATGGTTATTATTTTCTATCTTAATTACCTGTTTAGTTGAGCGCTTACTTCGTAAGAGCTACTGTCCTAAACACTTTATGTGTATTAACACATTTAACTGACACAACAGCCCTATGAGATGCAAACTATTATGGGAAAATGAGGTGCAGAGAAGTTTAATGCCAGGCAACGTGCTAACGCCTAGGTATCTACTGGGAAATAAAACATATGTCCCAGTGCTCAGTGGAAGAAAAGATTCCCTTTGCAAGCTTCCTTCTCTTCCACTCCACCTAAAAGATTCAGAAGAAATTTTTATATAAAAATGAAATGTATGCGATTAAGGCCAAAAAAACCTGTTTGTTAAGACACTGAATAAGTACATGTTGTTCCAGAGCAGTAAGTTAAAATCCTTCAAACTGTAGTGGACTGTAATGCTCCTTTAAAATACTTATTGCTCCTGGGGTGCCTGGGTGGCTCAGTCAGTTAAGTGTCTCACTCTTGGTTTCGGCTCAGGTCATCTCATGGTTTGTGAGTTCGAGCTCTACATCAGGCTCCGCGCTGACAGCATGAAGCCTGCCTGGGAATCTCTCTCCCCTTCTCTCTGCCACTCATCAGCTCTGTCTCTTAAAATAAATAAACTTAAAAAAATTAAAACATTTACTGCTCCTCTTTGGGGAAGGATATAGTTCCCTTCTACTTTTTAAAGATGATCACGGTCATCTGATTTCCTTTGGCTAGCTGGAAAACTAATTAAAATATGAGAAGTGTCATTTCTGGGAAAAAACTCTAAGAGTAAATAATACTTCCTCATGATATTTTTGCCTCTGCTCTAAGGTTTGTAATGTTCTAGTTAGAGGATGCTCACCACATGGTATTGATCAAAATATAAACAGAATGTTAAACAGAGCCATAAGCATCCCAACAAGATGCAGCATGAGCAAGAAACACTTATTTTTCCATGTCACTGCTATTTTGGGGCTTATATTACCTCAGCATAGTTGAGGCCATGCTAATATCAAAATATGATGATAATTTGGGGCGCCTGGGTGGCTCAGTTGGTTAAGCATCCAACTTCGGCTCAGGTCATGATCTCGTGGTTTGTGGGTTCGAGCCCAGCGTTGGGCTCTGTGCTGACAGCTAGCTCAAGAGCCTGAAGTCTGTCTTCGGATTTTGTATTTCCCTCTCTCTCTGACCCTCCCCTGCTTGCTCTGTCTCTCAAAAATAAAAATTAAAAAATTAGGGGTGCCTGGGTGACTCAGTCGGTTAAGCATCTGGCTTCAGCTCAGGTCATGATCTCATGGTTCATAGGTTTGAGCTCTGCATCAGGCTCTGTGCTGACAGCTAGCTCAGAGCCTGGAGCCTGCTTCTGATTCTGTGTTTCCCTCTCTCTCTGACACTCCCCTGCCTCGCACTGTCTCTCTCTGTCTCTCAAAAATAAATAAAAAACATTAAAAAAAATTTTTTAATTAAAAAATTAAAAAAATATGTTAATTCATTAAACTATACCCTCAGTATTTGCATACTTTTCTGTAGTTATCAACGACAAACTTACCTATATTTAAAAGAATAAGCTATCTGGGGTGCCTGGCTGGCTCAGTTGGTAGAGCATGTGACTCTTGATTTTGGGGTGATGAGTTCAAGCCCCACACTGGCCACAGAGCTTACTTAAAAAAAAAAAAACTACCAAAATTCTTCAAGAAACATGTATAGCTTTAAACATTCCTCATGAATGTGCTGAGCGTTGCAAAGATTATGAATAGATAACAGTATAACTTCCTAATCTAAATGTAGACAGAAAATAACTGCCAATTAAACAGTAACTGCCTAGTAAAGAAAGTGGAAACTGATAAATAAAATGCATTTTTGTTCCACTGAATATACTGAATATACTGGTGGGTCTGGACATAGTAAGATATTGGTGGAACTGGGTATGAAGCAAAGAATGGCAAGCACCTGAAGAACTTAGAAGTGGGTATCTCTTTTTGTTTCTTAATTTCTAAAAAATGTCTACTCATTTTTTTAAGAGAGGGAGAGACGGAAAGTGAGAGAAGCAGAAAGAGAGGGAGGCACAGAATCTGAAGCCAGCCAGCCTCAGGCTCTGAGCTATCAGCATAGAGCCTGGCATTGTGTTTGAACTCATGAACCGTGAAATCATGACCTGAGTCCATGCTGGATGCTTAACCAACTGAGTCACCCAGGCGCCCCGTCTTCTTTTTTTTTTTTTTTTTAAGTAGGCTTCATGCCCAGCTTGCAACACATTCATGACCCTGAGATCAAGACCTGAGCTGAGGGGGTGCCTGGGTGGCTTAGTTGGTTAAGCATCAGACTCCTGATTTTGGCTGACTGAGGTCATGATCTCAGGGTGGGTGAGATGGAGCCCTATGTTGGCCTCTGGGCTAGGCATGCAGCCTGCTTGGGATTCTCTTTCTCCCCCTCTCTGGCCCTCCCCCACTTGTAGGAGCACATGTGCACATACACTCTCTCTCTCTCAAAATAAATAAACTTAAAAAAATAAAAAATAAAGACCTGAGCTGAGATCATGAGTTGGATGCTTAACCAAATGAGCCACCTGGGTGCCCCTGAACGTAGGCATTTCTAATACTCTAACTGTTGTTAGAGATCTCTCTCTCATTTCCAGTAAAGTCTGCTATCTACACAAAGGCCTTCTGTGAATGGGGTTCTTTGTTCTTGGTGGGTGAAAAGAAAAGAAAACTGCCAAGTTCTATATCTGGGTTGAGAAGCTATGGAACAATCATTATACACAAGGGGCAGCAAAACAATCTATCAACGGAAGAGGATTCATCATCAAATGTAACCAGGAAAACATATAACCCCCTGAAGAAATTGCAGTCATGTTGATAAAGGCTTTAGATTTTTACAGGTGGGTTTGAGGTCTTCTTGCATGGATACAAAGAGCATCATCCTGTATACTGCTGTATAATCCTATATAATACATCACTGTATAATCATTCTAGAATTTTCTAGCTTTATCTCTAATTGTAATTTTCCTTCATGGAAAATATGGAAGATTTAATGGGGCAAAAATCAACATAGGAGAATTATAAAACATGAAAGCTAAATGACAGCTATGTGGCAGCATAAAATAATAATGATATCCTTCCATAAATAAAGCAACCAAGTAAAGGACACGGATCACTTCTCAACTACACAGTCCTCAGCACTGAAGCATTAATGTAATAATAAAGAGGCAGAAGAAAAGGTATCTTTCTTATAAGGCTGAGGAAGGAGAAAAACAATGCAATAAGGTATAATAAATGAAATCTAGCTTCCCCTATAAATGAGTGCCTTCAAGTTATGAGAATTCACCCAGAGCTGCACATCCAATAAAAAAGCATCTATTACAGGTTCATTTGACAGAGCATGCCCATCAAAATAATTTAGATAGCGATAATATTTGGTCAAATTTTTTTAAAAAGGCCATAAATCATACTAAATCATACATGTGTATGTTTAAAATACACCTCCCAGAGTACTCTTTTTGTCTCATTTTAAATACTCCATTACAAATGTGTACTGCTTTAAGTAAATCTGTAATGTAAAAATATGATTAAGACAAATACAAGACTATGATTTATCCTTTAAAAATTTTTATTCTTTTTATTTTTTAAAGAAATTTTATTTTTTTAGGTAATCTCTACACCCAACGTGGCACTCAACCTCACAATCCTGAGATCAAGAGTTGTATGCTCTACCAACTGAGCCAGCCAGCCACCCCCATCCTTATTTTTACTCTGAAGTATAGCTGATATGCAATATTAGAGTGGCTTCAGGTTATAATGTGATTTGGCAATTTTATGCATTATTATATGTTTACAATAAGTGTAGTTCCATCTGTCACCATTAATTATTACAGTATTACTGACTACAGTCCCATGACTTATTTATTTTGTAACTGGATGGTTTGTACCTCTTAATATCCTTCACCTATTTTGCCACACACGCCCCCCCATAACTACTAGTTTGTTCTTTTTTGTTTATCTCTTTTGATTTTATCCTGTTTATAGCCACTTGCTGATCACAATGAAATGCACTTCAAAACACTCACCTCATCATAGTGACTTTTTGCAAACAGTAGTGCACACAGTTCTCCATACAGTGCAGCTTTGTTTGCTTGCTGGCCATGTTTTGAGAGTTTATCCATATATGTCTGAGCTAACTTAAACGTTTCTTCACCCAAGTGATACTTGCAGTTTCCATTTCGCACATGAAGCAACCTGCAAAAGCAGAAATAACATTCCTCTATTTTTGGCATTTCTGGCAGGGTCCTCTCACAGATCACTACTTCGCACTACTCAAATGAGTTAAGGAAACTAGATGCAAGAAGTACAGAGCATTGGAAATAACTGTCTGGCCCAAATCACGACGGACTAAAGCACACAGAGAGTTGCCTCTTCCCAGAGAACTATCCATGATTAATCTCACCCAACTCTGATTCTTTTTCTTCTTTATTTTGCATACTTTGTGCACTCAGTATGTGCTACATCTAACCCTTAACTCTTTTTGTTCCAAATCCAAAAGTAATGCAGTCTCATTATAAAAAAAAATTGGAAAACAATGAAAAACTAAGATCAACATGAAATACTATTACCTATCATTACTTTCCATTCTTTTTCGTCTAGTTTATTTGTGCAATACTTTATCTCACGTAACTTCATAAATGCTCATTTTTCCAGTAAGGTAAGTTGACTGAAAATAGTGGTATTGTCACCTATTTCTTTTATAACCTTTATCTTCTATGGTGGAAAAATACAGAGTTCTTACACAAAGTAACTGAAAATCCATGTACTCTATCTAACGATATGTAAAAGCAGCAAAATGAATTAGGTCAGACTGTGATACCAACAGACTATACATCTGTACAGACTGTGCAGGACAGATCGGTGGGGACCTGACATATTATTTATGTATCTGGTACAATGCTAGCTAGAATTTTATGTCCATGTATCATGCCACTACAATATTCTGAAACTGCTCAGTTCTGAGAGGGAACGAGGGTATAAAAATCATTTAAAAGGAACCAAGTACGGAGAATCTGGGAAGGATTCTTCAGGAATATTAAAAAAGATATTTATTTTTTCTATCTACACCAAAAATGAAAGAAAGATCAATGACCCACAATGGGAAACATCTAACAATCTTCTAATCTCTATCATTTCTTTGTACAGTTAGCGAAAACAGACGGAATAATTTCAAATGAACCAAAAATAACTCAATAAGGTGGTAAATACTATACAAAGCCAGTGTGCATCCTTCTGACATTCTCTATACAGTTACCTACTTTTAGGAAGGACTAAAAACTCTTAAGCAAAATAATATTACTAAGGTTAACCAAAATTCTGAATTTTTTGTAACACCAAATTTCAACTTAAAGCAGAAATAAGTATAGTAATTTTCAGGCTTTTGTATAATGGTGAATTGAATGGATTTATATTTTTAAGCAGAAATGTAAAAGAAAAAAAATGCATGTTTTGGTATACATTTCAAATAAAATTTTTTTTAATGTTTTATTTTTTGAGAGAAAGAGAGAAGATGAGTGGGGAAGGGACAGAGAGGGAGAACAGAGGATCTGAAGCAGGCTTCAGGCTCTGTGCTGACAGCAGAGAGCCCAACACAGGGCTCAAACCCACGGAATGCAAGATTATGACCCAAGTGAAGTCAGACACTTAATTAACTGAGTCACCCATGCACTCTGGTATACAGAAAATTTTTAATGCTAAAGTAAGTGTACTGCTTTAGAACAAAGAGAGAATGTCACTTAACTGCCAAATTGCTGATCTAATGGCCAAAGAGTTTGCAATCATCTCTGTCACAATGGAAACCACACACAGGAAAATAGAACTGAAATCTAGTAAAAGATTACTAGAAAAAGAAATATGGTAGTTCAGATGATAAAGTTTTTTTTTTAATTTTTTTTTTTTTATTTATTTTTGATACTGAGAGAGACAGAGCATGAGAGGGGGAGGGGCAGAGAGAGAAGGAGACACAGAACTGGAAGCAGGCTCCAGGCTCTGAGCTAGCTGTCAGCACAGAGCCCGATGCGGGGCTCGAACCCACGACCGTGAGATCTGACCTGAGCTGAAGCCGGAGGCTTAACCGACTGAGCCACCCAGGCACCCCCAGATGATAAAGTTTTGAGAGACTCTTATAGTCAATTATCGACTGAACACCTATTATGTGTCAGTCATTTTTCTAAGTGAAAGGGATAGAGTGGTAAGAAAGACCCTAAGAAGTTTAACTCTAGGGGGAAGAGTATAGGATAGGTAGACAAACACACCAAAAAGTAGGACTTTCATTAAAAAAATAAATGCACGGTGCCTGGGTGGCTCAGTCAGTCAGACATCCAATTCTTGATTTCAGCTCAGGTCATGATCTCAAGGTTCTAAGAGTTCATTCAAGCCTTGCATCAGACTCTCTGGTTAGGATTCCCTCTCTCCCTCTCTCTGCTTTTCTCCCTCAAAATAAAAAAATAAACTTAAAAAAATATAAATGGTATGAATCTTTTTTTTATGTTCTTTATTTATTTTTGAGAGACAGAGAGAGACAATGGGAACAGGAGAGGGTCAGAGAGAGAGGGAGACACAGAATCCGAAGCAAGCTCCAGGCTCTGAGCTAGCTGTCAGCAGAGAGCCTGACGCAGGGCTCGAACCCACGAATGTGAGATCATGACCTGAGCCGAAGCCGGACGCTTAACTGACTGAGCCACCCAGGCGCCCCTAAATGGTATGAATCTTATAAAAATAGGGTAATACTTTCAGGAGCTTCTTTTTTAAGATTTTATTTTTGGGGCATCTGGGTGGTTCAATCAGTTAAGTAACCAACTCCTGATTTCATTTCAGATCATGATTCCACGGTCATGGGATTGAGCCTACTTTCAGCATGGAGCCTGCCTGAGATTCTCTCTCAGTTTCTACCCTGCCACCTCTCTCCTCTCCCCGCTCTCTCTCTCTCAAATTAAAAAAAAATACATATATTAAGAAATCTCTACACACCTAGGTGTCTGGGAAGCTCAGTTGGTTGGGGATCTGATTTCAGCACAGGTCATGATCTCGTAGTTCGTGAGTTCGAGCCTCATGTCGGGCTCTACTTGGAATTCTCTCTCCTTCTATCTCTGCCCCTTCCCTGCTCTCTCACACACACACACACACACACACACACACACACACACACACACTCTCTCTCTCTCTCTCTCTCTCTCTCTCTCTCTCTCTCTCAAGATCAAACAAAACAAGAAATCTCCACATCCAATGTGGGGCTCCAACTCACAACCCTAAGATCAAGAGTCATGCTCTACTGACTGAGCCCAGCCAGGTGCCCCATGATTAGAACTTAAAGGAGGGTAGATAGGGAAGAATTCTCTTGAGAAGGTAACATCTGAGTTGACACCTAAATGATGAAGAAACAATCAAGTGAAGGTCTGTGAGGCAGCATGTTTCAAACAGAAGGAATAACAAGTGCAGGCCCTGAGAAAGAGAAAAATATATCTGGCATAATCAAAGAACAGACAGGAGCTCAACATGTCTGAGGTATTATGAATAAAGGATTATGTAAAAAGAGATGAGAAAGCAAGGGTGTCTGGGTGGCTCAGCTGGCTAAGTGTCCAACTCGATCTCAGCTCAGGTCATATCTCAGTTTGAAAGATCAAGCCCTGAGTGGGACTCTGTGCTGAAAGCGTGGAGGCTGCTTAGCATTCTCTTTCCCCTTTCTCTCTGCCCCTCCTGCTCTCTCTCTCTCTCTCTCCCCCACCCCTCAGAATAAACAAAAAAAGAGAGGGGGGCGTCTGGGTGGCTCAGTCAATTGAGCGTCCAACTTTGGCTCAGATCATGACTTCACGGTCCATGGGTTTGAGCCCCATTTTAGGATCTGTGCTGACAGATCAGAGCCTAGAGCCTTCTTTGGATTCTGTGTCTCTCTGCCCCTCCCCTGGCTCATGCTTTGTCTCTGTCAAAAATAAATAAAACATTATAAATTTTAAAAAAGAGAGAGAATAAAAAAGCAGAGATTAAAAAGATTTAATAGGTCCTTGCTGGGTCAGGGTAAGGAGTTTGGGCTGTAATAGTGAGATCTGATTTATACTCTAGAATAACGTTAATAGAATTTCTTGAAATGTCCTATCTCTGCTCTGCTGAATCTGGTAGCCACCAGCCACAAGTGTCTACTGAGTATCTGAAATGTGCCCAATGTGACTGAGGACTGATTTTTAACTTTAATTAATTTAAACAAGTCATATATGATTAATGACTACATACTGGACAGTGCAACTCTAGAAAGACTGTTCTGGCTACAGTGTGGAAGATGGATTATAATAAAGCCAAGAGTGAAAGCAAGAAAACCAGGATGGAAGGTATTATATAATAGTCAGGGGGGAAAAAAAGGACCTGGAGAAAAAAGGGTAAATATTAGAGATACAGAGCTGGTAGTTATCCAAATGGTTCAGAGGAAAAGGTTAAACTCAAGCATAGGGTGTAAATTTACAGAATGAAAAGCACACTATTCACCTCTCATTTCTACAGTACTAAAAATTGCATTTCCAACAAGATTCACTGTAGATATTCCCCCTAAAAATAAATTTCTAGAAATGATGGGGTTGCAAACTAAATATTTTAAGCCAGAAATGCACAGCTTGATTATATTCTCCAGTTCCTGCTGGATGCCTATTGAAACAAAAGGGCAAATTAAACATATGGACACACTTCAGGGTCGGTATGTCCATCTGGGCTGACATGGAGCAGGATGCAGGATCCAAGAAACCTTCAGATCCAACTGAGGATCTAATTTTGCCTCAATATACTCAGTCTAATGAAAAGGTAGGTTCTCAAGGTTCTTCAAATATGGTTCTACAATATAAGCACAGTATTTTATTTAATTATCTTTTAAAAATATTTTATTTTTAAGAGCAGTTTTAGTTCACAGTAGAACTGAGAAGGTACAGATTTCTCATATACCCTCTTTCCCACGGTGTATTATTATTCTTTTTTAATGTTTTGTTTTTGAGAGGGGCAGAAGCAGGGGAGGGGCAGAGAAAAAGAGGGACAGAAGATCCAAAGCAGGCTTTGGCTCTGACAGCAGTGAACCTGAAGCAGGGCTCAAATTCATCAACTGTGAGATCGCGACCGGAGCTGAAGTCAGACACTCAACTGACTGAACCACCCAGGCGCCTCTCCCGTAATATGTTATTGTTATGAGAAAATACACTTGCATCTACTTGATCAACAGCTATTGTCAAAAGCAATTACTATTTAACTGGTTAACCTACTGACTATTTGAAAAGGAAAATATACAAGTTTAGAAGTCATTAGCTTATGAATATATTGACTGTAAGACTGAGCAAGATGGGGCACCTGTGTGGCTCAGTTGAGTGTCTGACTCTTGATTTTGGCTCACATGATCTCACAGTTCCTGAGTCTGAGCCCCATATGGGGCTCTCTGCGTCAGCACAGAGCCTGCTTCAGATCTTGTCTCCCTCTGCTCCTCCCCTGCTTGTGCATGCACAGGCTCTCTCTAACTCTCTCAAAAATAAACAAACATAAAAAAAAAAGTCAACACTAAGGGCCATTACAGTAGGATCTGTTCCAACTTACCTCACACAGCATTCTACTGCACGAAACCAATGAAGCATCTCATCATGTAGAGTACACAACTGAAGGCAGGACAGGAAAACTTTCTCAGCATCACTATACCAGCCTGCATCTGAAAGAAAGCCACCTAAGGACAAGAAAACCAGTAACATTAAATAATTTTAAATAATTTAATAAATACTTTAAAAAAATAATTTAATAAAATCACTTGAAAGCTAAAATGTCATGCTTACAATTAGTATTATCTAAAATGATAACACTCATAACATTAAAGTCCTGTGTTTAGCCCAAAACAAAGATACTGTGAAGCAAAAAACAGAACAGAAATTTTCAACCCAGGAGAATTAGATAAAAGTTGAGACCTTGAATAAGGAGTCAAGAGTTTTAACTCTCTAAAAATACTCCATAGTGGGGCGCCTGGGTGGCTCTGTCAGTTAAGGGTCCGACTTCAGCTCAGGTCATGATCTCATGGTTTGTGAGTTTAAGCCCTGCGTTGGGCTCTCCTTTGGATTCTGTGTCTCCCTTTCTCTCTGCCCCTCCCATGCTCATGCTCTGTCTCTCTCTTTCTCTCAATAATAAATAAAAATGTTTTTAAAAAATGTTCTGAAGTTCTTCCAGCAAACTCTCTATGACCACTACAAAGAATTATTTTTTTTTTAATTTTTTGATGCTTATTTATTTTTGAGAGAGAGAGAGAGACAGAGACAGAGCATGAGCCAGCGAGGGGCAGAGAGAGAGGGAGACACAGAATCCGAAGCAGGCTCCAGGCTCTGAGCTGTCAGCACAGAGCCTGACGCGGTGCCTGAACCCATGAACCACGAGATCATGACCTAAGCCAAAGTCAGACGTTCACCCGACTGAGCCACCCAGGCACCACCAAAGAATTATTCTAAGATGGATGGAACAATCAACAATCATGAAAATTTGCTGGCAAAGAAAGCGTATGTGCATGTGTAAGGAGAAAGCTAAAACATTCATGTGCACACATTAATGCGAGAACTTAAAAATGAAAAGTAGTCTGTGTTGACGGAACAGTCCCATAGCTTGATGGTAATGACAGTTCTATGAGTCTTTACATGAAATCAAGTGGATAGAAACACACACACGCACACACACACACACACGAGTACATGTAAAAACTGTTAAAAATCCAATAATGTCTGTAGCCTAGTTAACAGGATTAAACTTGGGGGTGCCTGGCGGGGGGCGGGGCTCAATCAGTTAAACGTCCTATTTCAGCTCAGGTCATGATCTCATAGTTTGTGAGTTCGAGCCTCACATCAGGCTCCATGCTGACAGCTCAGAGACTGGAGCATGCTTCAGATTCTGTGTCTCCCTCTCTCTGTCCCTCCCCCACTCAACTGTGTGTGTGTGTGTGTGTGTGTGTGTGTGTGTGTGTCTCTCTCTCTCTCTCAAAAATAGACATAAAAAAAACAGTACTAAACTCATGTCAATTCCTGACTTTGATACTATGAATCTATAATTATTTCAAAAAAAATTTTTTTAAGTGAAAAGAAGGGTAAGTAACAACTTTAATAAGCAGTTGCCTAAAACATACTTATCTATGTAGATTTGTAAAAAAAAAAAAAAACATGAAATGTTATGCAGGGCCATCTGCGTGGCTCAGTCATTTAAGCGTCTGACTCTTGATTTCAACTGTTATGATCTCACGGTTCATGGGTTTGAGCCCCATGTCAGGCTTGGTGCTGACAGAACAGAGCCTGCTTAGGATTCTCTCTCTTCATCTCTTTCTACCTCTCCCCCATTCACGCTCTCTCTGTGTCTCTCAAAACATTTAAAAAACTTTCTTTTTAATGTCTATTATTTATTTATTTTTTTACATTTATTTATTATTGAGAGACAGAGCACGAATGAGGTAAAGGCAGAGAGAGAAGGAGACACAGGATCCGAAACAGGCTCCAGGCTCTGGGCATGCTGTCAGCAAAGAGCCCGACACGGGGCCCAAACCCGCGAACCGCGAGATCATGACCCGAGCTGAAGTCGGCTGCTCAACTGACTGAGCCACCCAGGCACAACTTATTTTTGAGAGAGAGAAAGAGAGCACAAGTGGAGGTTAGGCAGAGAAAGAGGGAGACACAGAATCCAAAGCGGGCTCCAGACTCTGAGGTGCCAGCACAAGGGGCTCAAACCTACGAACGCAAGATCGTGACTTGAGCCAAAGTTGGCTGCTTAACCGACTGAGCCACCCAGGCACCCCAAATAAACATTTTTTAAAAATGTTACACAAAACTTAAATAATATTTTTCTCTATATATAACACATAGAACCTTCTCAGACTCCTTCCCTATGTGTGTTTTCAGTATTCTCTTAACATACCCATCAGGAAATACAGGATTACCTTCATTTTAGAGACTGAAAAACTGAGGCCCCAAAAACTGAGTAAGTCTCATGTCACAGCACAGTGTAAGCTGGTAAAAGAGGCTGGTGGCAGCAGGACATGTTAGCAAAATATGTGGTAAGGAATCTATAGATGCAGGATCCTAAACTTTTAGTACAACACCAGTTATGGGACTTAAGCGTTACTTAACTTTTCTGAACCTTTCTTCATTTGTAAAGTGCCATTAACAACATCACATCACTGGAATGTTATAAGGATTTGGAAAAGATAACATTTAAATGGATACTTTAGTGTTTGGCACAAAGTTAACATTCAGTAAATCACATCTAATTTTTCTGATGTTTTTCTCATCACCTCCTTATGTAGACTTTGGGAATGTTCTGGTGGAATCCTTTATCATTAGTAGTTTTAATGAGTCATGTCCTAAGACAAAACACTCTTCTATTTTATTATTACTTACCTAAAACAAAGCCAACCTGAATGGCCTTTTCTTTTACTGCAGCATCTGATTCTGCTATGTAAGAGCACCGCCTACTGAATGAGTAGGCCAAGACTGAAGCAACTTTCACACCATGATCCATCAAAGCCTGGAAACAATGATGAAGCAAATGTCTGGAAGAGAAGAAAAGATTATTTTATAAAGATAACATATTTTACAGTTTTAGAAAGTGCTAGCTTGCTTTTTATTTTTTTTTAAGTGTATTTATTTGAGGGAGAAAGCATGTGCATGGGTGTGCACATGTGTGTGCAAGCAAGCGAGGAAGGGCCAGAGAAAGAGGGAGAGAGAGAATCCCAAAGCAGGCTCCGTGCTGGGAATGAAGGGCTTGAACTCATGAACTGTGCAATAATGACCTAAGCAGAAATCAAGAGTTGGACACTTAACTGACTGAGCCACCCAGGCATCCACTAGCTTTTTAAAAAATAACAGTACCAATATTTTCCAAGATGGAGTAAGATTAAAAAAAAAAAAACTTTCTGCCCTATGAATTATGAGGCCATAATAATCCACAATTTAGCCTAATATTGTTATTCAGTAGATAACAGAGTGATCCTGTATGTATAAACAAATGGTGATAAAGAATAAAACTTTTCTTTTTTTAAAAAATTATTTTAGAGAGAGAGAGAGACCAAGAACGAAAGCAGGGGAGAGAAACAGAATCCTAAGCAGGCTCCACACTCAGCACTGGAGCCTCACACTGGAGCATGACGTGGAGCTTGATCCCACAACCCTGAGCTCATGACCAGTGCCAAAACCAAGAGTCAGATGCTCAACCAACTGAGCAACCCAGGTGCCCTTAAAACTAACTTTAAAAAACTAAATCATCTTATAATTCACTAATAACCTAATTTAAAAATGGGAAATGGATTTGAATAGAGATTTCACCAAATAAAGTCTACAATTGACTAATAAGTACAAGAAAAGATACTCAAAATCATTAGACATTAGAGACATGCAAACCAAAATCACAGTGAGATACCACTTCACAACCACTGAGCGGTGATCATTATTCTAAAAAAGTGATGGCAAAAATGTGTAAAAATTGGGACTCTCGTACATTGATGGTAGGAACGTAAAATAATATAGCCGCTATGGAAAATAGTTTAGAGATTACCAAAAACGTTAAACATAAGATTTATCACATATATACATCCCTAGTTATATATACAAGAGAATTGAAAACATATGCCCACACAAAATCTTGTCCATAACATTCATAGCAGCATTATCAAAATAGCCAAACAGCCAAAATGTACACCAACAGATGACTAGATAAATACAACATAGTGTATTCATACAATGGAATATTACTCAGCCAGAAAAGGAAAGAAGTACTGATAACAAGCAACGACATGAATAAACCTTCAAAACATTATAAGTAAAAGAAGCCAGTCACAAAAGACCATGTATCATATGATTCTCTTTTCTAAAGTAGGTAAATTCAGAGACAGAAAGTTGATTAATGGTAGGCTGGGGGTGGGAGGAAATAGGAAGTGATTGTTAATGGGCACAGGGTTTCTTTCTGGGATGATGAAAATGTTCTAGAATTAGATGGTGGTGATGGTTGCAAAACCTTGTGAATATACTAAAGACTGAATTAATTATACAATTTTAAATGGTGAATGTGGTGGTATGTGAATTATATCTTAATAAAAAAACTTTTAAATAACAAAATTGTAAATAACAGAATCACTTCTTTGGAAAAAGGGAGGGAAGTCAAACTACATGCTTTTAGTTTCACAAATATATTAAACACTTACCAAGGGATTTTGACTTGGTGAATGATAACCTGAGAGATGAAAGAGAGGGATTCCACTAAATCTTTACAATGGCTATATTTAGACTTGTATAGAGAAATTCAAATCCCAGAGAGCTAACCTTTTCGTAAAGAAGGCTTTTTAAAGTTTTGCTATAGCCTTCTTTTACCAAAATGAATTTCTCATTTATTTATTTATTTAACAGATTAATTCTAATTATTCAACTAACTAAAATGTTTCTCTAAAGTACACAGGCCACATTTCAAAGTTACCCCTAACAGTGAATTATGTTATTTACTAGTTTATTATTTTATCATTCCTCTCTAAAATACAAAATCCATGAGGAAGAGAAGCTGTAGAACTTATCCACAGCATCTTGAATAGTCCCTGATGCATACTAGCATTGAACAAAATATGCTTAATTTGTTGAACAAATAAAACAACTTGGCAATTCAGATTAGAAATTAGCAGTATTTTTTAAAACTATATTCTTATTTTCCTGGAAGTGTCGGTTAGGAAAAAGAAATAATATTCAAAGCAAATTTCAGGAAGACCACTGAACAGAATAGCAAGTATAATCAAAGGCTGTGTCGTCTACACTTGTTTGTGGCTCCACTACATGTAACAGCCACAATGGGGAAGATGAATTCAATCTCCTTTTCTTGAACACAAAAAGCAAGGTGTTGTTGATGGTTTTATATTGGGTAGGTACTTAATGTCAATGAATTGTACACCTAAGAAGTTACAATGATAAATTTAGGTTATGTACAGTTTACTACAATTTTTAAAAAGGGAACTTACCTTTTATCCAAAGCTCTCAATACTTTAGCAAAAACTTCCAATTCACAAAATTCACTGCCCAGTTGACATAAGCGTCCCTGTTGGTAAAGCTGAAATGAAAAATGAAAAAGAATTAAAATTTTTAATAATTTAATTTTACTTTAATTATACTTACAGATATAATTTGATGGACTTAGTATTTAATCAATTTAATGGGTACTACTCAAAGTCAGTACAATTTCACAGTAATACTAAATTAACAAATTTCTTCAATTCATATAAGCCATTTTAATAGTTGTATATAAAGTTAAAAATTAACAATTACAAATTAATAGCTGATACATGTTAAATACCACAAAGTACTATATACTTATTCATTAAATAAACATCATGTCTCAAGTAATCCAGGATGTGGGGGAGGGGTGCCTGGCTGGCTTAGTCAGTAGAGCATGTAACTTTTGATTTCAGGGTTCTGAGTTTTGGCCTCATATTGGGTAGAGAGACTGCTTAAAAATAAAATCTTTAAAAACAAACAAACAAACAAATAAAGTAATCCAGGATGAAATAAATAAATAAGTAAATAAAAACAATCCAAGATGGCAGGATTTCTAATCATGTCACAATCACTTATTCATTCTGCCTGACTTTTTAGAACTTCTTTAAAAAAATTTTTTTTAATATTTTATTTATTTTTGAGAGAGAGAGAGAGAGAGAGAGAGAGAGAGCGAGCGAGCTGGGAAGGGCCAGAGAGAGAGGGAGATACAGAATCTGTAGAGAGGCTCCAGGCTCTGAGCTAGCTGTCAGCACAGAGCCTGATGTGGGGCTCGAACCCATGAACCCATGAAGTGTGAGATCATGACCTGAGTCGAAGCTGGCCGCTTAACCGACTGAGCCACCCAGGTGCCCCTAGAACTTCTTTCAAAAATAACATTTGAGGGGATGCCTGGGTGACTCAGTTGGTTAAGCATCTGACTTCGGCACAGGTCATGATCTCATGGCTCCTGAGATCGAGCCCCACGTCGGGCTCTGTGCTGACAGCTTAGAGCCTGAAGTCTGCTTCACATTCTGTGTCTCCCTTTCTCTCTGCCCCTCCCCTGCTTGCACTCTATCTCTCTCTCAAGAATAAACATTTATGGGGCGCCCGCCTGGGTGTCTCAGTCGGTTAAGCAGCCAACTTCGGCTCAGGTCATGATCTCGCAGTTCGTGAGTTCGAGCCCTGCATCGGACTCTGTGCTGACAGCTTAGAGTCTGGACCTTACTTCAGATTCCATGCCTCCTTCTCTCTCTGCCCCTCCCCTGCTCACACTCTGTCTCTGTCTCTCAAAAATGAATAAACATTTAAAAAATTTAAATAAAAACATAAACATTAAAAAAATTTTAATAAAAAAATGTTAACAAATGTGTTCAATGTTTATCACCAATAATACATGCACATGGTTAAAAGAGACAAATACTAATGTCCTTCTTTCTCCCACTCCAGCTTCATCAAATGCTCTGAATTTATATATGCTATATAAATACAGTGCCTTAGAAGGCTGGAATTTTATCTTATTAATTTACTTTATATTAGACTTAATTCTTAGAACTCAGTTTATAGAACATGGGTTTCAAAAAGAAGACAAGATCTAGAGCTCATGTGCCAAATGGGCCAGTTAACTTTGTCCTAAGGAAAATATACTACAAACTCAAGTCAACGAGTTCTTGGCATAAATCACTAGTCACAATGGAAGCCAGATCAAATTATTTAAGTATATTGAAGCAAATCAGTAAGAACTGATGTGAAAAATTCGTAACAACTACCTAAGAGGAGAAGAGATAAGGAATCACCACGTACCCAGGAAGGGGAAGCAGAAATGTTATTTCACATAAAAGGGCTGGATACTTATGTTAACAGTAAACTTTCATAAGGAAAGATTTGGTAATATTAGAGATGATTATGTTTTCTGCTATAGTAAGGGCTTCTGGGAATGTATACAGTAAAATTCACTATTATTAATCACTGTCATATTTACTTTGACTATTAACCAATAGAGAATAACTCGGAAAATAAAGTTGGGAATTTATGACCTAATCCCTATTTGGGAGCTTAACAATGTGGTAAGTTTTTATCTAGGGCAGAAAAATAAATGTACTTATCAAAATAAAGATATATACATATTCCAAAAATGGTTTGGTACAAAAAAATCCTCACTTCCCAAAATAACTCATCATTAGCAAACTTAAGGCTTAGAATATCTTTTAAGATAGGAGAAATGAAAACAAGTTATACAATCTTTTTGCCTGTACTCACCAAATAAAGACAATTAAGCTTTTTATGTTCTACAACTCATCGTATGCCTTTCTTACTAAGTAGGATTTGAAATTAAAATTCAAAGAAGTTGCTTCCTTAGTTACAATGTAAATATGCCCTTATTAACACAAGCCCCTCCCCCTTTTACTCAGCTGTTCCATTTTTCTAGCTAAAAATGGGTTCACATTTAAATTCTGGGAAGAGAGTAATAACCTAATTGTTTCAAATTATCCTTACCAGGTTTATAGAAAGAATGCAAACTTAGACATACTGTGAACAGGATTTGTGGGTACTGATCCAGAATAAAAATAGCACTCAAAGCTTAAAAAGATCTAGTAAGTGCCAGGCACTGTTCTAAGTGCTTTTCATAAGTAACGCATTATATTCTTTCACAGATAAGGAAACTGAGGCATAAAAAGTTAAATAACCTGGTCAAAATCACACAATTAAAAAATGGTAAAGCACAAATCTGTCCCCAGGCAGACTGTCCTTACATCCACGTTCTTAACAGCGGACACTACACTGCCTCTGGAAGATGATCTATCAGGAAGGAAGAGTAAGAAAGGGAAATTTTTAATGGAAGGGGGGATGGGCAAAATGGGTAAGGGGCATTAAAAAAACCATTGTTGCACTATATATAAACTTGGATGTAAATTTAAAAAAAATAATAAATCTGACTTATTTCCGGGGTGTCTGGGTGTCTCAGTCAGTTAAGGTTCATGATCACACAATTAATGAGTTCAAGCCCCAAAATGGGCTCTGTGCTGACAGCTCAGAGCCAGGAGCCTATTTCAGATTCTGGGTCTCCCTCTCTCTCAAAAATAAACAAACATTTAAAAAAAATTTTTTAATCTGACTTAGTTCATTAAGTGTTTCATATTCTGTACCCAATAATGAGACTACTAAAGGATTCTATCAACTACTTTTAGCTTTTGGTTAAGGAAAATAAGGAAAAATAGTTTATTCTTAGAAGTAGGTAAATTACCTCCCAAGAGATATAAAAAGACAATATAATACAACTAAAATAATACTGGAAAGGTATGAAGACAAACCAATCTATGGAACAAAATGCAAAGTTCAAAAGTAGACCTCAGTATGTACAAAAAATTAACATATCGTGAAGAAAAAAATTTTTGATCACTGAAGAAGGAGCTAACAAAGAGTTCATAAGTAAAAGGACGGGCTCCTGGGTAGCTCAGTAGGTTGGGCATCTGACTCTAGATCAGGGAATGATCTCAGGTTCCAGGGATAGGCCCGATGTGGAGCCTGCTCAAGATTCTCTCTCTCCACCCTTCCTTTGGGTGCACTTGGGTGTTCTCTCTCTCAAAACTTAAAAAAAAGGGGTGGGGAAAGGCACCTGGGTGTCTCAGCATGTTAAGGATCAGACTTTGGCTCAGGTCATGATCTCGTGAATTAGTGAGATCCCTCTGTCCCTCCTTATTGCCCCTCACCTGGTCTGTATGCATGCTGTCTCTCAAAAATAAACATTTAAGGAAAAAAGGGAAAACAAAGTTAGAGGTCTCCTGATAAAATATAGCAAAAAGAAATTCCAGACTTAAATCACAGCAGTTTTGGAGTGCCTGGGTGGCTCAGTCCATTAAACGGCCGACTTCAGCTCAGGTCATAATCTCACAGTTTGTGGGTTCGAGCCCCGCATCAGGCTCTGTGCTGACAGCTCAGAGCCTGGAGCCTGCTTCTGATTCTGTGTCTTCCCTCTCTCTCTGATCCTCCCCCCGCTCATGTTCTTTGTGTGTGTGTCTCTCTCTCTCAAAAATAAATGTTAAAAGAAAACAACTTAAAAAAAAATCACAGCAGTTTTAAAAGCTACTTGGAAAACAGTGCCTTTCAAAACATTGTATCACAGGCAAAAATCATAAAGAGATAAGTGATTACCCAAAACCCTAAAATGCCCATGAGTATAAAATATTATAAACAAAAATTTTAAATGCAACTAAACTGAGTAAAATATTAGTAACAAACATATATAAGAATTAACATCTTTAAGACACAAAGGGATGAAATTCCTGGTGATGTTTTAGAACAGACTAAAGTAAAAATCTTATAACATACTAGAGGAAAAACTATTTCAAGGGCAATGCAAGCCACCTTCAAACACAGAAAACTCTTTGGGAGATAAAGATGGGGATGTAAATCTTCCTTAACCAGAGGGATTTTTAACTGGCTGCTTTCCTAGCCAATTCAAAATCACCACAGGATAAGACTGAACAGCTTAGTTTTGACATCAGATTAACATACAAAATAACCTAGGCTAATTCCCAACAACAGAAACTTGGAAAGGTTTAGAAAAAAATATAAAAGAAAGTGAGTTCAAACTATGGTCAATCTATGAAAGACACAATCTATGAAACTCATGTACCTCACTCAAGTTTGAGACTGTAATCCCCTCTTTAAGAGTCATTAAAGAGCAACAATCTTTAGAAATGAAAAGCAGTTATCAAGGAAAAATTACCTTGACACAATACCTGGCACACTGCCTACCATTAGACAGATACAAATTCAATGCTTTCTGAATCCAAAATCCAAATTGGTAGTGATCTACTTTGGATGGAACTCAACCTCAGAAGAAACAAACAAACAAAAAATTCAAGATACGGTCTTTATTCTCAAGTTTATAGTTAGAGAATCAAGTATTTAGTATTGTTATTCCATCATTATTTATTGAAACTGCCCAAATTTATCTGAAGAATTTGACACTCCAGCTTCATACATAGTTACTAATTGTCTCCCAACCACACTGTGAGCACCTTAAAGAGAAACACTGCTCAGGCATAATCCAATATCCTTCCTCTTTAGTACCCTGTATAGGATAGCGCTCATGCAAGAAACCCTGAGAACAAGTTTCACTGCAAACTTCACATGCAAGTGTACGCTAGTGATGAAGAACATAAACTGCCAGTACCTAAATGGAGAAGTTAACAAATTCTAAATAATAGTTGCCTAAATTTATAGACACAAATAGCTGTTTCCTATTAACACCTGATCTTTTACCAAGTACCCTGGCATATTCAGCACGTGAAACTTACGGCTTACCAAACCTGTTCTACCTTCGTCATTTTTCACATCAAAGGCAAGAAAACTACAGTTAGGAATATTCTACTTATTTTTTTATTAATAAATATCAGAACATTTGTGGAAGACACTGTGACTATGGTCATCATAGGAATACAAAGTAAGAGTTGTTCTCTGATCTCAAAAAAAAATTTATAATCTGTCAGAGCAGAAAAAGAATGCTCATAGATTATACAATGGAGGTAAGCAGAGTGTTTTAGTACCACAAATGAAATAACTACTCTAAGAAGAATTTCAGCTGAGTTTTGAAGATGAACAGGAGTAAAGCTTCTGGCAATAGGGCAGATGACAGCGACACATATGAAAACCTTCCAGCTCCTTTCCAAACAAAAGGAACTGCTGAATAAAGTATCAGAAAATAACCTTTGGATAAATAGCTGAGTTTGAAACCAAGAGCAAAAACTTCACAGCTGTCAAAACTCAAAAACAGCTGGGAAGGAAGAAACACAGAATAGCTTATATCTCTGAATAGTTGTGGGTAGAGTACAAACACCAGATAGGAAGGAGTCCAGACAGCAGATCCTTGTAAGCAAAAGGACTTGGAGCTGAACAACCTGCCTAAACTACAAACAAAAACGTCAAGAACATCGACAGCCTCAAAAGTCTGCTGTGGGGGCACCTGGGTGGCTCAGTCGATTAAGCCTCCGACTTTCGCTCAGGTCAGATCTCACGTTCATGGGTTCGAGCCCCTGGAGCTTGCTTCCGGTTCTGTGTCTCCTTCTCTCTCTGCCCCTCCCCCCCGCTCTCTGTCTCTCTCTGTATAAAAAATAAATAAAACATTAAAAGTCTGCTGTGAAAAACTGACACCTCAAACCTCAGACACACAAGACTATGCTATCCCAATTCATATTACCTAAATGATTTACACACCCCAAACCCAGAACCTAGTATTAAAAACTGGTCTGAAATTAGTGAAACCCATGAAGTCCCCAGAGAAACAAAGACTAAATAAAACATATAGGAGGGATGATGAAAATGTTTTATATAAAGATCACTGAAATTTAGGTTGCAGAAAAACTCTGTAATGTCTAAAAGACAAAGAATTCTGTTTCTTCAACAAATAAACTGCAAAGATAAGAAAACAGACAAAAAGGGAACCTATAGATCAAAAGAGGCTTAACAGATCAACCAACAGCCAACTTGTAGTATTTATCCAGATCCTGACCCAAACAGGCAAACTATAAAAATAGATACAAATTTCACATATGAAACTGAAATCAAATAACTGTATATTCAGTAACAATAAGAAATTACTATTAAATTTTTTATGGGTTGTAAGTGTAAGGTGGCTACTAAAATATTAACAGATGAAATTATATGATGCCTAGTTTGCTTCCAAATAGTATAGGAAAGGGGGATGTGAGTAGGACAGATTTACAAAGACTGGCCAAAAATTAGTAACTGCTAAAGTTGGACAGTGGACACACAGAGGTCTATTATCCTATCTACTTTTGTGTTTAAAATTTTTAATAAAAGGTTTTTAAAAAAGAATATGTCCTTTATCTCTAAACAAATGTATCCTTTACCTTTGAAATAAATGAAAAGCAGCAATACTGTTTTATTTAATACACACATACTATTTTCCCTTACAGGACATATTTACTCTAAAAATTCTCCAACCTCAAAATTCATCTGAAATGTAGCTCTGAAAAAATTCACATTGTAATATAACTTAATATTCATTTCCTTTGGTCTTATGTAAGTCCTGTAACTGATTACACTGGGGTCTCAGATTATAAATTCTTAAAATGTCACAGAAGTATTTTAACATAATACATAATTAAAAGGTAAATGATTTCTTTTGAAGGTAAGTCAACACTTAAATGTCTTGCTTCTTACTAACATTTTAATTTCTTAGCCACTCTATGCTCACTGGTACTATCTTATACATGTCATACTTTTTATTTAATACAACTGACCAACATATTATTCTTCCCTTGCAGGGCAAATGCTTTGCTTATTATAAAGTAAGCCAAGAGATTAATACGTTCATATTATTAAAAAGCACAAGAAACGGTTAACACTCAAATAAGAGGGCAACCCTTTACTACAATGTAAATATGCCGTCCACATATGGAGATGCTATTAGGTCCACATCCATTAAACAAGAAATGAGTTTTTCCCCCAGTCATCACGAGGATGAAATTAAGTCTACCATCCAGATGCTCAAACTCTATCCCTCACTTTATGTGTCAACTGTGTAATTTACATGATTATGTTAATGGTGGAAGAGGCTACAATGATATAAATGATGAAAAAATATTGGTTAGTAGTAATATCTAACAATAATAACAATGATAACCAGGCATATGTAACTCAATATGTGTCTGTGATCGCTATATTTTGGTAAGAAGTTTCTCAGCTTCTCAAAACTTCATTACCAATCTGTGGAGAAATTTAGGTCTATCCATGAGGCAACAGAAAGAAAGTAGATTAGTTCTAAGAAATACATTCTAATTCTATAAAGAAACTCATTCTGTATTGTAGATAACCAACTTTAAACAATTTGTTTCCTCTGATTTCAGAAGAATTACATGTTTTCAGAAAAATTAGAAAATATGGAAAATAATCTATAAAAAAGAAAAACATTCACTCAATTTTATCATCTAGAGAAAATCACTGTCAACACAAAAGCACATTTCTTTTCAGCCCTCTTTTTCTTATTGATTTGCAGGAGCCTTGAGTATGTTTCACAAACTTTAATACTCCACTACATAAATTAAAACCTTTTTCCAGTTCACATTTTTTAAAATTTATATTTAAGAGAGAGAGAGAGAGAGAGAGAGAGAGAGAGAGAGAGAGAGGATGCTGGGGAGGGGCAGAGAGAGGGAGAGAGAGAATCCCAAGCAGGCTCCATGCTGTTAGCGTGCAGCCCAATGAGGGGCTCAATCCCACCACCCTAGGATCATGACCTGAGCTGAAATCAAGAGTCAAACACTCAACCAATTGAGCCACCCAGGCGCCCCTTAAATTTCTTTGTTCTAATTGCACTAATCAGCACCCCAGCAATGCTGAATATGCAGTATACACTTCTAGAAAGAAGTCTGAAAAGTCGTAATACTTAAAAAAAACAAAAAATAAAAATACCCTAGGGGTGCCTGGGTGGCTCAGTTGGTTAAGTATCCAACTCTTGGTTTCATGATCCTGCAGTCAGTGGGTCCAAGCCCCACATCAGGCCCTGCACTGACAGTGTGGAGCTTGCCTGGGATTCTCTTTCTCCTCCTCCATCTGCCCCTTCCCTGCTTGAGCGCATGCACTCTCTCTCAAAATAAATAAAAATAACCAAAAAATAAAAAATAAAAACAAAAAAGAAACAACAGCAATACTGATAGTAGAACATATCTTACTATAGTCCTGATTTTAATCAGAATGCTTTAAGTGTTTCACCACTAAATATTCTTGTATATATGCATATTACCTTTTGATTAAGTATGTTTATGATGTCAATCTGTATTTCTTATTAAAAGTTTAAAGGGAGAGATGTTAGGTTTTTATATTATGATGATAGTTTCCTTGTCCTATTCATATGGTATGTTAATTATATTAAATTAATATTGGTTTGTATGTTATTATTTTTCCTAGAAATTCTGTCTCATGATTCACAAATGAGGTTTTCTAGAGATTTCCTTTTTGTTGTTACTTTAGGTTTAGGTATCAGTGTTATGTTGACCTGTTTTGTTTTGCTTTGTTTTTGAGGAGGGGAAGGAGGAGAGTTCGAGCCCCATTCTTCTCTCTCTGCCTCTCTCCTGCTTGTGTACATACACACTCTCTCCCTCTCAAAATAAATAAAACTTAAAAAAATTAAATTTTACTTATTTTATGTATCAAAATAATACAAGGTCATAAAAATCAAGTACTAAAACAGAAAGGCTGTATGTGCAAAGTAAAAAGCAACTGCAATCCTATCCCTTGAATAAATACCATTAAAATTTTGTGTTCCTCTAGAATTTTTTCAATGCACATAGAAACATACACATATATCCTCCTACTTTAAAACACACACACACACACACACACACACACACACACACACACACACACGAGTCTGTTAAGTATGACTCTTGGTTTCAGCTCAGGCCATGAACTCAGTCTGTGGGATTGAGCTCCACATCATGTTCTTCGCTGACAGCACAGAGCCTGCTTGGGATTCTCTCTCTCCTTCTCTCTGCCCTTCCCCCACACTCACTCTCTCAAAATAATAAGCATTTTTTTTTAAAAAAAGACACAAACAGGACTATGTTATTCATACTACTTTGTAAGTAGCTTTTTATTCTCCCCACTGGATGTGCTCTGGCGTCTCTACCTCAGAATATACAGCATCCTCATGCTTTATAACTGCAGTATGATAGTCTCCTGTTTGATTAGTATATAGTTTCCAATTTTTGCCATCATAAAAAAACATCATAGTAAACACCCCTAAACGGAACTTTCTCCACACTCAAAAGCAGTCCTGTATGATTAAGATCTGTAAATGGTATTGAGGTTCCTGAGTATGAATGATTTCAATCTTTAAATTTTGTCTGATAAGTAAAGATGGATGTTTTTTTAAAACCTTTTTATTGAAGTATAACATAGAGTGTACAACTCATATTTAAATGTTAACACTCAATACATTTTCACAAAGTGAACAGAACGCACAGGTAAACCAACATCTCGATCACAGAGTGTTATCAGGATGCCGGGCACATCCCTTTGTGCCCCTGTGTAGTCAATATCCTCCAAGGATTAAAAAAAAAAAAAAATTCCTCTCTTGACTTCCAACACTTCTGAACATGTTTTTGAACATTAAGTAAATGGAAAAATACACAATATACCCAGTTTCCAAACTGCACCAACAGTGCCTGGGGACTGCAAGGTATTTTAAATTTGAGAAAAATGATATTCAACATCTGTTCTACCATGCCAACAACTAGACTGCTATATTCTCTTCAGTAATGTCTTACCTTATTAGCTGCCATTTTCAGTGGTTAGAAAATGATGTTGGTGGGTGTCCAATCTAATTCTAAGATTTGAGAAGTTGTACAGTGCTCAAAGTATATATCCCATTAACTGTGGTTATTTACCAATGAAGTAAAAATATCTTTTTTTTCAATTTTTGTGCATTATCTTAAATTTTTTTTTTTACATTTTATTTATTTTTGAGAGAGAGAGACAGAGCATGAACAGGAGAAGGGCAGAGAGAGAAAGAGACACAGAATCCAAAGCAGGCTCCAAGCTCTGAGCTGTCAGCACAGAGCCCAACACTAGGCTCAAACCCATGAACCATGAGATCATGACCTGAGCCGAAGTTGGATGCTTAACCGACTGAGCCCCCCAGGTGCCCCAACATCCTGAAACTCTTGACACGTGTTCCTGGCTTATAACTGGAGTGCCCAGGTAGTGAAACAATGGGCCCTTCCTGAACACCTAAAATGTGCCACAGGCCGGTGATTAGGGACAGTCAGTCCAAAAATGATCAGTGCCTATGGTGTAAGGTAAAGTCATGATACATTCCTTCCTATATGAATATCTAGTTGACCAGCACCATTTATTTGACTTTCCTATCCCCACTGTACTACTGTGTTACTTTTATCATAAATCAGGTGAAATTATATGTATCAGTCTGTTTCTGGACTATTTTATTCCATCAATCTATTTGTCTATGCATGTGCCAATGCCATACTAATCTTAATTGCTACAGTTTGATACTTGGTAGTGTGAGTCCTCCAGATTTTCTTTCTTCTTCCTCGTGATTGCTTTGGCTTGATTCTGCATTTCAGTTGAGCAGCTTTTGATGTTTACTGGCCATTCATATCTTCCTCTTTTATGAGCTGCCTGTCCGGTCTTTTGGAAATGAGCTGGTTATTCTTCACATACTGACTAGTATTACATCTTTCTAAATTAGAAAATACACCTCCTCCCCCATCACTTCTCAGCCTTTTGGCTAAGATCAAGTGTAGAAAATACACCCCTTATAAACAATTTAAGAAAACAAACAAACAACAAAAAAAAGGCACAGCACCTGGGTGACTCAGTCAGTTAGGCATCCAAACTCTTGATTTCGGCTCACGTCATGATCTCTCGGTTTGTGGGTTTGAGCGCTGCGTCAGGCTCTGCACTGACAGCACCTGGGATTCTCCGCCTCCTCTCTCTCTCTGCCCCTACCCTGATTAAGCTATCTCTTGCTCTCTCAAAAATAAATAAACATTGAAAAAAAAAAAAAGAAGAAAATACAACCCATCTGTTAAACGTTGCCATTTCAATAGTCTTTAAAAAAAAAAAATTCTTAAAAAAAATGCTTACCTTTTCCCCCTACTTTTTTTATGTACTTAAAAGTATTGATTTCTTTTTTTCCCTTCTAGGTTCTGGTTTCATGCTTAGAAAAGTCTTCTCCATGCCAAGATGGCATTACAGTGTTGGGAAAATGAGTAACGGAGGACTCTGCCTTTTACATTACTTATATTTATGTTTGGCATTTTTAATTTTTTTAATGTTTACTTTCAGAGAAAAAGAGAGAGAAAGCATGCGTGCATATACACACGAGTGAAGTGAGGGGCAGTAAGAGGGGGAGAGAGAGAATCACTTTGGGCTCAATCCCACAAACCTTGAGGTTATGGCCTGAGCTGAAATCAAGAATTGAATGTTTGACTAAGCCACCCAAGTGCCCCTATAATGTTTGACATTCTTTAAATTTGTAAACTACCTTAGTAATTTCTTTAAAGAAGAACTTTCAGTCATTTCCCACTACAAGATATTGACCCAATAATTTATTCTGATACTTGTATGACTTCATTTGCCATATTTAAATCTTTAATACATCTGGAAGTTACCTAAAAATTTTTTTTAATGTTTTATTTATTTTTGAGAGAGAGAGAGAGACAGCGTGAGCCAGGGAGGGGCAGAGAGAAAGGGAGACACATAATATGAAGACAGGCTCCAGGCTCTGAGCTAGCTGTCAGCACAGAGCCTGACACAAGGCTCAAACCTATGAACTGCAAGATCATGACCTGAGGCGAAGCTGGACGCTCAACCGATTGAGCCACCCAGGTGCCCCTGGAAGTCATTTTAATATATAGTGTGAATATATTTCCCCAAATAGCCAGTTGCCCAAAGTATTTTATTTTCCCCAATTAAAATACAGCATCGTCAGGGCACCTGGGTGGCTCAAGTTGGTTAAATGCAGCTCAGAGCCTGGAGCCTGCTTCAGATTCTGTGTCTCCCTCTCTCTCTACCCCTCCCACGCTTGCTCACAGGTGCTCTCTCTCGCACGCATGCGCGTGCTCTCTCTCTCTCTCTCTCTCTCTCTTTCTCTCTCTCTCTCTCTCTCAAAAAATAAAACATTAAAATATAGTATTGGCTCTGGGGTGCCTGGGTGGTTCAGTCAGTTAAGTGTCCAAATCTTGGTTTTGGCTCAAGTCTTGATTTCATGGTAAGTTCAAGCCCTGAGTTTGGCTCTGTTTTGGCAGTACGTACCCTGCTTGGGATTCTCTCTCTCTCCTCTCTCTGTCCCTCCTCTGGTCTCTCTCTCTCTCTCAAAATGAAGAAATAAACTTAAAAAAATTAAAATATACCACTCTCTCTTCACCTTATCATTTAATGATTAAAAAAAATTTTTAATGTTTATTTTAATTTTGAGAGAGAGGGAAAGAGAGACAGCCAGAGTAAGGGAGGAGCAGAGAGAGAGGGACATAATAGCATCCGAAGCAGGCTCCAGGCTCTGAGCTGTCAGCACAGAGTCCAATGTGGGGCTTGAACCCAACAACTGCAAGATAATGACCTAGCCAAAGTTGGCTGCTTAACCAACTGACCCACCCAGGCACCCCATATCATTTAACAAATTCTTAAAATGGGATATCACCTCTATTTGGATATCTACTATGTTCTATAAATCAACTTATCTTTCTGCTGTTCTTATGCCAATGCAATGCAGTTTTAAAATATGTAGCTTTCTAGGGTGCCGGGGTGATTCAGCTGGTTAAGCGTCTTTTTATTTTTGCTCAGGTCATGATTTCTGGATAGAGATGAAGTCCCACATGGGGCTCTGTGCTGGGCGTGGGGTCTGCTTAAGATTCTCTCCCTCTCCCTCCCCCTGCTTTCATGCGCTCTCTCCCTCTCTCAAAAATAAATATGTAGTTTCTAACATACTTGACTATATCATAATGCACATCTCTCCTAAGTTTTGTACATCTTCAAAATTTCTTTGACTCCTTTATTCTCATGTAAGCAATTTCTCCAGATGAACTTCATATTTAACCACTTTCCTATACTAGTAAAGCTTTGCGCATCTGATTCATATATCAGATAAATTCACAGCTTAAACTGAGATGAGATTACATTATAACATATTACCTTACCATCCAGAGATACATGGTATGGTGTGCTATTTATGTTCTTTATGCCCCTCCCCCATAGTTTTAGCTCCCAATTTATTAATCCCAAGAGCTCATTATATCAAAAGAATATTAACTCTTTGGCTGTCAAATATGTTGCAAGAATTTTTTTTCAATTTGTTACCAGCCAGTTTTAAAAGATTATCAAGAATGTTAGTTGAGCTTTATATAGCTATACGACAGAAATATACATAGAAAAAGAAAAAATTGGGGCGCCTGGGTGGCTCAGTTGGTTAAGTGTCCGACTTCGGCTCAGGTCATGATCTCCTGGTTCATGGGTTTGAGCCCCACATCAGAGTCTATGCTGACAATTAGCTCAGAGCCTGGAGCCTGTTTTTGGATTCTGTGTCTCCCTCTCTCTCTGACCCTCCCCTGCTCATACTGTCTCTGTCTCTGTCTCTCTCTCTCTCTCTCTCTCAAAAAAAAAAAATTAAAAAATTTTTAAGAAAAATTTAACTCTAATACCAAGTCATGAGAGAAAACCAAAATCATTGAGGTTAAGACTAAAAATAATAAGCTGAGGCACTTGGGTGGTTCAGTTGGTTAGGCATCTGACTGGCTCAGGTCGTGATCTTGGTCATTGGGAGTTTGAGCCTTACATCAGGCTCTCTACTGTCAGCACAGAGCCTGCTTCGGATTCTCTGTTCCCACCTCCTCAGCTTCTCTCCTGCTCATTCTCTGTCTCTTTCTCTTTTTCTTTCTCACCCCACCCCCAGTCTCTCCTCCCTCCCCCATCATTCTTCAACCCTACTCTCTCTCAAACTGAAAAAAACAGTAGAAACTAAAAATAAACAAATAGAGGCACCTGGGTGGCCCATAAACAAATAGAGGCACCTGGGTGACCCAGTCAGTTAAGTGTCCAATTTCAGCTCAGGTCGTGATGTCATGGTTTGTGAGTTCTAGCCCTGCATCGGGCTCTGTGCTAATTGCTCAGAGCCTGGAGCCTGCTTCAGATTCTGTGTCCCTCTCTCTCTGCCTCTCCCTTGCTTGCGCTCTGTTTCTCTCTCTCAAAGATAAATAAAACATTTTAAAATATAAATAAATAAACAGAACATTACTGAAACACCTCACCTAGCCAAAACTTAACTCCATGGCCAATTTTGTAATTGGAATAGGACACAAAACAGACCAGTCAGCAGTTAAAAAGACCATAAATCTCATTCTTTAAAAACCCAGCCCTGTATTCTATATTTGCTTTCACTTGGTACACAACTATATAACTTCTTCTATTTATCTTTCCATTTCCATACCTAAATGGTTGAGCACTCCTGGTTAAAAGCTATTCAGATTCAAAAACATTACTTTGTAATGTATGGATTTTTACTGAACCATCTGTACCACCTGTGATTTCTTAAAGTTCCTAAAAATTTTATTTTTTCCATCTGTCACTTTAAAATTTTTTTAAAGTTTTACTTATTTTTGAGAGAGAGAGAGACAGAATATGAGTGGGGGAGAGGCAGAGAGACAGGTAGACACAGAATCCAAAGCAGGCTCCAGGCTCCGAGCTGTCAGCACAGAGGCCGATGTGGGGCTAGAACTCACAAACCATGAGATCATGACCTGAGCTGAAGTCAAGACACTCAATGGATTGAACCACCCAGGCGCCCCACCAACTGTCACTTTTTAAAACTTTTTTTTAGTATTTATTTTTGAGAGAGAAACAGAGTGTGGGTGGGGTAGGGTCAGAGAGAGAGAGAGGAAGACACAGAATCTGAAGCAGGCTCCAGGTTCTGAGCTGTCAGCACAAACCTGATGCGGGGCTCAAACCCAGGAACCATGAGATCATGACCTGAGCTGAAGTTGGACATTTAACCGACAAGCCAGCCAGGCACCCCTCTGCTTGTCACTTTTTAAAACAAATTTTTAATGAACTTCCCTTCCCATATACATCAACAGCAATTTCCAACTTCAGTTTAACTTCCCTATAAAGAAACCACCACTCCGATCCCTTCCTCTCAGCAGACGATTTACCTCCTTATTCAGGAAAACCATTCTTTGCAAACTTAGCTATGCTGATACTTTAAGTCCCTAATTTGTTCCATTTGATCTTAGAGAAACAAGTACTCTTTCCCCAACTACAATTGAAGACCAACACCTTAATTTACACATAGTGAAGGAAGAGGCAAGACTCATTAATTAATTCTCCTGTTCCAGGACTCCGCTCCATAATTCATTTCCCACCTATTAAACTCATTCCATTTTGGTTTCTGCCATTCAGCCAATATACTCTAATGTCATCCTCGCCTTAAAAAAAAATCCTAGGGCGCTTGAGTGGCTCAGTCAGTTGGGCTTCTGACTTCGACTCAGGTCATGATCAAAGGGTTCATGAGTTCGAGCCCCACATTGGGGCTGTGCTGACAGTTCAGAATCAGGAGCCTGCTTCAGATTCTGTGTCTCCTCCTGCCTCTCTGCCTCTCCCTGCTCATATTATGTCTCTCTCTCAAAAATAAGTGAACATAAAAAAAAAATCCCTTCACATTTTACCCTTTCTACATATCAATACCTTTCTCCTTTCCCTTCCTTACTTAGGCAGCAGTCAGCATGCCTACTTCCCCTTCCATTCATTCCATAACCCCATCTCCTAAAGCTTTATGCCTGTGACTTCACCTGAAGCTACTCTCAAAAATTAACACAGTGACACTGGACTACAACAATCAAGAGGAATTGGGTATTTTTTTGGTTCCACAAATACTATAATTTTGTTTATGACTATGCCTACTGATGGAAGTTGGGACTGCTGAAGGCGTCTGATTATGAATTTCTCCCTAGCTCTATACTGGATAAAACTGGAAACTATAAGCATTCTTTTAAAACGCTCACAAATTGGGCAGGGGGTGATTACCTTATACTCACATGCATTAAAATGCTTAAAAAGTATTTTATATTTATACCAAAATGGTGTTTTTAATCAAGAAAAGTTCCTTATATTTCTATCAAAGATTCAAGTCCGGGGAGTTAGTTCTATAAGCATTTTTCACCAAAATAATCTATTACCTCAAAGCACAAAATCTTCTCAAGAAGGCAAGGAAAGTAGGAACTAAATACTAAATATTAGGCCTTGATTAAATTACTTAACTTTCTCACCTTTAACACAGGGTTATACCTTACTCTACAGTTTAACTATGAGGATTAAACATGACAATGTGTAAAAACACTTAGCACAGTTCCATGCACATGTTAAATACTTTCCTTCGCTTTAGCACAATGCCATACTCCAAGATACATACAACTATTTACAAGTAAAACTATACCAAAAAGAAATCATATTAAAACTTTGAGAACGATCTGAAATAGAAAATGTGGCCAAAGCACCATCTGTTTATACTACTACCAATAATCTTCAAATGAAAAGCTTCAATTAGATGTACAAGTTACTAAAAGACGTCCAAGTATTTTGAGGGAATTCAACTACTAAATGTACTTTGCTTGAATTTCCAATGCTTTCCCCCAAGAAGTATAAAAGATTATATAAAATTTAATAAAATGGACAGAGTAAGCATACACACAAAGCTTAGTTTCTCAGGTTGAGAAAGACAAATCTAAACTCAACCTTCTTGGGAGGAATGGATCTCAAATATAACAAAGTTTCCTTAGATACTCACAAAAGCAAATCAATCTATCAAAGGGATTTGAATGAATGGAGATTCTTCTCTATCTTGGGGGCCAAATAATAAAACGCGTAACCAAAATAAATCATCTTCAAATATTTATGGGGGGAAAACCATTTTAATTGTTAGAATTGGTGTAAAGCAGCTGGATTTAGTAGAATGCTGCAAGTCAGTTGCTTTCTGAAAAAGACTGGTGGAGAAAGTGGGCAATCTTCCCAACTGCCATAAAACCCCATACATATATAAGAACATAAATATCAATTTACACTGCGTTCTTGCCAATTTACTAATCAACAGGAAGTATTTAAGATCTAAAAAACAAGTCATACTCCACTTCTGGTCACATTTTGCACGGTGGCTACTGGAGAGTAGGAGTTACCCACGCAGATTCAAGGCAATGAGGACTGAATAATAAATCCACTGTTCACATTCAAATGTAGGGGGAGTGGAAAAGGGTGGCTCCGAGTCCATCAAGATCTTCTCCCTGTCTAAACACTGCAAAAACTGTCCACGTCTAAGACACTTGCCCCTGAAACTCCTTGGAGAGTGACTTGGGAGACTTTTTGTTCAGATTTCTGAGGGGGAGCTATTTAGTAATGCAACTTTCAAATACATGAATGTAATTTAAATTCTAAAATATTTTTTTCTTTGAAGAAAGATTTTCCCCTTTCCTTTCAAATAGTTTGTCAACACTCACATATATACAAAGTCCCCAATTCAACCCCAAATATAAAAACCAAAGTTTATATGCCAATAAAGCACGCAACTACTTCTACTGATTCCTCAACTCCCTCTCAATTAGGAACGAAAAACGAAGCAGAAAAAAAAAAAATGCTTGGCAAGAGGGGTGGCAAGAGGAGAAAGTAGGAAGGGATGTAAGAGCAGAGCAAAAAGTTCAGCTGATGCTGACACTTAATCTGGGTTAGAAAGGGAGAAAATATCCTGAAGACACAGCCTCGAAGTGAAGGGCTGAGCGGGACAGGGGAGCAATAGGGGAAGTCCAAGCAAAAGGCCTACCCAAGGTGGGGAGTGGGGGGACACCGTGTTAAGAGGGAACCAAAAAAATGGGGAGAGATTCATTAGCAAGAGATGCAAGAGAGATCAATCAAGGCCCAAGAGCTTGAGAGACAGAGGAAATGGAGACAGAGCATTCCTCCCCTGGCAACCCCGAGACCGCGCCAGACGTCAGGGAAGCGACCCCGCCGGGAAGGGAGAGGGGTTAACTACACGGGTTCGAAGACGTGGAAGGGGGTGCGGCCTCAGGGGCTGCGGCAGGGCAGCGGCCAGCAAGCCCGCGGTCTGTACCTTGTAGTAAACATCGAACTGGATGTTCTCGGGCAAGGAGCGGATATCTCGGCGGGAGCGGATGTAGTTGTCCACGACAGCGGAGATGGCGGTGTTATACAGAGTCTCTGGGATCCACTCTAGTTCCACGGCCGCCATCTTCCTTCCCTCCTCCGCCTCCTCCTCCTCCTCCTCCTCCCGAAGGCCCCCACCTCCCTCCGTAGCGAACTCCTCTGCGGCCCCGGAGGATTCGGACGGGCGGCGGCAGCCACGCGGGCACACGGCAGAAGCGCACAGCCACCCTGGCTCCTCCGGGGCGGGCTGCAGGGCAGCAGCGGCGCACGCAGGCCCAGGTAAACACCGGGGCGCGGGGCCAGGGAGAGCCGAGCCCAGGCCTCACATTCCGGGTTTGAGAGAAACCCGGGTTCCGTCCCAACACCGAGCTCTGCAGGGGCGGGGCTGCGTGTGCGGCGTCATGACGTCAGCGCACGCCGACGCGCCGGAGGGAAGGAATGCGGCAGGCGGAAAACTTGGGAAGAAAAGAGCGGGGATTATTTTTGCAGACAACGTCCTTTCCGAAGGGGTCAGAATTGGGTAGGTGGGGGTGGACATTTCACACCAGGGCGAGTAACGCTTTAGGGTTCCCAATTACGCGGGCGCGTCGGTCCTGCCGTGGGAGTTCTTCGGCCTGGACCGAATCGCGGCTCAGGTGAAAGTTTGGATCTTTCACAAAAATGCACAGTATCAGTACGTTGAAAATTATGCATTTGGGGAATTCACGTGGGTCTCAACACCCTTCCTTCGACTCGGGTCCTTAAGCCAAGTTAGGAACCTTTGGTCCAGGAACTGAGTCGGCACAGTCATTGTATAACTAACCACTTGCATTTTTAAACGACCATATTCTCTCATTCCAAAGAACATTTACGAACAAAAACAAAAATAAGAACTCCTGCTGTAGAATTTGATAGTAAAGTTAGCCTGATTATGGGATTACAAATAGTGGTGAGAGGAAAAGGGCTAATTGCTGGTTGTGTCGGGGCTCAATGGTAAGATAGAAATCAAGATTTCAGTTTTCTCCCATAATTCTAGTCCCAGCCTCAGGGGATTATTGAATAATTGAGAATACTTGTTTCAGCTCCCTTCCTTGCTCAGCCTGAACATCTGCTATTTATGTAACTCAATTTTCCAAGTCACCCAAATCAAGAACTTTGTGCATATCTTTCTGCTCTATGAATTTGACAAAGAATGCAAAACTTGAAGACAATAATGATAATATGTTCTGACATTTAGAGCTAAAGGAATTGGAAGTGGTTCTTGCAGTTCACCTTGGTATTTCTATGTTAAATGTCTAAATAATTTGGCAAAAAAGAAACACACTTAGTTCTTTTCTCAGTCTATACCAGTTCTATAATCCATGAACCTAGGAAAGCTCTAATTGGCCTTAAGGCAGGGTTGCAGACTTAACAAATAAAAACTATATATATAAATGCTCAGTGACATTTTAATTTCAGATAAACAATGAACGGTTTTAAATATAAGCATGTTGTGTACAATAGTTCTTTGCACCTATTTCAAGTCACTCTAGCACATAAGTTTCTTCAACAAATTCTGCATCAGGAGTTCTTAGATCTTTTGAGGCTGTTCGGACCTTTTTACACAAAAATGTATAATTATCCATATATTACCCATGTGCTATGGGTACATAGCACATACTTATACTAAAATATTAGTCATTGTTTATCTGAAATTTACATTTAACTAGGCATCTGTATTTTATTCAGCAACCCTACCTCAAGGGATCCATGAATCCCCTGAAATTAAATGCACATATTCCAGGACATTTTGGCTGAATCAGGACCTGGGCTCAGGTCGTATAAAAAGGTTAAGCTGTGTCAAACACACTTATTGATTGCTATATGGACCTTAGATGCTGCTGGGCAGAGTTAGACATCAAAAATATATATAAACAGAGGAGTCTCTATGGACAAACAGACCTCTTGATACCTTCTTCATTGTTTTGAGATTGAAAGTTATTAAAATGTGTTTGATGGACTAGGAAGCCCCAACCAAGGTTGACAGATTGCCTGAAAGGACAGGGCCCCCAAGAAGCAATTCAACATGAGGGTTGGAGGAGTCAGGACCAATAGCTGGCATCTGTACTAAGCATCAAAGGGGAGCATTGACTCCAGAACTAAACCCATCTGCAGGTTTGGGCCCTCAAGAACTGGCTTAACAAAGAAACCAGTGGAAACTAGGCTATTTTTGTTGTACGCTACCATCAGCTGAGGAAAGAAAGGTTCTCCCTTGAGTCTAGGAAATTAATGAGCCCCAGCAGAACTGGGATTTGAACTCAATAATTATATAAATACTGCCATGCCATATATTGTACAATAGCATAGCATCTTGAGTTTTCAGTGGTCAGGGCCATCATAAAGGGGCTTATATGTGATCCTCATGGCTTGGGACTTTATCTTAGAGATGATAGCGAATCCTTAAAGGATTGTAAACAGGGAAGTAAAAGGATCAGATTTATGTGTCAGAAAGAAGACGGCAATCATCTAGGATGGAAGAGCCAGAAGGTCCAGAATCATGCACTCTTAGCTATAGGAGGGTAGAATACAGAATAGGCCTACCAAACTATCATGACCACCCATATATTTGATGGACAAATATCCTTGGTATCACAAAGTTACCCTACAGTACACCAAATCCCCTTTAAGCCTTGGTAGCCTGAAATTTGGCAGGAGGCTTTCTAGCATACAGAGCTATATGAGGCATGAACTTGGTCCAAAAAGAATCCTAAGAGGCAATCTACATCATGACCATTTTTAAATTGGAATTACTCCCTTAATCAAATTTTGAGGTCTAAGTACCTTCCTTTTGAATCTGGTTAGATTGTGTCTGCTTCAACAAGTAGAGTCCAGCAGAAGTGATGCTAGGTCAGAAAACGCATACAGAGTCCACTTTGTTTTCTGGAATACTCATTTTTGGATTCCTGAGCCACCACATTAAAAAGAGGAACTACTGTGAGGCAACCATGCTCTCCAAAAACCCAAACCTCATGGAGAGGCAATGTGTAAGTGCTCCAGTCAACAGTTCCAGCTGAATGCAACTTCTGAGTCATACCAGCTTAGGTACCAGTTATTTCAGTGAAGAAACTTCCAGATGGTTCCAATTCCCGAGACACCCTCAGCCACTCCAGTGTTCCCAGATGAGGGCTTAAGTCCCATGGAGCCAAGACAGGCATCTCTGTTCTGCTCTTGAGTTCTAGACCCACAAGAGCATAATAAAGTGTTTGTTAATATACCACTAAGGTTGGGTGGTTTATTATTCTACAGTATATCACTGGAACACCCCATTGCAGTCTCCTAAAGTTTCTAGGAACCCATCACCTTAGAATGCATATTGAACCTATTCCCTTGCAGGGCTACATATTACTAAGGATATAAATGCATTCATGAAATGATACAATTCACAACCTATGCTAGACAATCTTAACTTTCTGATGAGTTGCCCAACCATAGAGTATCAGCCTAAAGACAATGATTTCTCTCTTTCTGAAGAATCTTTTTCAGAGCCCTCCAAGCCTAAATCCACATATTCAACACCCATTAGCCACTGACCAAAAATCACATGGACCTCATAAATAGGATTGTCAAGGCACACCTATGGCACTACATATCATAGAGGCAAAATGACTGGGTCACGTAACTTGCAACTATCAAAGAACAGAGCAAGGGTTTGTCAACAAGTTATTGTCACTTGGGGAAATAATGCAGATAGGAGATTTGACCCAATTCTCATTCCTCTGTATTATTAGCAGTATCTGTAGAAAACTTATGGTGCTAAACTGGTCCATTGTATGGATTAAAGGTTTAGAGATCATTCGTGGAAATACAGACACATCATCATCATCATAACAATTCAGTGTGAGAAATACTGTGATAGTTTGCAGAGGACACTGTGGGAGTATTAAAGAGATAATGAGTTGGTTGGGATGTAGTAATGCTCTAACGGTTCTAATGTAGGTCAGTTCTCAAAGTATTTTTAGTTGCAATGAAATTCATAGGAAAAGAACACTTGAATAGATATACTGAGCAATTATAAGTAAGTTCACTTTGCCATGACACTACACTGCTCAGTTTTGGGGAAATTTTCTAATTATGAGAGTGTAAAAAATACATGAAAAAGAGTGAAACTTGTAGTTCTTCAATAGTAACAGTGAAAAGGTTTCACTTTTTCAATGAGATAGAAATAAGAATAAGGTAAGTGATATAGTAAGAATTCTTGAGCCATCTGAGAGAAATGCCGTTATCCTACCTGAGTGGATCCCATTCGCCTCCAACTCTCCACCAAACATTTTAGTTAAAATATACAAACGACACAGGGTTTTTTTTTTAATTTTTTTTGTTTTATTTATTTTTGATACTGAGAGAGACAGAGCATGAGAGGGGGAGGGGCAGAGAGAGAAGGAGACACAGAATCTGAAGCAGACTCCAGGCTCTGAGCTAGCTGTCAGCACAGAGCCCGATGCGGGGCTCAAACCCACGAACGTGAGATCTGACCTGAGCCAAAGCCGGAGGCCTAACCGACTGAGCCACCCAGGCGCCCCAGGTTTTTAACTTAGATGACAAAATGTAAGATGAACACATTTACTGAGATTAACAACATACTGAAGAGTTTAGGTCCAGTTTTGGACTTTTTAAGTATGATATAGGTATAAGATACAAAGGCAGACTTGGGAAGGATTTCAAGTGTAGAGGAAAAAAATCTTGATGACTGTTTATGATAGTTGAAGACAAGAGAGTATATAAAAAGAAAGGAAGAATATGTATTCCAGAGAAAAGAAAAACAAAGAGATCACATTACAATCTACCCTGTAACATCACTTATAATGACATCTTACGTCAAATATTTCATGTATGGATGCCTTATATCCCCAAAACGCTAATTAACATCTTGAGGACTGGACAATAAATATTGTGTATTTCAGCCTTATGTCTTGGTGAACTAGCAGACATAAGGTGAACATTTGATATTCAGATTGATAAATGGCCTTCCTCCCTCTCTTTAGGGGGGAAAAGCCCATAGTTTGATGCTTTGCAAAATATTTACTTTACACTCAAATTTTCAAAAACTACTCTTTAAAGTGTTTAGTCCCTTTTTAAAACATTGTGGCAAAGTATATATAACATTAAATGTACTATTTTAGCTCTTTTTAAATGTACAATACATTAAGTACATTAACAGTGTTGTGTAATCATCACCACTATCCATTTCCATAACTTTTTCATCTACTCCAACAAAAATATGTACCCATGAAACAATAATTATCCATTTTGCCCCTCTTCCCATACCTGGTAATCTCTAGTCTGCTTTATGTCTCTATGAGTTTGCCTCTTCTAAGTACCTCATATAAGTGGAATCATGCATTTGTCCTTTTGTGCCTGGTTTATTTCATTTAGCATCTTTTCAAGGTTCAACCATGTTGTAACATGTATCAGAATTTCATTCATTTTTTAAGGATTTTGGGTTTTCGGGGGGGTTTCTTCCTCTTCATTTATTTTTTTATTCTAGTTTATTTTTTTTAATTTTAAAGATTTTGTTTTTTTTAATACTTTATTGTCAAATTGGTTTCCGTATAACAACCAGTGCTCTTCCCCACAAGTGCCCTCCTCCATTACCACCACCCCCTCCCCCCTCCTCCCCCTCCCCCTTCAGCCCTCAGTTCATTTTCAGTATTCAATAGTCTCTCATGTTTTGCGTCCCTCTCTCTCCCCAACTCTCTTTCCCCCTTCCCCTCCCCCTGGTCCTTTGTTAGGTTTCTCCTGTTAGACCTATGAGTGCAAACATATGGTATCTGTCCTTCTCCGCCTAACTTATTTTGCTTAGCATAACACCCTTGAGGTCCATCCACATTGCTACAAATGGCCATATTTTATTCCTTCTCATTGCCATGTAGTACTCCATTGTATGTATATACCACTTCTTCTTGATCCATTTGTCAGTTGGTGGACATTTAGGCTCTTTCCATGATTTGGCTATTGTAGAAAGTGCTGCTATGAATATTGGGGTACATGTGCTCCTATGCATCAGCACTTCTGTTTCCCTTGGGTAAATACCTAGCAGTCCTATTGCTGGGTCATAGGGGAGTTCTATGGATAGTTTTTTGAGGAACCTCCATACTGTTTTCCAGAGTGGCTGCACCAGTTTATATTCCTACCAACAGTGTAGGAGGGTGCCTGTTTCTCCACACCCTCGCCAGCATCTATAGTCTCTTGATTTGTTCATTTTAGCCACTCTGACTGGCATGAGGTGGTATCTCAGTGTGGTTTTGATTTGTATTTCCCTGATGATGAGTGATGCTGGACATCATTTCATGTGCCTGTTGGCCATCTGGATGTCCTCTTTGGGGAAGTGTCTGTTCAGGTGTTCTGCCCATTTCTTCACTGGACTATTCCTTTTTCGGGTGTGGAGTTTGGTGAGTTCCTTGTAGATTTTGGATACTAGCCCTTTATCTGAGATGTCATTTGCAACTATCTCTTCCCATTCCATCGGTTGCCTATTAGTTTTCCTGATTGTTTCCTTTGCAGTGCAGTAGCTTTTTATCTTGATGAGGTTCCAGTAGTTCATTTTTGCTTCCATTTCCCTTGCGATTGGGGATGTGTCAAGTAGGAATTTGCTGTGGTGAAGGTCAAGGAGGCTGTTTCCTACTTTCTTCTCAAGGGTTTTGATGGTTTCCTGTCTCACATTCATGTCCTTGAGCCATTTTGAGTTTATTTTTGTGTATGGTGTAAGAAAGTGGTCTAGTTTCATTCTTCTGCATGTTGCTGTCCAGTTCTCCCAGCACCACCTGCTAAAGAGGCTGTCTTTTTTCCATCGGATACTCCTTCCTGCTTTGTCAAAAATTAATTGGCCGTATATGTGTGGGTCCAGTTCTGGGTTCTCTATTCTATTCCATTGGTCTATGTGTCTGTTTTTGTGCCAATACCATACTGTCTTGATGATGACAGCTTTGTAGTAGAGGCTAAAGTCTGGGATTGTGATGCCTCCCTTTTTGGTTTTCTTCTTCAATACAAC